>NC_042531.1:9870479-10184479 GCF_900963305.1 Echeneis naucrates
GCATCCTCTGGGAAATATAAACATAGAAACTATATACTAATGTTTTCCAATACTTTATTTCAAAGGTTTGCTTTTTATACTATTAGTGTTTAGCTGTGTGCCCATACGTTTTAAATAAAATGCACCAATTAGGCCAGGTTCTGTGTTCCCACAACAAAGACAAAAGCAGTCTCCAAAGCAAATACTCACGAGAAACCATAATGAAAACATATAAATACTCTCGAGATTTTTCCTGGCCATTCAAAAGAAAATATTTACTTATTGACTCTGCTATTGGTGTTTTGGACGGAAGATATTGGTTGACAGAGAAAATGTGCAGATGTGACCAATCCAAAAACTCTTTCCATGTCACAAAGAGAAATCTGAGACCGCAATTGACTTTGACTGGCCTTATGTGAAAGAATCAACAATGAGAGTCACGCAAACATGACTGTCACTAAGCACACCTTTAGTCAGCCAGTAACAGAGTTTATATTGTTACAAATCTCAACACGGAAACAGTAGTGTGTCTGACAGACACAACCAGACACAACCCACCCCCCCGACCCCCCAATCCCTCGTTCAGTCAACAGTCCATCCTCTACCCAATATATCTATTTTATTAGCCCAATAGGTATTCATGTATTATATTATTACACGTCTCCATTGCTGGAACACATAAATTTAACATGATGACCTGGTGTTAGCAGGAAAATGGTGGGGGGGTTAAGTTGGACCCAAATCTGAAGTCATAAACAGCATCACCCAAAAGGAAAGCATTGTTAAATAATAATAATCATGACAAACAATGCCCTGTTATAACTCCTCATATGGTAAAAGCATGGCCTAAAGACAATCCAGATTTAATAGAGGTATTTTATAGCGATAGGAAAAGGATGTTATTTCATTATAATGTCTCAACCGTATTCAGCAATTTATCCACATAATTATGGTCGGCAAGGCTGCGTTGTCACAGTAAAACATGGCTCAGAAAGGGCCAAGAGCTTTTATTGAGCTGATATTAATTGATTTGTCCTGAACTACCCAGACATGGTCTCTGTAGGCTCCGCTTCTGCTTCCTCAGAGCGGAGCAGTGCCAAAGTACTGTCCTACCTCTGCATAAAAATAAATGGGAAGCTATGGGGCTAGTCTCTAAAGTCAGAGGATGTTTTTCGATTTCATGTCAGCGGCCTAGGAGGCAATTTAAACAACCCAGCAGGCTAATCACGCAGGTATAAAAGGTAGTTTTATACCTACCTTTTATACCACCCCCCCAATCCTATTACAACAAGGCCATAAGAACCAACACAGTCTGTGGAGTAAAGTGTAATTTGACCTGTATCCAAGAGAACATTACACTTTAATGCAGACTCACTGTTATTGTTGCAATATCTAGGAAAAAGCTTAAGAAAAAAAAAAAAGCCCTTCAGCTGTAACAATCATCCTCAACAAACAATACTTATATGAAATGCGCTGGCATGGAAACACAAAGCCTTGTTTGACTGGAGGACTCAAGACAAGACATGAGTTTTCCTGCCGACTGCTAGACTTCACTAATATCTCAGTGGAATCTCATTGTTAGCCCCGTCTGAAGAGCTCCTAGCTCCACAAATAATTCAATCCTCCTAATATCCTCTAAGTATTTGTTGTGACCACAGAAATGTGATAGTGTTCATTCTCTGCACCCACAGGTCAGGTGGTGGCAGATCACAGACTACCCTGCTGACACAGGGGTTAAACCAATCGTGCATAACTTTCTCACACAGCCCAAACGGTGCCTTCAGAAATCGCAAACGGTTGAACCTGCTTTTGTATGCACTTACATCAATGAACAGTTGGGTTGACTTGACAGCTGCTGAATTCACTCCAGATGCCCATTGAATTTAAAAAGATCTCATTTACTGGTGCAAAATGTGATGCAAGTGATGTTAGACAAACTGTACCAAACTTTATTGACTTCTATCCTTGAGCCAGTTCAGTCCAACACGTTGCTTTACAAACATTTCTCATCAGCATAGAGCAGCGTCACATGTTCTGCAGTAAAACACCGTAAAGCCACATTCTCCATTATACCGCTCTGTAGTTGCTGAACATGTCTTAATAGTGAAGGATGTCCCTCAACCATTCTCAGGTTATCAATTTCTAACATCCCAGCTGAAAGTACAAGTTCAAGTAAAAACTGTTAAACACTGCCCCCTACTGATGCAGACTATTTGAGTTGAATGAAAAGGAATCATGATCAGTTTCTACTTTTTTCCATGGTTTGCAGTCCTAACTTGTCAAACATAATGCCAGTGTATTACTTTACTTTTCCTCTCATTTATTCTCAAGTGAATGTAATGTTGTGTCAATAATCACTCACTCTCTGGAGAATGCGCTTCTCCAAAAAATAAAATCTGAAGTGTCTGAAAGCATTCACCTTTTAAGGGAGCCAACCTGCAACTTTCAAAAAATGTTCTCATGCTTGCACTAAAATGTCAGACATAGTAAAATACATAATGATAACAGTAGCCATAATAATGTAAACTCTTGATATGACATGCTATACATAAAAAAAGCAGCAATAAAATAACAAATGTAGATGTGCCTGTTTCTGGAATGCCAAATGCGATGGCAGAGCTATTTTATATTCTTAAGAGATATTATTAGAGTCAAAGAAGAAAATATACATACATGTATTTCATAACATTATTATAACATGAACAGTATTATTCCGATTCTGATAACATGCTTAGTGCATCAACATAGTGTCATAAGTTTTGCAAAGACTCAAAAAATGAGATTGATATTAAAAGTAACCATTTGTCACATTATAGCACTGTTCTCATGTGTAAGGGGAAAAAAAATTATTCATAAAGGTAGTGCTTTTGAACTGACTTATAAAACTTCTATCAAACTATCTTTACGTAAACTGTCAGCACCACAGGGAACTCTGCATGTAGCTTTAAAAATGAATGAAATAAAATAAATAAAATCTGTATATAACACACAACTGCTGATTGAAAGACACACCAACACCCTTTTATTTCAGCTATATAATGAAAATTGTAGTAAAATGCAAGCACTATATATATTTTTTTTTCACTTAAAGAGCAATATATTAAGTACTCTCTGACTTTACCATCTGGTATTCTGGCTGTAGCAGCTACTTCCTATAAACTGCCACTTCCGTAGTTTCTTGAATTTCTCTGTGCATAGCCATACCACTGTTGTACTTGAGTCAGCTATGTAATAAGCATACAGTACTTGTATTATTAGCTTGAATAAAATTAACCTTTATAGAATTTGACTGGAAAAAAAAAAAAAAAAAAAAAAAGCGCGACAAGGATAAATGAATCACCCATATGCTAAATCTACTGTGAATCTCAACCTGGAAACTGTGCCTTTTTCACAAGCCACATGGCCCCTTCCCTACTGAATGTCAATCTCCATCATTATTCCAAGTCCCGATGTTGATTGTCTTAACCTGGATATACGCCATTCCCTTCACTGTACCCTAACATATTGAGCTGACACTATCCATTCACTATGTTATTCAAATTTTCCTCCCATCTACAGCTACTGTACTGCTGTCTCACAGCCCCTGAGTTTCATGGTCTGGTTTTAATGTGTGACTCTTGATCTGGAACTGCATGAGTAGTGTTTCAATTTGTTAAAAGGAATTAGTTTTATACTTGTCTGGTTTTATGTGAGTAGGCTATGAAGTTCCTGAGAAGTGTCATATGCCTATTTCTAACCTGCCAATTACAATGTCACTGCCTTTAGATAAATGTAGATACAATTTAGATAAACTGTACTATACAGCTTCAAGCACGGTGCCCTCTCTTGTGAGCCACTTCCTCCAGTGTTTGCTCACATGAAGCTGTTTTTTAACTATTCTGATCAGGAACAGTGGAAAACTGTTTGTGCTCACTGTCTTGATACAGTTCCACTGACTCTGATGACTCAGATTTTTCAGCACTTTCTCCATTAACCTGATCAGACTTGGCATCATCCTCACAGTCATGATTTGCATCCTTAGTTTCCATATCTGGAGAGGAAAATGAATGTGGCCTTGGAGTAGAAGGAGAGATACCATTTCCAGGAGGAGACTTTCTTTCCTCATTCTCGGATTCTGAAACAAATAGTTAGATGGAATAAGTACTACAACTGCACCAGTCTGCTACAGTAAGTCTTCACAAAGGGTTAAATGAATCATGAAAGTGACTCAAACATAGCTTCTCCAGTTTTCAACCTGTTTAACATCATTATTATCTGCAACATTTTTATTTAATTGTATTAAAATTTGATTTATTAAAATGTATGAGTTATTATCATCATTTCAGTCTGTTATTTCACCATCTTATTAGCCTTTCTAACTGCTTGTTAGCAAGAAAATAAATAAAAGGTAAAAGATAACAAGAAATCACTTGGAGCAAAAGACTGAAGCGTCATGAAAAAGAAAAGGAAATCTCTTGTGTCATCCATTGTAATAGTACTAGTGATAGTAATGACACTGAAAAAGTGTTTCCAAACCTGGGGCCTTCAGAGCAGTGGATGATTCCACATCTGACTGTGTGTGTTCATTATTGTTCGACACACAAACTGGGTCTGGTTCATTTGCCTTCTTAGTGTCTGAAGCATCATTGTCTGTCTCTCCTTTGCTGTTGCCAGAAAGATTCTCTGGATTCTGATGCAAAGCTGGCTTTGGAGGGCGAGGAAGAGGCACAGGTTTCTTTTTCTTTCTTGGGTTCTCCTCTAAAGATGAAACATAGAAAACACAAATTTCAGAAAAATCAGAAAACACTAGTAGAGACGCAGCTCTTCATTCAGATTGCACAACTGCCAAAATGACATCTCTAGTAATTTTAGTTTTTTCCCTCTATTGTCTACTGTCAGTACTGCATTGAGAAAAAGTGAGAAAATAACACAACCCAGTGTTCTTGGACCATTACTAAAAAAACTGCTTTAAACCAACTTTAACTGCTGTTGTAACACAAACGAATTTCTAATTCTTTTTCTTTGGGAATGATAACAGGCTTGGATGACTATGTTGCTGAGAAGAAACAGCGTCATTGCTTGATTGCCTATGTTTTTCTTGGTGGTTAGGAAGAAAATACATAAAAGGTAAAACAAGAAATCTCAAAAACCAATTCTACACTTACCTAATATCCATACTGGCCTTTACGTGATACCAACAACACAATGATTGAGTATACAATAGTTAATCAAAAACACATGATCTGGGATGAGAGACAAAAGTCACCTGTTGGCACAGTTGGAGGTAAGATCTGTGTATCATCACCCCCCTCACCTGGAGCACACTCTGCAAGGAGTGAAGCATCACAAAAAGAAAAGGAAATCTCTTGTGTCATCCATTGTAATAGTACTAGTGATAGTAATGACACTGAAAAAGTGTTTCCAAACCTGGGGCCTTCAGAGCAGTGGATGATTCCACATCTGACTGTGTGTGTTCATTATTGTTCGACACACAAACTGGGTCTGGTTCATTTGCCTTCTTAGTGTCTGAAGCATCATTGTCTGTCTCTCCTTTGCTGTTGCCAGAAAGATTCTCTGGACTCTGATGCAAAGCTGGCTTTGGAGGGAGAGGAAGAGGCACAGGTTTCTTTTTCTTTCTTGGGTTCTCCTCTAAAGATGAAACATAGAAAACACAAATTTAAGAAAAATCTGAAAACACTAGTAAAGACGCAGCTCTTCATTCAGATTGTACAAATAAAGCCAAAGAATTACGCTCGTATCAATGAGTGCTGAAATAATAACATGGTTATTCAATTAACTGATTGGTAGAAAATTCACAAGTTTCTTGATTACTGACTGAACAAAACTAATACAAAAACTAGGAGATGCCATTGTGAGTTTTTGGTTCCCCTATTTTCATGAGCTATTTATCTGTTTAGCATCATTCAGACTTATCCTGCACAACTGCCAAAATGACATCTCTAGTAATTTTAGTTTTTTCCCTCTATTGTCTACTGTCAGTACTGCATTGAGAAAAAGTGAGAAAATAACACAATCCAGTGTTCTTGGACCATTACTAAAAAAACTGCTTTCAACCAACTTTAACTGCTGTTGTAACACAAACGCATTTCTAATTCTTTTTCTTTGGGAATGATAACAGGCTTGGATGACTATGTTGCTGAGAAGAAACAGCGTCATTGCTTGATTGCCTATGTTTTTCTTGGTGGTTAGGAAGAAAATACATAAAAGGTAAAACAAGAAATCTCAAAAACCAATTCTACACTTACCAAATATCCATACTGGCTTTTACGTGATACCAACAACACAATGATTGAGTATACAATAGTTAATCAAAAACACATGATCTGGGATGAGAGACAAAAGTCACCTGTTGGCACAGTTGGAGGTAAGATCTGTGTATCATCACCCCCCTCACCTGGAGCACACTCTGCAAGGAGTGAAGCATCACAAAAAGAAAAGGAAATCTCTTGTGTCATCCATTGTAATAGTACTAGTGATAGTAATGACACTGAAAAAGTGTTTCCAAACCTGGGGCCTTCAGAGCAGTGGATGATTCCACATCTGACTGTGTGTGTTCATTATTGTTCGACACACAAACTGGGTCTGGTTCATTTGCCTTCTTAGTGTCTGAAGCATCATTGTCTGTCTCTCCTTTGCTGTTGCCAGAAAGATTCTCTGGACTCTGATGCAAAGCTGGCTTTGGAGGGAGAGGAAGAGGCACGGGTTTCTTTTTCTTTCTTGGGTTCTCCTCTAAAGATGAAACACAGAAAACACAACTTTAAGAAAAATCAGAAAACACTAGTAAAGACGCAGCTCTTCATTCAGATTGTCCAAATAAAACCAAAGAATTACGCTCGTATCAATGAGTGCTGAAATAATAACATGGTTATTCAATTAACTGATTGGTAGAAAATTCACAAGTTGACTACTGTCAGTACTGCATTGAGAAAAAGTGAGAAAATAACACAATGCAGTGTTCTTGGACCATTACTATAAAAACTGCTTTAAACCAACTTTAACTCTTGTTGTAACACAAATGCATTTGTCATTCTTTTTCTTTGGGAATGAAAACAGACTCAGGCTCCAGATTCCCATTACCTTGGCTTGAATGACTGTAATGCTGAGAAGAGGCTGCGTAAAGCAGAGGCTGATTTATGTCACCCGGAGCTGCCTCCGCATCTGAAACAGACGAGAATGCAGAATATAATGCTGCTCACTAATAAGAAAGAAAGATAAAATAGATACCAGACTTTATGCCATTGTCATTAAAAATGCACCAATTTAATTGAACATGTGTCTGCTTCAACTGAATAAATTGTTTGATTGCTCTTATTCCTCTTATGAGAAATTTAATCGACCACAGATTCATTATGAATTCATCATTTTGGTGAGGATATTTATGAAAGAACTTTCTGCTACAAGTTCTGTTTTTCTGGCAAATGAAACAATGGTAAGAATAATTTTCAGTTCAATTGAATTGTTACGCCAGATATTAGTCTGACCAGAGAAAGAAGTAGCATACTTTCTTTTGAACCAGATTGCAACAGTTCTTTGAAATACTCAATTTTTTCACTTTTTGTTATTTCACTGTAAATTAAGACAATTGTAGAATTGCTTTATTGTGGGACAAATGAAAAGGAACTGTGTTTCATATCAATTTCAGTGATTGTGACTGAAATTTAATTTCCTGAGATTACAAAAATAATGACCATTGAAAACAAAGTACAATACCTTTTTTAGCCACTGTATTTGTGTTTCTTTCAGAAAAACATGCTGTAAAGGAAGAAGAACAAAGACAAAGCACATTCTTGTTTCATCAGTCATGAAGACCACAGTTGGTATAGTGTTAAGTACTATAGCATATAAACAGCAATCTATACATACTGGCAGTAGACCTGTAGATGTTTGAGCACTAAATAACAGAGAATATATTTGTAAAAGGTAGTATTGCACTATATATATATATATATATAGTAACGCACCTCAGTTGTTTAAAAAAATAATTTAGGTCTCATAGTCACTGGTTAAGATGCAAACTGTACCTTTCTTTTTTTTGTACAAGAACCCAAGTAGTAGTAGTAGTAGTAGTAGTAGTAGTAGTAGAAAAAAGATGGTTAAGCCAACAGCAAGTCCTGACGATGAACTCGTATCTGTGTTGTAAGACAAGAGTTATAGCAACATATAAGCAAAATATAAGGGGAAAAAAATTATATATATTTATATATATATATACACAAACACACACATTCAGTGTTATAATTAATGCCACACAGCTTCTTTTCTTAATGAAAACCAGAACATTTGGTAATAGAGTTGGAATATGAGTGACGTCTTACCAGGAAGGCATGTCTTTGCTTCGAATGTAGCTGTTTCAACACTCAGAGGGTTGCTCACCGTACATGTGTATGTTTTATCATCCTCTTCATTCCCCAGATGTATTGTTAACTCTGGGTCATAGTGCACGTTTCCACCCAAATCCCACTCATACCTCATAATGTGCTCATAACGAGATTTGGCATCACATTTTAGTGTTGCTTCTATTTCTTTTGTATTAGAGCTGCCATTATTGAGGCTGCAGGATATAGACGGTTTTGGAACTTTGTCTGTATGAATATATGAAAGAAGATAAATACATGAGTCAGTAACAGGTTGTCTCATGTCTCAATAACAATAACTAAATAACATCAACAATTAGCTGTGGCATGGTGGTGTTGTATGAGTTGTGGGTGAGGCGCACAAACAAGACAAATTAAAACTGAATTAATAAAATTCCTGAGCTTGCAGTGAATACCAATAACCAATGTTTCTGGCCTAAAACAATATATGAATAAGTTTGTATAACTCCTTTGTTTACAGTCATGGAAACTACAGCACTTTCAGCTTTAGGTTAAGGGAAACAGACACTTGTGTCAAAACACTGACTTTTTAAAGCCAAGTGAGCACTGGATGCAATGGATTATCATCTTTGTGTCTTTGAACAAACCACAGACACAGGAAGGGGAGGAGCAAAATCCCTCAATTGATACTAAGGCTTCTTCTTCGTTTTTTAACAAAACATAAAAATAGTCAATTAAAAGTAGTAATGGCAAAGCGTGCATCAAAAATATAAGTGGCTGTGATATCTATGGCTTGATTCGATTGTTAATGTATCTGACCCTTTCCAAAGACTACAGTGCCGTTCCAATCCTTGTGTCACTACTGTAACCCTTTCCTGTCTTAAAGCTTTAAATTAACATAGCTTTTGAGGAATCTGAATTGTTCTAAGTTGGAGTGAACCATCTTATCACAAATGAGTTGTTTAAGCCTAGTAAAAAGCCATGTGTTGCCTGCAGTAGACAGACATTGCACAGCCAGGTGCAAAACAGGTTCCAAATATAAAACAGACAGAACACATCCTCTTACAATTGACATCCAAGTATCTTAAGAACAAATTAAAAATTAAATTAAAATGTCTGGACAGCCATGACTTTGTAATGGCTTTCATGATGACTTCCCTTGAAAGTTTCACTAAATTATTGTGGTAGCTTTACCTGTGGACTGGACAAACCTCACATATTCACCTATGTGCTAATCAAAAAAAAAAAAAAAAAGAAGAAAAACTAAACATACTTACCAATGACCTCTAATATAAAGGTAAACGATAGAAGTTTCGTGGTGAAGACTTCCAATTCATATACTCCGCTGTCATTAAATGTGAGGTCTGTGATATTTAGTTCTCCCGATAACCAGTCAAGGGTGACCCGACCTTGAAAGTCACCATACACTTGTTCAGTACGGCCGTCAAACTCTACCACTTTGTTGCCATTATGTAACCACAGCATATTATCATGCTGCTCGGTGGTGTCTGGATTCAGGCGGACCATCTGCCCTTCGAAGTGATACTTGGGCTCTTGAGCCTCCACAGAAACTACACGGAAAACAGAAAAGAGTAAAAACATGTGGGACAACATGTGAAAAAGATTTGTGTGCTTTAAACATTTAAGGATATGATTACAGCATGAGGATCCATTCAAATCTTCTGTGGGACCACTTTAGAAACTGTAGATTGTTCAGCTGTCAGCACACGACCCATCCATGAAACTTCATTCAAATGATGACAGTTGCAAGAAAAAATTTTAAGAAAACAACACAAACTATTTGCTAGGTCAAGGCATTTAATGTGAAAATGTCTTAGCGTCTCATAATACTGTAAAGTTATAAGGACTGAATTTATTTAAGGATAAATCAGGATAATACTCAGCAGACTAATAAATAAAAGTTGATTTTTTTTCTGTCAATGAATGAACGAATGGTATGGGTTGTGGTGAAAGTAAAATGAGGTTAAAGGTTTAAAGCTGAGGAATGAGGCTGACACTGGCTAAGACAAGAGAAAACAATCTGATGGGGACACTGATTTCAAACATCAGGTGTCCACCTGTTACTGCTGTAAGCATCACATCTTCTCATCGGATCTCATCACTGCACTTCATTAATGACTGACAACTGTTAACAACCACAGTCTCCCGATTAAACACTTCAAAGTTGCAGAAAAGAGAAACAGATCTTGAACCAGACGTATGTCGCTAATCCACCAATAGACCAAATGCAGCCTTAGAGTTTGTATCCACTCACCGAAGCAGCAGGTCAGAATATAAAAGGCCAAAAAAACATGACGCGACATTTTTTTCTTTAAGAAATGGCCCCAAAAAAAAGAAATGCGCCCCCCTCAAAAAAAAAAAAAACAAACCACAAATCGCCTTACACACACAACTTTCACTTTCGTTAACACTTGATGTAAAGTTTTCTAACCGTCGGTCACAAAAAACAAACTGCAAAAAAGTTATGTTGGTTTGGTTCGAAGGTTTTGGAGAGTGTGAAACAGGTCTGATAGCGAAATTCCATGAAAATGGGCGGCGGACAAACATTCAGTCAGGACGAGAAGATCATTTATTAGGATCCCGAAGCAGCCAGATGCAGCACACACACCGTGTCCGGTCCCTTCCTGCCCCCTTCAAAATAAAATCTAAAGACGTTCTCAATGTCTTTACAACATAACTGAAGGCAATAATGAGCAAAAAAAAATCTTCCCTATACACACACACACACACACACACACACACACACACACACACACACACACACACACACACACACATATATATATATATATAAGTCTCAGTTTTTGTAATATATAAGAAATACTTAAATAGATTTTCATGCAAGCCGAAGGATAGCAAACTGTTCACATAATAATACCATGTTTTCTCTGGCTTTCTGCCCAGAAGTGATCAATGAAAGCCACATAAGTATAAGAGATAATTCAAATGTTTATGTGTGTGTGTGAGCTACCTTGATAAAGGATGTTTTAGTTTGAAAATATACTGTAAACATGTTTATTCAATACTTTCTTTTTGGCAGTTGGCTAGGGTGTCGGCCACAGTTGCATTTTCAGACCAAGGTGTGGTTGGTTCAGCAGTTTTTCTGGTGATTTGTTTGCCTCTGAGATGTTTTTTAAACCGGTGTAGGGGTTTGTTCTGCTGCCCCACAATAAGAAGGTCGCGGCCTATAACTGGTGCTGCAGTATATCTTCCAGTTTAAACTATTTTCTATGCAAAATTTCGTAATACATCTGAGTTGCAAATGTGTTGTCAGTTGTCAGTGAATTTGAAGAAAGGAAAGGGAAAAAACACATTCAGAGGCCACATGATTTACGATGTGGGATGTGCTTGTGCAGCATTTCTGTGGTTATATCATTTCATTCCTTTTGTTTATGATACAGTTGTTTTTCCGCAGTCAAAATTTCTCTGAGGCAGAATGAAACCAATGAAAATATCTATTATATCATTTATCAAAAGCTTTCCGATATCAGAAAGATGGCAAGCAGCAATGAAACATATGTCTCGATTGTAAACACATTTTATTCCACTTTTTATCCATCGTCTCACTACCATTCTCACTAATAATAAAGTCTTGTGTGCAAGGTCAGTGTCATCGACAGTCTGAAGCAGGTGTGATTCTGTGTATGTGTGTGTAGGACTTCATGAGTGTCACACTGCCATGGTGTGACACTCCCATTGGTAAAACACACTCCTCTGTCAGCACCCCTCGGGCAACGTCCCAGCACATCACTGTGGAAATAACTTGGTTTCTGTTGTCCCGACCTCCAGTGATGAAAAGTTTATTGTTACAGGCAGCAATGGCACAGCTTGCCCTCTCCCCTAGACGAGTTACTAGGCACCACGAGTCTGACAGGGGGGAGTAACAATACATGGCATGCATGGCACCACCTGGGAGCAGAGAGAAAACGTTAATACAGGAAATACAAATATAAACCGGTTCACTTCTCACGCAAGAATCACACTTCACGTCCAATCTGGGCAAACTAAAAATAGTGAAACTGCAATTCAAAAATACTCCTGGATTGAAAATGTCACTTAAGTAATATTTAAGTTTCACTATACAAAATGTATTTTAAAAAGCCCAAGTAAGTAAAACAATTGATAATTCACCCTGACCTGCAGTGAAATATTTCATAGCTTCTATCAGGCAACATGCAACAACATGTAAAACTTATACCAAAGAACAAATACTTGAATTTTGTACTTGTAGTTAAATTCTACTCCAACTTACCAACAACGTAAATGCAGCTCTTGAATGTAACTGCATTTATGCATTTGGTTTCAATGGGAATAGGTGCCCGCAGTTCCCAGCAGTCTGTCCCAGGTTCCCAGCACTGAACGCTGTCGGTTGCCAGCTTTCCATTTGGCCCACCACCAATCACGTAGATCCACCTGTCAAAGCTTGCAGAGGCAAAGGAGCTCACACCTACTGCAAGAGGTGTCACCTGCAGTAAGTACAGGCAAAGGAGTGTCTGGGTAAGTACATGAGATGGAGGATAGCCTAAAGGACATAGAAGGTAAATGGAAGTCTGTTGCTTGAAAGCAGCATCCTTTACGGAGGATCATATGTGCAGTGTTTAATACTCAACGTACATCATAATAATTCTGAGTCAACCCTCTGTCTGAGGAGTACATCACCCTCAGTTTTAACAAAGACAATCATTTTTGGTTCATTGTGGATGGCCACAGTGTGCCAGGTACCATAATTTAACCTTAATCAGCCATGCTGCAAATACCTTACTGACAAAACCTTGTAAACGCAACTACTTAGAGGTTGTTATAATTGATATAACCCACCATTAGGAATCATGCTACGACACGTTAGAACTGCATACATATTACTAGCTACTATTAATTAGCATCTTTAAGGAATATTTCACACTTAATCAACACTGTTAGGACATTTCTTTTTCACCTGTGTCCAGCGGTTGTGAAAGGGATCATAGGCTTCTACGCTGCCAAGTCTCTGAACTCCATCGAATCCACCCAGCACATACACCATCCCCTCATGGACTGCCATCTTGTGTCTCCAGCGGCCGGTTGTCAGGTGCTCAATTTGGATCCACTTGTCCAGGGCGCCGTTGTATTTCCAAACATCGTGTTGTGTCTCTTTACCTCCTGATATAAAACAGCCATCACAGCAAAATGTCTCTAAACCCTCGATGCCAACACCACTGTCTAATGGAGTTATGGCTGCATTATTGCTCTGAATATTATTTTGATTAAAAATATAAAACCCTATGACAGAGTCTTTTTGAACTGTATGAACTTGCTGAACTTGTTACTTATGGCCACAGTTTAGGTGTTATTTCCTGAGTTGGGAAACACTTGAAACCACAGCTGCACATTTTGCCATGTCTATATGTTGCTCTGATGCCACACAGGACTCATTAAATTGTCAAAATCTCAATATGTTAGATTAAATAGGGGAGTATTGGAAACATTTCTAGCACACCCCCCCCCTTTTTTTTCATGACAGAGATGTAAGAAATAAACAAACACATTTTAAGAGGATACGTATATACTGTATGCTAACATTGCAAGTACCTTTTTAGCTCACAGTGAACAATATCACTTTCACTTGTAAAAGGTAACACATACTGTATTGTTTTTCTATGAGAACATGATTGAGCATTTTTTCTCACCAGATATGTACAATTCATTGCGAAACGTGATGCAAGAAAACTCCACCCATTTTCTGTTTTGGGACTCATCCTCGATTTCTGTGTTTGGCAGTCTGGCAACCTCTAGCCTGCTGCGTCTAAGTGGGTCCAGACAGGTAACAGTAGAAATGAAGCGCTCATCTTTAGTGCAGCCTCCAATGATCAGGAATACCTCTGATAAAAAATGCTGCAGGCGCGGTTTGGTTCGTTCAGAGACCACCTGCAAAACATGTGTCAGAATGGAAATGACACAGAAAACATTAAAATGTAGCAGATAATTGTAACACAAAATGTGTTGGTCTAAAAGTGATTTTCTTTCTTTAAAAAAAACTGCTGTGAAACATGGACATTTTGTAACAGTAACTGGAGTCAGTTGCCCTTGGCAAGATGACACACCTTTAAATGACTGACCAAGCTGTTTTCACTGTCAAACAAGTCAAACAAAAGACATATTTTTGCCCTTTCCTGTACACTAACCTCCCGGCCAGAGAGATGGTAGACACGGGCCTCTTGTAACAAAGGAAAAGCGTCAGTGCAGTGGCGTATCAGTTCATTCGATTCCACCTTTTCTACAAAATATGCTGGGTCCAGAAGTGGCAGACGCACATGTGTGAGCAACCTGGCCAGTAAGGGAGAGCGTTCTTCCTCCTTAGCTCCCACCCAACGCACAACTGCCTCAAAAACACGCTCCTCACACTTCACATCCAGGTCGTCCTTCTGCAGGACTATTTCCAAAGACTCTGCCGGCAGCTCCAGGAAGTCTTGCTGCTGGACCACCTGGGAGAATTGAGAGGTGATGTAGTCCTGAACCTTTGTCTTCAGGGCTGACAGGGCGTGATTTTCAGCCAAATTCAGGACCCCGATGCAGTTCTCCAGGTGCAGCGACTTGCTCAGAAAGACAGCACATGCATCCACAACACGGAGGAACTAAGAGAAACAAGGCACGCATGAAAATCATAGTTATTTTTCAGTTGCAACGTGAGCACAATCTCTTATGCACACACAGTGTTTCTCAGTATCAAGATCTTAGATTTCTAAGATTAAGATTTATGAGCTGAACCAGAATTTCTAGTATGCAGCACTCCAATAAATTGGACATAGATGGAAATAGTATTACAAACCCACCAAAAATGCCGCGGGGCCATAAAAAGGTGAAAAATAAACCCTTAACATAATAACTTTTATAGGTTTTTCACTGATTCGAACTCAAACTTCCAACAGCCCAGTGAAAGAATGATGGCCAATCAGCTTGCTTGAATGTTTATCTTCTAAGATTCAACCTGCTTGTTGCAAACATAGAAAGGCACTTGCCTGATGTTTTGTGTGCCACAGCTGTGTTGTTAATGTAAGCCCGTATGGAAAATGTATCCTAAGTGTAAACAAGTGCATAACTTTCACTTCCCTCTAAAATGGAGTGAGACATTGTTGATGCAATGAGATGTTTGTCGCACTGAAAGGGGAAATTACCGTCTAAAGTGAGAAGCTCATGAGAAATGCTAAAAGTGGTTTGACGTTACAGCAGCACATTGATACGGCTAAAAGTTAATAAATGCCATTTTCTGTTGACATGACTCCAAGTTTGATATTTGGTGTTTTAAGTTTCATATTTACATGATTTACATGAATTATAAATATTTGCTGCTCAACCCTTTTTGGTTTTGCTCCTCTTTCTGCAATATTATTTTTGCCAGTTAAAATGTTAAAGATTTTTTTATTTTGTGTTCTGGATGAATTTAGTGGCTTTACATCTAATACAGCATAAAAACACAAAACAAAACAAAACAATCTTTAAACAATTACGTCCTAATAGTTTGGAGCCCTTTCTCTGGAAATCAAATTGTAATGGTCTGAGTAGAACATTCATAGTGTAACAGTTTGATTTTAATGTGAAAATTTTAAAATGTGCCAACAAAACCAACACCATTTGTTCTTTAAATATTAACGGGGGTATTTGCTGTCTTACCTGGAACTGACTGGCAGCCTCTAGTATTCTTTGGACATTGGAGTGGGTGAGGAGGGCCTGGCTGGTGTAGGTGTACTCCAGGAGAGAGTGCATTGTCCTGCTGTCCAACCCCTTTATTTGGACACATTCTTCGTGACTCTCTTTTAGGCCACTGCAAAACATTGCCCTACACAGGCACTTTCATTTAGCAAAAGCCGCTATCACAGAGTTGACCGAAAAAATGAGACACTGATGGTGTATTTTTACCTGAAGTACTGACTGGCAGCAGCAAGTATGGCTCTGTGACATGGAAAGTCCTGTCCTTGAACGCTCAGCACCACATCAGTCAGTTCTTTGTTTACTCGCAGAGTCTCCATCCCTCTCTGCAACACCAACGGTAGACCTCCATCTTCCCAGTGTACTTCACTTACTCCTCCCACGTTTTCTCTCTCCTCATCTGGTCTGGATTCATCTCCAGGAAACGGCAAGGGACAATCTGTCGTCCTCTCTATCGAGTTATTCATTTTTGACATTTGATGTTCTTCAGCAGCTCGCTCACGTCCAAGGAACAGCATGCAGCTTCTTTAGGTGCAGCTGCATGTGTAAAAAGACAGAAGATAACCTTTTGTGGGTTTCACTTGCACCCTTTGCTTCGCACTGAATCGTGGATTTGTTTTTTCCTGTCCCCTTCATACTTCCTATTTCTGTCTGTGAGGAACATGTGTATGTAGCAATGCTTGTTTCTAGACACTTCCTCTTTGCGTGTTGAGTAAGTTTCCCCTGTGTGATCCAATTTTCTTCTTTAGCACCCAACAGGTGCGAGGTCTCAACCGCCAAGCATTGTATCTAAAGCACATTTTTACGCTCTGTACCAGCTTTCTAATGCATTTCTTTCAACAACAAGGTGACTTCTTGTTTAAGTGTCACACATCGCTCCAGTCATTCTTAGTCTGTCTTCATTCATGAGAAGCAGCTTGTGACTAGAGGGCTGCTGGGAGGTTAATGAGTGTGAAAGGGTAAGACATGGCTCCATCATTATCTCCACTGAGGTGCCAATTCTTAGTTACCATCGTGACTTATAATAATGTATGTTACACTGTTTCATATTACAGTACCACCACTACATTGTTGTCACTATATGATTTATTGTTGCATTCCTTTTTCTTTTTATTAAATTTCACTTTTACTTTGTAGTCTATATCGCCTGCTTTTTTTTTGCTATGCATACTTACATCTTTAAACCTACATATACTGCATAAATGATCATTATATACAGTATAAACTCATCTTCTCTAATCTCCAACTTTTCTGTGGCGCTGCAAATGTGTCTCATCGTCTTCGACCACAGAGCAGTTGGTTATCCCCCAAATCCCCCAGCACCTCTTCAGTCACAGGGGCAGCTGAGGCTTGAAGCTGAGAAGTGAAAGACACAGCTGCAGCTGAGGTGTGCCTTCTGTCCTCTCCACCAGGGGGCGCTGTCGTCCGATTTCTCCACAAACACCCTGTCCACAAGCTTGTAAATTTGTAAATTCAGGCTTGTTTCACTGGTGGCCATAAATAGGTGTAACTCTGACCGGGTCTCCTGTCAAACTAATTGAACTGAGGCGTCTTTAGCTTCCAAAATTCTAAAATTGAGCAAATTAATAATGAAGAAAAAAGAAGGAAAAGGTTACAGAGGTGGCACCTGGGCTGTTTCTAAAATACACGAAATTTGGGTGAGAACTGGTTGGTGTGGTTTCAGAGCTCCGTGTGGTGGGCGGGCCGATCCTCACCTGCCCAGCTCACGCAGCTTTCGCTTCGCTTTCTGCCGTCGCAGGTAAAACTTATCTCCGTGTGTTGGTGTGATTTTGTGCAATTGGTTTTGCGTGACACGGGACGATGAGGTCAAACCGTCTGCTGGACGTCAGCTCTTACGGTGTCTGTGTCTGGTTTTTTTTTTTTTTTTTTGCTTCGGTACACAGATATGCAGTAAATCGATACTCGATGTGATTTACTACACTCAACAAAACTGATTGGAAAGATAGTATTTCATTGTTTTTTTTTTTAGATATATAAGCAAAAATAGTCCAACCGCTGGATTTAATAACGTAATAATGATGATAATGAAATATTGCATGTAACCATGCAGTTTTCAGGAGCTGTTTCAGACTTCCTCTTAGAGTGTACTACAGGAAATGGAGAAAACTTTTATGACAGGCACAATCTCAGACAGGAGACATATTGATTCATAGTGTGAAGAGTGAAGCAGCTGCAGGATGAAGTGTCCCCTGCACCCCCTCTGGACAGCAGCTGGGCTCCTCTGTCTCCTCCTGCACTGTGGTGAGTGTTTTATTCCTGCATCCCTCTGAAGGCAAATATTAATCATATAAATGAAGTTGGCCGTGTTGTTGAATGGAACACGTGTGCATCTGTCAGCATTCAAGGCCCACTAAAATCCACTAATGTATGTGTGTTAAATTATATGATTTATCTGGAAATGTCAAGTGTTTCTGGAAACTTATTTGCATAGTTTCATAAAAAAAAAATCACATTAAGTGAAGACTTCTGTCAGCACCTCCTCATCATTTACCGTTCTCTTTGCCTTTTTTAACAACAATTTTATTGATGGCCATAAACCACTTACTTGCAAATTATTCTCATGAAACATGAAACATGAAAAAAGCTGCAATGAATTTGCTGCTTGCTTTCTTTTGGGGGGAAATTAATCCTACTGCTGTAAAACAAATGATTTGTAGGCACAACTCACAGATACTGATAATGAATATATACCTCACATAATAAAACTTTTAGCTCTTGTAATGTGCAATGCAACCCACCCATCATATCAATGCAATACTTAGATAAACGTAATTGTCTGAACTCTTATAAAACATGAGCAACATTTAAATTGTTATGGTAAAATGTTTTCAATGTCTGTGCCTTATCTGTGTGTCAATTAGGAGAAGCCAGAGTGCTCACCGAAGCACAGGCTGGGCCTCTGTATCGAGTCTTGGGCTCTTCACTTTCCATCACCTGCAATGTGAGCGGCTTTGTCAATGTGCTCACTCAACAACAATTTGAATTTCGGGTTATAAAGCCTGAAAGGCCAACATTTGACATCAACATCATCAGCACAGATGAACCAGACTTTGGGTATGCTAAGTATGTACGCCGTGTGCAGAACGGGGAAATTACTCTGAAACATTTGTCTACAAACTCAGTCCGCTTTGAGATACAGACTCTAGAGAAAAGTGATGAAGGGGAATATGAGTGTTTTGTAAAAAACCCAGAATCTTCTTATGATGGAACCTACAATGCTAAGACAATAGTCAAAGGTAATCAGTCTCCATTATTCTGAACTTTGTGATCTATTACTCAACATGACTGTATTGGAAGATAAAGTGTATAATATTCCTGTTTTTCTCTCTTTCTCTGTGATGGTGCCACAGTGATTGACAACTCCCTTAGTGTTTCATCATCCGAGGCCACACCACTGAGCTATAATGAGGGTGATGCTCTCACTTTAGCATGTCAAGCCTCCAGCAACACCATCCAGCACACCCATCTGTCTCTTGCCTGGTTTCTTCATAGAGACGGCGTAGAAAACGCTCAGCCGATTATTTCTCTGGACAGAGATTTTACACTGAGCCCAGGGATGGGGTTTGAAGGACGTTACCAAGCTGGACTTATAAAGTTAGATAAGATAGGAGAAGCCACATACAGGCTAAAAATGGCTCAGCTGGAGGTGTCAGACCAAGGTAGGCTCTACTGCCAGGCTCAAGAGTGGATCCAAGATCCTGACCGCTCCTGGTACTCTATTGCAAAGAAGGACTCAGAGGAGACTATGCTAGAAGTCAAAGCCAGAGGTTAGAAAACCTTTTATTTCATTGGTACAGTAAACTATTAGTACAGCTAGACATGTTCTGTCTTGCCTCTTGTCTTCACCAACACTGTCGATTTTTGACAGGATGTGGCTGACTTATATTTTTTTTTGCCTTGTGTAGAGTTGGCACCAGACACATCATCTCTGTTTGTAAGAATCACACCGCAGCACACGCCACTGCAGGAAGGACAGCCCCTGTCGCTATCGTGCAGCATAGACACCCTTGATCTGGAGAAAAGATTCTTCTCTGTGGCTTGGCTCCAGGGAGGCGTCGAACTGGCCCGCATGGGCCCTACAGGGGTTCTGTCTGTGGGGCCCAAGTACAGTGACCGAGCTCAACAAGGAGAGCTGAGAGCTGCCCGGACAGGCGACAAAGATTATCATCTCATTTTGCAGCCCGTCAGAACTGAAGACCAGGGAGATTATTTTTGTCGGGCATGGCCACAGAACAGAGATCAGGAAGGGGCCTTTACGCCGGGAGCACCCCAAAATTCAAGCCTCCAGTTTGTCAGCATCTCAGCCACTGGTCAGTCAGCAGATAAGGCCATTTCATATGATATTCAGTTTTCTTTTCTGTCTGATTTACCTTAGATTTTAAGATTATCATTGATATTTATAATAATCCTACCCTTCCAAACAATCTCTCTGTTGCCTTATCTCATCACAGATAGCAGCTTGTCAGTTGAAATGCTTAGTGATGTGGGTGTTAACGAAGGCAGCAGGCTGAAGCTCGACTGTAAAGTGGTTGGAATTAAAGGTCAGCTCTCCGTCACCTGGCTATACAAACCAACAACTCCATCAACAGCCCCGTTTGCCAGTGTCATCGGTCTAAGTCAGGAGGGGGTTACGGAGATTGCAGAGGAGTTTATGAGTCGCAAAGTAAGGGTGACACGTCCAGCAATCGACTCCTTCACTCTGGAGCTCGATGAGATCACACCCACTGATTCAGGAATCTACAGGTGTGCCGTGTCGGAATGGAAAGTAAGCAGCAAGATCAAGAGCCAATCACAAACCACCACTGTAACGGTGGTTCCTACCAGTAAGATATATCTCTATTTGTCTGTGAAGTACAGTGCATGACAAAGAAAAAAATGACGCCTGCACGCTGACATAGCAGCTTCCTCATATTTAGAGCTCTGCGTCTTTCTTGCAAAAGCACAGGATTGCCATTGTCATGTTATCTGATATGCCTTTGGGGAAGTAATGTTGAAGAAGTGACGCTCTAAGGATGCGGATGTTATATGTCAGCCTGCCAATTTTTGTGACTGTCAGTACCTCTATCAGTCAGTACCTCTATGGTTGTACATCCCTGGGGCATCAGGAAATAGCTTGATAAATAAAGTGAGCTTGATCATGCTCCACAGAGGCCGTACCTTTTCCTATTTCTAGCAATACATGGGGTTCCAGCTTGGTTATAAACAAGGCGCCACATAAAACAATTCAAAACAGACAGGTTGCCATGACATTTGCATAATTGGGTTTCCAGGAGGAAACTTGGTTTGGATTTTAATTAGCAAAATCAACACTACCAAAACAAAATCTTAGATGTTGTTTGTTCTATTCAAAATTCTTTATGATGTAGAGTAGAGAGTTTTGCTGGGTTCACTTCCAGGGATTAAGATTTTGTTGAAATGACACAAAAGTACAGTCTGCATAAATTTACACTTAATGAGGGAAAACTGATTTTCTGGAAAGTGTTATGACTGCTTCAGATACAATTTTTATGTGATAGGAAAATATGTTGACACTGAATAATTTTATATCTAATAGATGAAAGGTCATTTTTTCTAAAGAACTGTAGACCTAGCAGAGTGGGAGTGTTGTTTTAAGCAAAAAAAAAAAAAGAGATTTTAGGGAAGTGGTTTCTAAAAACCATACATATGACAGAAACAGACTAACAAAGTGTCATAATTTCACATCTTTTTTTCCACAATACATGGCGATGACGATTGTATGATCACGAAAGTCTCCTCTTTTGACACAGGTTCATTTGTGAATGTGAATCTAATAAGTCGCAACAACAGGGTGACTGTTGGAGGAGATGTGGAGTTGATTTGCCGTGTCAGAGGTCCACGCATGCCAATAACAGTGACATGGAGCTTCCAGCGTGATGCAGCTATTGACACCATCCTGACACTGTACCACGATGGTAAGATCAGTTGGTCAGGAGACCAGCAAGGCTACCAGACGAAGGTCCAGACCAGCGAAAAGGAAATTTATCACCATCTGCTTATCAATGGAGCGAGCCAAAGGGAGGCAGGAAGCTATCAGTGTCGTGTGTCGGTCTTTCTGGAGAACAGGCACAAGAAGCTGCCTCCATCCAACTCTCTTGCTGTAATGGTGCTGAACCCAGGTACTGATGAGATTTGACAGGCGACGTGCCATCTTTGAAGCAGTGATAGCTGCTCCGTCTAGTTGACATCTCTGTTGTTGTTTTTTTTTTTTTTTTAAAGCTATGACCTAACTTTTTACTTTCTTTCCTAGAGAGCAAGCTTGTGCTGACCTCCTCCCCCAGCTTGAGAGCAAATATCAACACCAATGTAGAAATAAGGTGCGCAGTTATCTCAGAACCCTCACCATCCTCTCGCTATGCTGTCACCTGGCAACATCAGCAAAGGGGGGAAAAAAAGACCATCGTAAGTTTGGATCGGGACGCCATTACAACATTTGGGGACAAAGGGGAGCTGAGCAACAGAGATCGACTCAGCATGAGGTACACAAAGGGTCCAAGTTTTGAGCTGACTATTCAGCAAGCTCAGATTTCGGACACTGGCTTGTACACATGTGAGGTGGCAGAGTGGCTACAAGATCCTCGTGGTGAATGGTACGAGCTCTCCCCTGTGTCCAAAGGCACACAGGTAACAGTTATCCAGCCTGGTGAGTTTTTTGTTCATCTTAAATTAGCTGACAGAAAAGATTTAGGTTTCTTTAACATGTATAAATATATATATATATGTTTCTGTTTCTGCCTTTTAGAAGACTCTAGGTTTGTCTCCTTTCCCAGACTTTTCCACTTTGTCTGTGCATGCAGTACTTCAAAAGCAATAACTCCTTGAACTAACATTTAAGTAATGATGGCATAAGATGAGACTTTATTGATCCCACTTGGGGAAATTTGCTCGTTACCACGGCTCTGCAAAGACAGAATAGAAACAAAATAAAGTTAAATATAATTACAAATCAAAGAATGAACACTATATACATACAACAGAGAAAAACAAAGAGCAGAGATACTATTGACAGAAAAATAAGCAGGATATATATATAGTGCATCAGTGGTGAAAAGCATATTTTGAAAAGGACAGACACCAGCGTTTACATATTGTTGTACAGTCTAACTGCTGTTGTGATGAAGGACCTGCGAAAGTGTCTTTCCCACAGCGCAGGTGTATGAGTCTCTGACTGAAGGAGCTGCTGAGAGCACCCGCAGTCTCATACAGACAGTTAGAGGGGCTGTCAAAGATGGATGCTATTTTTTGCATCATCCTCCTCTCAGCCACCACCACCACAGACTCCAGGTGGCACACCCCAGCACAGAGCGAGACCTAAAATATGTCTCTTTACCTGTTTGCTTTTTCATAGTAATAAACCTGTCCATTGTAACGGATGACGAGGGGGCGGAGCTAAATGTGAGCACATCCCAAAACTTCACCATTCCTTGTAATATCGCCAACCAATCCAGCAGCGAATCTGCGTTCCAAGTCACATGGTTTTGGCAGAAGGAAACAGGATCAACACAACACCCCATATTCATAGCGTACCGTAATGCTACTCTGCAGGACAGGTTGGGGAAGGGTGAGGAGCTGAGATTTAGCCACCCTCTTCCCAACCAGTTCAGCCTTACAGTGTTGAAGCCAGGCCCTGAAGATAGTGGCCTGTATTTCTGTGAGGTAGAGGAGTGGCTCCCCTCTCTGTCTCATGAATGGATGAAGTTTGCAGTGGAAAAGTCAGGAAAATTGGCTGTGAATGTCTCTTCAGATGGTAAGCACACTTTACTCTCACCAAATATCAACCGTCATTTCATATGTGTATGTGGACAAAAGTATTTATTACGACCCCCTCCTTTTTTTTTCTTTTTTTTTTTTTTTGCAGGAGTCTTTGAGCCGCAATGTATGTCAGGTACCTGGATCGGGATACTTGTGGTTTACATAGTCTGTTCACTATTGGTGATTTTCCTACTGGTGCTAAAGATTTGCTGGCGCAAGGGTGCAGGAGGAAAGAAAGACAATTCTCTGTGGGCAGAGAAACATGCTTTGAAAACCAACCTTGCGGTGGAAGAGTGAACCTCATTTTATCATTTAAAAAGTTGCCATGTACATATTTGTGAAATCATTCTTGTTGAAATGGATCTGTTAATAAGGTTGTATTAATAAAAAAATAAAAGTTTTAATGTTTTAATCGCTGTGCAGCTGGGAATAATTTTGCCTTTATGAATTCATGAATTTCACGAAACCATTTCAATTAAACAGACACTTTCCTTTTTACAGCTTAAAACAGAGCTTATTTTCAATGGACAGTAGAGCAAGACAGCATATTAACTTAGAAGCTTTACACCTGCAAAGCACCACACACTGAGTGACAGATTGGTTTTTATGTAGCACCATATCAGGTGGCTTGATGCTATGTCTTTGATGGGAAGAAGGCAAGGCTTAGTGATTCAGGGGGAACTGCAAAGCATGAAACTATGCACGACTTGAAAAATCTCTGAGACCCTTATGACTCAACCAGGAAGTGTGCTGTGGTTCTGTGAGAAGGCAGGAAGACTGTGTGGTCAACCAAAATGCTGATGCTCATCACTGACATTACCACAGTTTTCAAACACAAAGTTTTCAAAATCCCATTCGAGCAGCAGATTTGGATGTTTGCTTTGGTTTTGCTGCCAGTATAATCTTATATAGTGTATTTATTTCTATTGTACTAACATTGAATTTGAAACAATAGAATAAATGTAAGCTTCAAAGTCTGACTTTAAAGACGACTGCATTCATAATGTTGGTGCAGTTTAGGTATTCCAGACTTTATCATACACACTTCCCCTATTCTGGGACAAACACATCAAGTCTGTGCTCTTAAATAACCAGAAAATGTATTATGAAGTTCACTAGCCAGGTCGGTAACTCAGAGCCAGCCGAGCCTGTCTCTCTCTTCCTTCAGGCCAGACCGAAGCTAAACCCCACCAAAACAATCCTGACTGATCATCAATAGATAAGATATCAAATATCAGCTGGCGTCATTAAGCAACAGACCACAAGTGTCACTGTGAAGTCCCTCAGTGAACTGAACTGTACATGTAAATGTTTGCATGCAAATCTGAAATGTTGACTCTCTCGTATTGCAGCTGCTGCACTTTTAAAAAGTGTTCTTACTCAACAAAAATTTAATATTGGGGACAGAACAATTCAAACCCTAAAAAAAAAAATCACTTTCTTTCTCTGTCTGTCATTTTCTCTCCTCCATTTCTGTCCATTTCCCCATCTATCATGTAACAGCCAGGAATATAATCTATTTCTTGTTTTTACCTTTGAGGCATCAGGCCTAGATCCCGGTACACTCCCATGCTGAGATAGACTCTTGTCCATTGGGTGTACCAGTTATGTATGACTGGTATGGTAAAACTTACATGATTTTCTGAAAGATGTAAGAAACTAAAAATACAGTGAGAAACTTTCTCAGAGTCTGTGGTTCTCTTTGCCCCAGTGAGAGAAAGTAGTGCTGCCTTTGGTCTTAAATTATAACAACCCTTCACAGTCTGGTGGACTAGCTCTCTCTTGCAGCCGAGGTCTTAACTTTATTGTAATTCCACTCCCTTGTGTTTCCATGGCAATGCTTGTCAAGGCAAACAAAGAAACATTGAATTTGGGAAGCAAATCAATGCTTGTGTCAACACAGCAAAGAGTAGACATAGTGAGGACAATAGTAGAGTGGGGACAATGCAGCGTCCAAGGGCAGCCGTGCTCGTACTCTGACTTAAAGTCTGGCCGTTAACATATTAAACATCATATCATCAGCTGTAGTTTTCTCTTTGATACACAGTGCATACAAAAAAGTGGATTCATACGACACATCTATTATCTGCCCCTTCCAAAAAGCTGATGTGTTGGATGACCCTTTGGTTCCCAGATTTCCAGCATGGAGCTGGATGCTTTAGGCTGGTTATCGCTATTGCTGTGATCTCATTCCAGATCTGATTTGGCATTATCTTCAAGCTCTGTCCTTCATATGCCATGAATGGATTTATTAAAACTTTTTAACTATTATACCATAAGATCTTGAACTGAGAGTGCACACTTAGAGACAACTCCCCGGAGGAGATATCACACTAATCATAGATCAGTGACATCTCAGGTTAAAGAAACATTCACCTGTTTATGGGCAGCAAGCAGACTATTGCTAATTTTTCATTCTTGTTGACTTTATTTTAATAACTTAGAACTCTGAATTCAGGTTACTGATGGCCAAGGCCTTGAAATCATGGTCTTGCTGGTTAACTGATATAGCTAAATGGAGCGTCGCCAGCCCCACTGTTTTCAGATAGCCTAAATTTTCATCTGCACAGCACCAGCAGGCGAAAAACTTGTACTTATAATTGGTGCAGCATTATTTACAGACATTCAAGGTTTCCAGAAGTCTAATCCACAAGCGCCACCAAGAGGTTGAGCTGTACATGCGAATGTTGGTAGAAACATTAATATTCTGAATGACCTGCATCATCTTTGTCATTTAGCTTTATCGGTCATCTGGTGACGATTTGAGCACATATTCTATGACAATAAGATTGAGAGGTGGTCTGCTTCCTAAAGTCATCTGAAGCAGAGTTGTTATGTCTCATGCACATATATAGACACACAAACAATAACACAAGTGATCAGAGTTTGACCTAAAACACCCTCCTGAACAAGAGGATAATGTGTTCTGGCAGAGTTAGAGATGACACAAGTGACGAGAGACACTCAAGCGACCATCTGTGCGACTTATGTAATACCTCTCCTGAAATCTGAAAGTCTTCTCTGCAGCCTCCTCTCACCTGTGCTCGCTGAATCTCTCTGCCTATACACTCAACTCATCTCTTTTCCCCCATAGCCCTGTCTTGTCTTTGATATTCCCTTTTCTCACAAGGAGAGTCTGACAGAACTGCCTTCTGTTCCTCACCCGAGCCGAAAGCTACATGTTTTCATTTTCTCTTTCTTTCTCTTTGTCCTGTGCCCTTTTAATTGTCTACATGGAGTCTTATCATGTATCAGCACTAGATGGAGCTATTGTAACCAAGAAGAGATGTAGAAAAGTCACCAGGTTAACATGCAGACAGATGAGTCAGTCCTTTCAAAGGTTGTCATTACATTAATCAATCAGGGCAGCTCTCTCTGGGCTTTGACGAATCGACCCCCCCGTGGCTTGGTGAGCAAGTGATTGTGTCTCTCTGTAAAGGAATTTTTAAAAAGCCTAAAAATTTGAGAGGACATTTAAAGGAGGAAAGCCTAAAAGTCAGCCTGAGGCGGCGGTGAGACCTGAAAATGCTACATTGTCACGTAGAAGTGAGCGTTAGTGACAAGCCAGGGCCTCCTCATGCAAACACACAGAGAGAATGACCTCATTTATCCAACCACGCTTCAACACTTAAACTATAGTAACACGGACTGTATAGTCTCTAAACTGTGCCTAGCTGCTAACCCTTTTCTTACTGAGGCCTGACTGTTGTCCTCGGAGATGGTTCCGGCTGGTGGAAGCAGCTGAAGAGTCCAAAATAAAAACAGCTTAAATGGTGCAATATGAAGTAATAGCCTCTTCTGCTCCCTGTCAAGGGAGCTCTCAACAAACTGAGAGCTGTTGTTTTGTTTGTTTGTTGTTTTTTTTTTCTTTATCTTTTACAGCTGTACTCTCACATAGTGGAACTGCATAGATGAGCTACCCAAATCTGCCTTATCTGTGTGCCTCCTGTTCCGATAAGGCAGCTCACCAATATGTACAGTGTGCATTTATCTTTCATGTTTGTGTGCCTGTCAGTCTTCTTGTCTGTGGACATATGCTGCTGATTTTACCTTTAATCGTAATTGCAGTTTGCTGCATCTCCCCTGACACGCACGCACACAAAAAGACAGAGAATGATGACAAGTGGAGATGTCATTACAACAGCACCACTGAGTATTTACTGATTCATGTGCTAAACTGATATCAACCCGGCAGTTTTGTTGCCTTCTCTCTATTTCTGTTATCTTGTATTGTGCCAGTCGATAATAAAATGATGAATCTTTCTTGAACCCTTGTCTCCTATGTCATTCTTTCCTCTGTTCTCCACAGAGGGCTGGATTTAACAAGGCACTACAGGCATTTCCATATCACTGGAGTTTTCAGTTTGGGATAAAATGCAAAATCCTTTCCAGCAGTGATGAAATTACAATAAACACGCCATTGGTGCTTCCTTATAGGACTGCAGGGGCTTTTACTGTGGGACTGTTGCAAGCCTTGCAGCTGCTTCTGGCCGTTATCACAGTTGTCATCATCCATGGAAGAATCGTTCAGAAATTCTCTTGAATAAATTATTGGCCATTTATATCAAAGACACATCAGTGACAGCAGCATGTGTCCAATGTGAATAACTGATGAGATATCTAACTAATACGGTGGGAGTTGCCATGCATGTATTTAACTTGCACATGATACACTGCCAAGGGCAATCTGAATCAAGCATCACCAAGGAAACAGAGGTAGCATGAAGTCTGAGATGTCAGCTCGAGCAGAAGTTTTTAATTTAGCACAACTGCGATTTCTGGCTGAAGCTGTCTTTGTGAACTTTTGCTGGGTGAGAATACGGTAAAACAACAGCTAAGCTGCTTCAATGCAGACTGTATAGAGTTTGATGTTATCTGATTTTGATAGTGACAGAGCTGCTGCTGAGAAGAGGCCTCTTGAGATGAGGGATGAGAGAGGCTGCTTTCCAAAAACGTTCATTCATTGGTATCTCAGAGCAGGGCAACAGTAACTATAGCTCTGTGGCTATCAGGGACGTCTATCAGCAGAGGCCATGCAAGCTGCTAATCAGCCGCTTGGGCTTGAGGCTTTCCTCTCACCCAGCGCCCATCAGGTTGCCACTTCCAAAATGTTTTCCTGAAAAGAAGCAAAGAGAAATACCATGAATGTGACTTAAAGGACATAGCATTTTGTTGGCACACACTGAGGGGAATAAGGGTAAGAAAGAGCCTACTGAACGTATTTCTGTTGTTTAAACGCTAAAAGGAAACTTTGTCACCATAGAGCATTGCAGGGTGATTTTGTTTTCACCTACTTATTATCAATGCCACTTATTTTTGTTAAAACTCTGAGATGCACATTAAATGTAGCTCTCCGTTATTCGAATAGCCTTCCAATTGTCATGGTAACACCTTTAGCACCGTGAGAGCAACCTGAACTGTTAATGAATAAAACTTTTCAGTTGCCTTTGCTGCTTGAAGCCATTTGCGGATTACTGTATTTGCCTGCTGACTCAAAACACACAGGAAAGACGAAAGAGAGGCGCAGCTCAAATCTGACATATCCATCAAACAAACAGAAGCAATCTGCTGTTTTCTTTAGTTTAGTTCTGCATATTTGAATAGCTGTGCAATGCCACCAGGACCACCATCCCTGCAGCAGTCAGATAATTGTCTGTTCTCAGGCACAAATGTTTTTCTTCTCTTCGTCACTCACTGGCATGTGTATGTCTGACAATTCTTCTGTGCTGCCTGACCAATTTATTCATGCTATCATGCCAGTTTTGACAGGTGCCTCGCCCGTGACAAAGACAGCTACTGTTTGCTAGTGAGCTGACGTCTTCATTAGCAGCGGTGTATATGATGTCACCCCCCCACCCCCACACACACACACACACTTCAGTCACCAGCAACAACGCTCTGCTGCGCCCATCAGCTCCCATCAGCTTTTCTCTGCATGTGAGGAGCTCCCCCCACTGCTGCTGCACTAATTCATGTCGCTAATTAGCTGACAAACACTGTACACTTCGAACGAGGACCTGGCACATTTACAACACTCTACACACTGTTTTAATGCCACATCTGCAACCGTACAAGTGCACACAAAACTTCCCATTCATGGATGCGTGCAGTTGCATTCATATGGCCATTAAGAGTTCATATTGTCATAAAAAACCAACATTTTCACTCAGTGTATAGTTTCTTTTACATAGATGGGTATATTTTTTTTACATTCATTTCCATATATTATTTATTAATGGCCACATCTCAGTAGAAGTGTTTAGTCAATACTATAATTATACAAGAAGTTTCATATTTTCCAAAAAAAAACCAAACAAAAAAAAAAAACCCAACAACAACATATATACTGTATATAATGAACTCAGCATGAATCTGATTATCATCATGAGGTAACCATGTGGAGAAATACCAAGCCAAAAGACTTAGAGCTTCTCTCTCTCCTTTACTTCACCCTGTGCACTTTCTCTCTTTCTGAGCAGCTGGTCGATGTGACACTGAGGCAGGCGTGTCTGTCGCACATCATCAGGGTCTTACAGTGTGACATAGTAGTGATGTGATGTGTTGTTCGACAATGATTCGTTCATTTTGAACTCATCTTTTGTATGACTCAGGAGTAGTTTTTTTTTCCATGGTCGGCGCGGAGGCGGGGGTCCAGTCTCTGGGGGTTCTGGTCTCGTCCAGTCTCTGGGAGGGGTCAGGTCTTTTGGGGAGGATCTGGTCTAGTCTCTAAACTCTGGAAGGGGGAACCGGTCTGTGGAGAGGTCCGGTTTCCTCAGTGTGTTATCAGATAATCTACCACTTTTCACATGAAAGTCACCAATTAACCAATTAGCGCCCACGCTGGGAATCGAACCCACGACCTTCTTCACTACGGCACCTTGCTGCTTAAAATTCACAGCACAAAACTGGTATATCAGCAATCTCCATCCGTATTTTTCATTTACATCCCAGTTCATGGCCATCACTCACACAACAGACATACAGAGACATGCTGCCTCACCTTAGATGATTGAGATTAGATGATGAAAGGTTTACAAACACAAAATAGGCTCAGCAGTGGGGAACTATATTGAAATGTATGTTGATACTTTAACAAAAGCAAACTTGTGTGTCATATGCCAAGTGAAGCAGACCTTGTTGCTCTTCAGAGTTTGAAAGCTGTGCTTTTTCAGTCATTACTCAAATGACAGCTAAAGCGCCACACTGGTTCCAATCAATGAGATGAACAAATGACTTGAAAAAAGATTTGTTCTTTTTACTGAACAAGATTAAAAGATCCGTTTATGTCATGGTCATGGTCTGATCCATGTCCACAACTTTCTAGTCTAGTCCTGAGCACACCCAGAATGAAAGTCATAATGATAACTTTGTCCGACATTTTCTTTTATGCATCATCTGTAAGTCTCTGCCCCATTACATACAGTACAGATGTCAACATCAGAAACTGGGCTCTTGTTATTTCATTTATAGTTTGCTACCTTGACTGAGAAAATAACCCTGCAGGCAGGAACAAAATATTCACAGTATATTTGGCGCTGTACATAGTATTTAATGCAGCGCTGAAGGGGCAACTGTCATACTTTACGGTGAACACTGTTATAAATCAGTTTCACCTCCCTTTATCTTGTTTTCCACTCAAAGGAAAAATCCACACTGATTCAAATAGGGCAGAAAATTGAGGTTGCAAGGAAAGTTTGAGTCACTTAGCACCTCTAGCAACACTACAATCAGGGATGTAAAAGCATGTGATTTTCTTTTTCTTCAGTTTTTTTGGTGGCTGATTGAAAACGCCGCTGATTGGTGTGTGGTCAGGAGTGCAGCATGACAGTGTCGCCCGCAGAAGATTTTAGCAGCAGTGTTTTTCAACAGTTATTCGGTGCCAATTTACTTTTGAAGTTTTGTCCTTTTAGAGATCACCCAGAAAATGTGTTTTCCTTTTGAATAATTTATGTCATCGTTAGAATTCTCTCTTTTCACACTAATAAGTGCTGAATTACAATGATCCTATTCAACTGTCAGGTATTAAGATATTAACAGGGCACCGAAGATGCTGTTTATCTTTTTTTAATGCTTCAATGGCATAAATAGCCCTGGTATTTACAGTTGTAATCTCTTTGCAACAGAGATAGCCAAATCTGCTGCCGACAAACTGACATGAAAGGGTACCCCCTGGCCAATCTCAAAAATTAGACAAGCATGTCTAATTGTTTGTCATGCTTGGCCTTGCTGTTGCGTGTTAAAGTTGACAATGCTAATGTGAGTTTTAGAAGCTGATCTACGGTCGTTTAACAGCAGATGCTGTCCTTTCAATGAACCATATAATGTATATTTAGCAGTGTTTATGAGCTGAGCCAGAGAATTATTTCAATAATAAACTTTATCAATACCTAGTATCCACATTTGTTGTTTTTTTTTTCTCCCAAACTTTACTTAACTTTACTGTAAAACTCTAACCCTAACTCGTTCTTTCATCCTCAGGAGCCCACCGTCACAGCAGGACCATTAGGTGTCATGATGCAGTGTCCAGTAATTGGTATTTCGTTTGGTAAGCAGTGTTGCAATCACAGGGCAGGAGCTCACATTGTGATGGACACTGTTTGATACCAGAGCTGCACAAAACACACAAACCTGTACATGGTATTTGGATAGACACCAAGGATGAACAAACTCTGATACTTTACAGAAGAAAATTCAGTCAGACATTTTGTTGGAAGCGATCTGGTCTGTTCGGGTTTTGCTCTGTTTCCAGCTACAGTGTATGCATGTATAATATAATTCTAGCTCTATGGATATGATAATGCCTTATCTTAAAGAGCCTATATGCTATAAGACGATCCTAATAGAGCCAAGGGGGTGTTTTTCTGAATACCCTGTTTCATCAAAATTGGCAGCCCAGTTTACACAAATGGTAAAAGGTAGTTGCCACTTTGATGTGGTAATAGGCTGTTATGATTTCTGTGTGTCAAGCATGTTTTCACGTGGAGAGGCATTCCCAACAGCTACCACTCTAAAATCAATTAAAACCTTTTTGCTAACAGCTCTGCCTGGTTGTGAGGGGAGAAAACTAATTTTCTCACCCGCTCTCCTTCCCCTCATTTGAAGAATTCAGACCAAGACGAGCAGAAATGTGGAGTCCTGAGGGATTGAGAGTAACTCCTGGATTTTGATAGCTCAGCTGCAATGTTATCTCTGCTGTATGTGTGCTGCCCATAGCGAGCTTACAGCAAAACATGTATGCAAAATACTTTGGCTTGCAGGGCCTATTTCATCTACCCTTCACCCCAACCCACACACACACACAATTATTTATATAATTAACTTTTGAACTATTTGCAATGAGGAGATTTCAATGGATGATTGCATGTACAACTTGCTTTATTCACAGTATTTTCTTAAAGATTATTATTATTTTACTTAAAGAGAAAACACATTAAAACCCTCTTAAAACCGGTTTTGAATCTTGGGGTTAGTCAGGTATGGAATCCAAGTTATATCTGCCAACAAAAATCGGATTTATTCATTTCCTACATTTCACACACAAGTTATTGAAGTAATATCCCCCTGAAACATTAAATATGCTTGAATTAATATGGCATGATTTGTTTGATCTTATTAAGTGGACACATTATTCATTCTGTCTTCGTGCTGTAGAATGTCACAGCATGTTGACCGTTATGATTCATGGGATCTAGGGTTCTCTGTTGCACAAGTTTTGCACAATTTGAAGGAAAGTTAAGAAGCTACGAAGCCAGGAAAGTTTCTCCACTGAGGTGTGTCAAAGTTTGTTCGGGCATGATTGGATTTTCAACAAATACTTACAAGTGCCTGTATGTGTGTATGCATGAGTGCCTGCAGGTCAGCACACACTGGTCATACGCACATATTTTTGTAGCTTTTCTCCTTCTACAAAACAATGTTTTTCCAGTAATTTACCCGGCAGAAAAATACATTACCATGTATCTCTGCTTGTGAATTCAGAGAGACATGAAAGGCACACATGAATGTGACTGATGAATGCAGGTGAGATGAAAAAGGACAGCAGGCTCAAAGGCATGTTTTAGAAACTGTTTTGCATGGGAGTTCTGGCATGAGATAGTGTTTGCATCAGAGGCGGCGTTTTCAGCAGCAGGTTGTGTGTATGTTCCCTCCACCGCGTGCTTCTCTTTGTGTGTGCACACGCACAATGAATATGTAAGTGTGCTTGTTCGAGAGAGTGAAAGTGCATGACTCAGCTCAGGGTAGGCAGCTCATGCGTCTTCTGCTTGGCAGGCAGCAGAGATGAGATAAGTTGAACCTGATCATTTAAGGAGCCCTGGGTTTCACCTCCTCCAACAAGACTCGGTCAGAACCAAGTATATAGCTGGACAGCAACATAGGCAATTTGCATTCTGCCTGGTGTCAGCCTATTTCAGCGCTTTATTGGTCAGCTTCGCTCCTACTCTCTTTGCTCATATATAGTGCATATTAATACAGCTGAATTCCCAAGAAAGCTGCTCTCTTTTTTGTTCCTCTTATCGGATAATGAAAGTTTGAAATAGTAACTAAAACTTGATCCAATAAAACAACATATTAGCTTCCAAACCATTAACAAAATGCATCTCTGCTTTGCTAAGATTTTATCACCTCTACATTTTGCTGAACTCCATCTCAGTCACATGGCATTTGGATGACAAGTGAAATATGGTTTGTCAGTCAGTCATTCAAGTACAGATCGTCTTAATTCAAATAATGTAGGCCAAAAAAGTACAACAAAGAGAACAGATATATTAGAAGTACAAAGAAATGGTACTGGTTTTATCATATCCGTGGATATTATTAGCTTTTATAACAACAGCAATAATCCCTTCTCTGAGTCACTCACCATGGACCAAATTTACTGTGTGACATATTGCGCATCAGTGCCATCAATACTTTACTGTGACCTTTAACAGAATTTAATACTTGTGCTCTGGTGACTGTGGCACTTTAAAGTTATCTCAGACTTCACTGTCAGATATGATGTCACATTGTGCTTTTCAATGATGTTGCAAATACAAATGCAAATTCATGGCCTTGTAAGTTTTTTTTTTCTTTTAAAAGGTTAATGAATTTTCTCAAGGAGACTTTGATAGAAGCCATAATCAAATAGAGAAACATCTACCCTTAATGGTAAGAGTCATTTATCCATTCATTCATCTTCTATCGCTTATCCATTTCCGGGTCGCAGGGGTGCTGGAGCCAGTCTCAGCTCACCCTGGGTGAGGATGGACAGGCCGCCGGTCCATCTCAGGGCCAACACACAGACACAAACAGAGACAAACAACCACACACACTCACACTCAGACCTACGAGCACTTTAGAGTCACCAATAACCTAAACATGTTTTATAGGAGGAAATCAGAACACCACGAGGAAACCCGCGCATGCACAGGGAGAACTCCACACAGAAAGGCCCCGAGCCCAGGAACCTTCTTGATGTGCTGCCGTTCAGGTTGTATTTATCTACTTGAACGATATGTTTGACCAAACTGAAGGCTTCAACAGTGGCTCAGTCACCTTAAAAGAGTAGTTCTACATTTAGGAAAATAGGTTTATATTCTTTTGGGTCAAAAGATCTGTGAGAGGATCAATTCCACTATCATTTAATCACACTAAACATTAAGCCTGTGACAGCAGGTAATTTATTTGTCCTAACATAGAGACAGGTTGAAACATCTGGCTAGGCAAAGCTCACTTCTAAAAATGTTTTTCCCAGCTTTGTAAGGATTAAATCACGTTAGTGAGCTTTTTGGGTGATGATTTTTTTTAACCTTTGGACAAAATCAGACAAGCTGTTTCTCCCTGCTTGCAGTGTTTATGCTAACCATCTGCTGGCTCTACATTCACATTGCTGCTGCTGATGCAATTTATTTATTTATTTTTTTATGGGAAAGGATGAGCAACCTACAGAGTCTTGTCCATGAGGAAAAGTTTTGGTCAGTCAGTGTGTTTTTGCTTTGACAGACTTGAGATTTGTCTGTAATGTTTTTAGCAGGGGAACCTTCCCATCATGTTTCCTGTCCTTGAATATGCTCATCCTCCTCACAACACTGGAGAGTATTACGTATGTGGGTCATGAGTTAATGACGTCAGTCTAATGGCCACTGTTGTTCTATATCTGCTTGTCACTGCTAAAGTCCAAAGGTATCGCAGGCCTGTATTTATAAAGCAGAGGGGTTGTATACAGTTCATTTGCATCGCTCTTTGCAATTTGCTCCGACTATTCAACAGCAATGGGTGGCATGAATAAAATGAGTAACGTGACAGCATTTATGTTTACGTATTCCTTTAGATTTTCTTGTATAATTTTTGTTTTGATCATCGTTGACGAACACATAGACCTATAATAATGGTTAAGAGAGCAACAACAGCAAAATTGATGCTTAGGGTTAAGGTAAGCCAAAAATACAAGTATGGTGGAATCCTGTAATTATTCTTCAATGCATCTCATACAAAACCTGCGTTGAACACCGGGCAGCAGGAGGGCTCCCAGGTAGGATAACATATGTTGTGTCAATGTGTTGTTGTGTACTGATCCCCTGGTTGCACAAAATCCTTTCAACTGTTACAATTACATAACAAATATATCCTGTAATTTCTCCAGACTTCACAGCCACCACAGTAAAAAACTGTACAACCAACCAGAGCAATGCCTTATTCCCACATTCATTTTTTAAATCAATAATAACACATTGAGACATGCAATCTTAATATAAAAGGTATTTAAAATAGGTACAGATAACTGCAGATTACCCATCGTGATAAACAGTCACATATTTATACATTAATAACATTTTGTATACAATGTCCTCCTCGGTTACCACCTTAAATAATAACATGACTCAGTAGCCTGGTGATGAACTAACTCCGCCTCCAAACGCCTTTGTTGCCCACATACTTCCTCTTCCAATCATGCGTCATGTAAGTTTTCCATGGGTGTGCGGTGGGCAAGAGTTACCTTGTTCTGCGTACACAAAGCAAAAGCTCCAGTAAGTGTGACCAGAGCCTGGAGCGGATAGATAGTATCTGCTTTGTTGTTGTTACCCAACAGCAAAAAGGACAAGCCTGTACCTGTGAGGGATGATGAGGGATGTGTGTGTGTTGCGTAATGGGGTTGGTTTTTTGGGGCGTGAAGTTGAACAATCTTCACAGGGTATCCTAGCTCACCATAGTGCCTTGGTGTGTGTGTATGTGTGTGTCAGTGACTTGTGTGTCCAATACACTACAAATGAATAATGTATGACTTTCAGCAGTGTTTGCACGCTGGGTAACACCCACATTATCAAGATGAGTAAAAAAAAAAAAAAAGCACAGACACAAATAGATTAAACTCTCGAAAATTATTTTTAATGACGCTCCCAGAAAATTAGTTCTGCTGCATGCAGTGAAAGAACAAACATGCACAGCTGTCCTTCATTGCAACACAGGAGGATTTTTATCCACAATGCAGCCAGGAAGTGTCGTAATTATACCTGACATGTTCTGTTCTGTGTGGCCAAGCAGCTCTGCTGCTGACAATGTCTGTATATGGACACCTGGTGCAACACAGTGTAATGATACCTATGGTAAGCCCAGGCACATTGGGTGAAAGGCTCAGTCGTTTCTCAGATGTTCGTGTATTTGTTCACTTCATTCAAAAGCCTTTAATTGCCATATTCAGCAAGAGTAATCATTTGCAATAAAATAAACACTGATTATTATTGGCAAACACCTGTCAGCTAATCATTATGAAAATGACATGCATTGAATGGGAGCTATTTTAGCCTTGCTGGGATTTGAAAATGCAGGGGATTTAAATAAACATATATTTTCTAGTCCTGATAGCTACCAGCAAAGAAAGAAGGAAAGCGTTCTATTACAATGGAAAGTAAAGAATGTAAAATCTCCGAGCACATGTATGCACTCGAACACATATGTCCCATCAAGTAATCATGGTCTGGGAAGAAAAGTAAAGATATGGAGTCTGAGTAGCACATAGAGCACTGACATGATAAAGTATGTGAGAGGAGAAAGGTCATCAGAACTCAGAGATGAAGATGAAGACACAGACAGAGAGGAGGTAAAAAGAATGGTTAGCTTGACAGTCATTTCATATTAATACTCTACATTAAGAGCCCTTATGATGAATAATTAATTTGCTGGAAAATCCAGTGACTTGTGGTGCTGTCTGGCTAATGCATTGTAAAGAAAAGCCTTCTGAATGTTGCAATAAATGTATGGAGCATTAGTTTGATGTGCAGTCTTGTGAATTCTCTAAACGGAGCTTAATTTTTAGCTCAGTAAAAACCAGTTTTGTTCTTGGATTTGTGACACAAAGGCAAAATGACATCTCTGACTGCACCAGCTTCAGATATATATAATCCCAGGTTATCTCTCTGACAATGCAGTGTGTAATCTTCCAAGCCAATGTGAAGCATGGCATGAGAAATTGAACTGTGTTACTTTGACAATGTGGTGACTCAGCTCACATTTAATATACATTCACAGAGTGGCACTCGTGAATCTGGCCGGTGCCAGCTAGTGTCTCTAGTGTTGTCTTTCGCCTGCTGTCTGTCAGTATGGCAGCTGTCAAAGCCCACAGTCAGTACGATATACCAGGCTGGTGCCTGTCACTACGCTTCTTCTGTGCATTTATGGCCCATCAGCAAAAGCTATAGAGGATTAGAGCATGTTGAATTTTTATAATGAGCATAATGTAAGGGGTGGCGGATTGTGAAATTACTGTATACCGTTGTCCTGCGCCCGATTCCTTTCACCTCATAACCTCAGCTGCACTCTTTTTTTTTTTTTTCTCCCCGAGTATCCAGCATAACCTTTGTTTGACAACGAAATGGTACACTTTTTCTGTTCTGGGTTTATCTTCCCTCCATCTCGACCCATCTGGATGCTTCCCCATCCTTCTTTGGCTTGCTCTCTGTCTCTGTTATGTCTCACTGTGTTGAATCCTCTCAGAATAAACCTGACCAGAGGGCATTTCCAAAGTTTGTTTAACTTTTTGACTCCATCAACCATAGAACTTTTGTTTACTTAATTTAGAGTTAGATCATTTATTTCAGACGTTGTTTATATGATTGGCCTCGTCCTATGTGCACTTAGATTTAAATTCAGGATTCATCAATGCGATTGGCGCTGTGAATGTGAATCCATGTTTTTGTGGTGTGCATGTGCAAGTTTCTATAATTTGAAGTGACATTCAGCTCTCCAGGCATTCATTTGGGTTATTGCAAACATCTATTTATGTATGCTGATGTGTTTTCATGTGAAATGCCTTTACACTAGCATTCATGGGAGACTGGAGATGAAATACATATGGAGATATACAATATATATGCTTGTCTGGTGTACCATAATGAAGATGTGTGGATCACGAAAAAAAAGTAAACACACTACACACTGAGCCTTTTCCGATGTAACCTTTCTGACGCCACGGCATTAGATGATTTTAATTTTGTTTGGGCACTGTATTATTGGTTTTAAAGGACGTTCCTAAGAGGGCTGTGGCAATAAAGAGGATCTAGGTGATGGACCCTGTTATGAAGTGCACATAATGCCGACTCCTCTGTTTCCATGGAGACCTATAGTGATCCCCCAGCATCCACTGTACTAGCAAACATTAATCTGAAGGCTTCTTTTCTCTTTCTTTTAATGCCTAAGCAAAAATTCCTGTGGATAGTTGCCAAACTTTGTGTGAGAGGGTCAAAAGTGACCTGATCTTCAGCGCTAACATGGTGTGAGGCTCAAACAACTTTACAGCTGCCTTCTGGCTGCCTGCCTGTCTGTTCAAACTGTGCCATCATTCGGCTATGCAATAAGAAGTCAGTGGAGAACTGAGCTAATTTTAGGTGCAGCGATATGTAGACCAGGTGTAACGCACATGGCCTACCTAGGCAGTTCTATTTGACTGTATATTAATTCAGCAGTGTTGGATTTGGAGAGGCCTTTAGAGAAGCTGAAGCAGCAGCCCACATACTTACATGCCAGTGTCTAGTCCCAATCTGGCTTGCTTTTCCGTTGGCAGCAGTGACTGCCAAAGCTTTGTTTTCTCTACATAAGCATACAAAAAGTTGTCTGTCTTTTCTGTTAATACCATGACACAGTTCTAGACAGGAGGAGGGACAAACATACCAACCCCCCCTCCAGCCCTTTTTAACAGTTTGGCTAACTGCTGCTCAGATGTGAGGTTACGGCTTATTAAAGTGCAGTATTCTTTAAACATCCCTCTTGATGCCTCAGGGCCCAGAATCATTGCACTGGTTGTTCAGGAAGTTTTATCTGAGCTGAAATCCATAAGCACAGCAAAGGGAGAATCATTTTTACTGCTTCCCCAAAAAGTGGGAAAAAAAAAAAAAAAAAAAGGTATTCATGTTGCGTTCAGCACGTGTTCGGAACTTGCGATTCCCAGTTGATAAAGTAGAATGCCAGATGGGTCTTTTGCAATTAGTTTTTTTGTTAGCACTGTAAAGGCCTGTTCATTTATTTATGTATTACACAGAAGAAAGCTTTGAGTTTCACTGAGTTGGAGCTCTTTGGATTCTGTCCTCTCCCAAAAGCAACAGTCTTTTCACCGCTTCACACCAAAGGAGTATCATCTCATCGTGCTATTTTCTATCTACCAGCAAACTCCCATTCACCCAGTCTATTTTGAGACCCTTCTAATAATGCAGCAGATGCACACAAATCAATAAATCTGCACATATGATCTGAATCAAAGTGGGGGGTGGGAGGGGGGTTGCAACTTGCAACTTTCTTTGAAAGGCAAACTGTTGTGGTGGTATGTAAAAAATAATAAATAAATAAAAATTCTTTGTTCTGATACAGTTCCCAACAGAGTGGCACCTCATTATGTTGACTGCCAGGAGCACGTATGGCAGCGTGGGGTTGGGGAAAATAAGAGGTAGGAGTGATAAAAAAAAAGATTTCTGCCTATGACACAGAGACTGCTGAGTAAATTATGCATGAGAAGGCGACTTTTCTGATCAGCACCAGACAAGTAAACACCACCAGTGTAAAGCTCCTTGCTCGGTTTGATTTGATTTTGGTGCCATAATGATTCAATGCAAGCCTCAAAGAATCGTTAATGTTGACCCTCAAAATGAAAAGCTGAGAAAACAATAATTAAGTGGTGGGATGATTTTTCTTCCACTTCGCTTAACCCATTCAAACAACAACAACAACAACAACAACAACAACAACAAAAAAAAAAAAAAACACGCTTTGGCCTGGATTTTAAACTCGGACATGCAGATTTGGCCTCCTCCGTGCCGGATGGTGTCCCTTCCTGCCGGGGCGTGGTCTTTGGGAGGGGGTGGGGGCAGACAGCACGCCGACAAGTTTTCGAACTGCTGGGCAAACAGTTGTGATTTGTGAAGCCTGGGACGTGACCGGGGAAAGGACGCTGGCTGCTTTCTTCCTCGGACCAGATCAAAACCTCTTTGCCCGACAGATTTTACCAACAAGCAGCGTTTGAGTTCATTAGTGAAGCCGTTTTTTCTTTTTTTTTTTTTTGTATATATTATTAGTTTTTGGTTTTTTTTTTAAGCAGGGAGGGGTGTGATGTTAAGTCGTCTCGTTGTAGGATTTGTGGGTATTTTAGGACCACGATCTGGGACGCGCTCGCTCAGGTGTATTGGTAGAAGAATTGATTAATCTGATTCATTGTGTCGGCACACAAAGCCGTGTCTGCCTCATCCGGAGCGCCCGCCCACCGGGCTTTCTGCGGTGCGATACTGGGAGACTCATTACAGGCGCAGAGAGCTGCTTCCTGCTCGGACTCAGATCCGCTCACCCATCACTGGAAGGGGAGGAAAAATAAACCAGCAAGGACTCATTCCAGCCTGACTCCGTAACGCCGGGACTTTCTGATCCTCCCCCCCCCCCCCCCCGCTGTGAGCCTCCGGCTTCAATCAGGTGTTCCGGAGACGTCGCGCCGGACTTCAGTGTTTTTTGGCCGAGGAGGGTGACTCTCCTCCGCAGTGTTAGACGCGTTAACGGGGGGGTGGGCTGGGTCGTCCAGGCGTCTGGCTGAGCGTCCGCACACGTCCAGCTTTAAGAGCAGATAGGTGAGGTGAGGTGGGGGGGGAAGGGGGAGGTAAACCGGGGTGTATGTGTGAGGAGGGGGCGGGGGGAGCTGTATTGAACAGGGGGGGACGCCGGAGAGGTGAGTCGGACACCGGGAAAAACCGCCGCTCCCACCGGAGCTGCTGCTGCTGGAGGATTTGACTCTCAGGATAAAACCTGCCTGATATTTTTATTTATTTATTAATTTTTGTTTTTTGGGGGGGGGGGTGTTTTTTTTTGGAGGGGGGGGGGGGGGTCGGCTGGGATTTATTGAGCTTTTTCTTCCTTTACTTGCCCCCCCCCCCTTTATTCAGAAGCAGAGAGTAACATATTAAACGCCACAGCGCAGACCCCCCCCCCCCCCCCCCAAATCTGAAGGAAATATTGGAAGTGAATCTGCGGGGCAACACACACACACAATGGCAGCCGGTGCGCTCCTCTTTGCCTGTGCGCTGCTCGGTAAGTCATTTCTGCAGTGAACATTTTACTCACTGTTCATTATTATTATTATTATTATTATTATTATTACTATGATTTATTATTTTTATATACATTTTTGAGAGGGAGGTCGATTAAATTCTGCCCGGTCGGAGTTGCGGCACACCTGTGAATTTAAATGGGTTAGTTTGGAGAGTAACTACTAGTCATCATGAGTCAGGTGGAAGTCAGCTGTGTCGATAATCGCTGCAATAATAACAGCAGATGCCCATGAACAGATATGTGTGTATGCGTGTGTGTGTTTGTGTTTGTGTGGACTGAACTAGGTTAATGTGATATTTGGACTTTAGTCACAGATTAACCCTGTATAGTCTGACCTCCTGTGTTCAAAGGCTGCTATTGTCAACTCTCTTTAATTAACCCACACTTATACATTTACAAGTTTTAGGCTATATACACACACACACACACACACACACAGACCACATGTACACTTGGATGACACATCATGACACCCCAGGGTATGACCCAATGGGTGTGAGACACCCAGAGCCAGCTTTCATGTACACTAAGTCATCCCTCTGGATCAAGTCACTGAGTTCAGTTCTCAGACAGTCGCACCTGTAATTTATGGGATTTCACAGACATACAAAAGTTGAAACATTCACACCCTTTAACACTCAGTGAAACATGCAGACGTTCATACGAGCCCGGCTGTGCTGACACACACACATGCATCCTGCTTATGAACTGTCCCAAACAAACACCAGATGGCTTTTCTGTTCCTGGATTGGGAGGCCTGTCAGCACTGCTGGGGGACAGAGGAGGGGGGAGGTGAGTGGTGTTGGTGAGGTGGAAGTGGGCCTGCTGGAGGCCCCCACTTGGCCAAGAGGATTACCAGCCTGCGCCTTGCTCTGCGTTCGCTTTCTGTGCATCAGAGGTCACTTTCACTGGGATGGAGTCCGTATTAGACTGAGTTTTCCCAATGAAAGTGTGGCGTGTAATTTAAACAGTAGAGTGAGGGGAAGCCGCACACAGGCACAATATAGATTTTTATCCACAGTGTAGGCTGGAGGTTTTTTTTATACTGCACAATAATAATGAATCATGCAGTCAATGAGAAATGGTATGAGGTGGTGTAAGGAAGAGTGGGTTTTGGTGTGATGTGTGTCTCTGTGGATCATTGGCATCAATCATAATCTGTTCATTTTAATTAGTATTGTTGACGGCATATAACCAACATTTATTCAATATAAGATGGGGTTAATTGTACTTTTTAAGGTGAATAGTCTGGCTCAAATATTGATATAATCTACATATGAGTCTTCCCTGACAGTACAGTGAATGTCTCGATGATTGAGACAGCGTTAAAATTTTGAAATCAAAAAATGAATTGGTAGAGTTACTGGATAGATAGTAATCATTAGTTACAGTCGTACAATCATCAGCTGTTTAGCACAACAGCAAAAGAAAATCATACCTTAAAAATGGCAGCACTGGTGGGAATCAGTGACGTTATATTTCTTCACCAAAGTGTTGAGTTTTAAAGTTTTACAGGACTTGAGTTAATCTGCCATGCAATATGGCACAAATCTTAAGCTGTACTTAACACTAACTCCAACCTGTGCACAACTGCCTTCTTAATATTCTCTAAAACCATCATATCACCCCAGTAAAAGGCTGGTCTGTCTACAGGAAGGACAGTTAAGCCTCAGTAATGCACTGTTGTGGTGTATGTGTATTAAAAATGAATAACAGCAGAATGAATTGCAATATATCATGATCTATTGATTTATTTTTCTCCTAAAGGCATGTTTGTACAAGATCAACGTCTATTTGTGCCTTTTTTTTTTTTTTTTTTAAGAACTGATGAGCTGAGCTGTCTGGTTTTAATGATGACTGGCACGTGTTAAAAATCATTTAAAAAAGAGCTACATATGACAGCTGTGTTATACTGAGGTGCTACTTACCCAGTTTTGGCAGGCAAATCTTAGATTGGTGTTATTCTTGCCGCTGAGTTTGCAACCAGGTGTGTGTGTGTGTGTGTGTGTGTGTGTGTGGGGTTATTTGTAGCGTTGGGGTATATGATAGAAGGGATATAAAAGGATATGCCTGAAGGCTGTTTATTAGCTTTACAAACAGGATGTCATCCTTCTCTCCCACAGAGAGTGAGAAAGATGCCACGCATTCAGTGTGGTGCACCGGTGTTATGCTTCTGTTTATGCAAGAGTGTGTTTGAAACGGGGCACCAACGTAAAGTATCCAAGACATCCCGGGTTTATATAAGTAAACTGAAACTGTGATATGTGTGGGGCTGGCTGGTCTAACTGTGAAATGCCTGAGCGCTTTCCATTTACTGGGCTTACAGCAGAGCAGCCTGCACTTGGCTGGGTTGTGATGAGCTGCCAGCGGTCCGGTTTATCAGCTGGTCTCAGAGCAGCTTCACATTGTACAGAGGAAGATCTTATGTGTCAGACAAGATGGACCTTCTGCTACCTGCAGTTACTCATGCATCTATCCTAATGGGATCTTTTATATAGATATTTGATATATCTTGATTAACTCCGGCAGCTCAGTAGGACATATACATATGTGTGTGTGTGTGTGTGTGTGTTCATTCTGGTGGATAGAAAGGCAATAATACGCTTTTCATATAAACAAAACTGTGCTGAGGCAGTGAATTAGCATACCGCTCTACAGCACTGCCTCTAATTTTCTTAACTAACCCCAACCCTGCTGAAGCCTTTCAGTTTCTGTATACATAATATTTGCTTCTGTTTTACTGATTTTCATTTCTATCTCTAGAGTGTATTGGATAAAATCTATTGGCAAACTCATGTTTGCATTTTTATATTATCATTTCAAATCAGTTCTAACCGCATTACTGCACGACCATGGATATTCGGTTAAATTGAAATGAGAAAATGCACCGCAAACATGAGGGGAGACACAAATTAAGCCTTCCTTGAGTAATGCACGAAAATCCCTGAGTTACTGGAGAAGTAATGACGCTACCATCACAAAGTTGAAACACTGTATTTTAGAGAACAGTTAGCAGGAATGTATTGTATTCGTTACTTCAGCCGTGTGAGTAAAACTTGAAAAAGCCTGATGTTCCCTCAGCATCTTATTTTCCCTTCATCCACCTCCGTTTCTTTTCACTCTCCTGTGTGGGTAGATGTTTGCTTGTTTCTTTATCTTTTGGTAAGTTTTTTTGATACTATTTTTGATTAGCTGTTTCAAGTCAGAAGAGAATGCGAAACAGTATCGTCTTATCCTGCCTCATTACAGTGCTATTGATTGAAAAGAGAAAATTTATTCGGTGTTCGTCCCAACGCTGTCAAACTTGGTGCTTATCAGCAGGCAGAGTATAAAGCACACCCTGCATAATTGCCCCAATCAAACAACATAAAGGTACTTAAGAGCTCATTTCCATTTTAGACACAACTGATGTGCCCTTTTTTTTCCTAAACCTTTATGCAACATTGGAAGGGCGGCAGTTATAGCCACTTAGATTTGATTGTCCATGTGGTGCAGTGACAATTGTCACAAATGCTTGAGAGGTTAGGCTTTGAATTATCCAATTTTCCATTTCAGACAAACTCATTAAAAAGTGTGCATTGCGTTATATTAAACAAAATTATAGTTAATGGTGAAAGAAATTAGAAATATTGTGTATGGAATTGACTCATAAGTAACTGCATAGAGCTTTATTGAATGGCATTCAGTTTTTGAAATTAAGAAAAGTTGGGTTTCTCCTGATTAAATCGAGTCATTTCAATGAAAACATTTGACTACATGGAAGCTGTAAAGTGGGGAAACAGAGTATATGTCAAATGTAGTTAGTTAACAGGCTCATATATTTTCTCTTCAACCTTGTATGTTTATGGGAATGTTGTAGTCAGCTCAGAGGCATTTCAAACTTTGTCACAATTCAAAGTTTGCAGCGCCGCTCCCGAGAACCACCCAGCCTCTCCTCTGTCCCAAATTAAAGTGACAGCTGGAAGCCCCCCCCCCCGACCTGAAATGGCATGGATTTTTCAAGTTGCATGTGGTCCAGCCATGCATCCCCTTGCTGGGAATTTTTGCTTCAGATGTTACCTTTCTGGGAATGCTTTCCACGTGTTTGTAATGCTCAGCTGCCACAAGACAGAATGCTGTCTAGACAGGGAAGCAAAATGCAGCAACTTGCTGCCATGCTGTTTGTGTAACTCTTCTATGCGTATGCAAGAGAAAAGTTTGGTTTGTGTGTGTGTCTGCCTGCATGTGATTGTCCCAAGTTTTGTCTCTCTTTGTTTGTCTGTTGTTGTCACCAGAAACAGGGGACCTACTTCTCTCTGTTGAGGGAAATATGGGCTTCTGCAGCTGCCTGACTGCGGGTTGTTTGCTCCCCTTATTTTCTGTGCTCGCTGTATTCTGTAGTTCCACGCAGACATTGTTTGCATGATAAGCATTAGACCTACGCCTTTGTGTATACCATCAACATGACGCCCATTTTGTAATTGTCTTTTTCGTATCATAAGGCTGTTCACATAACTGACAGAGAAAGACAATGGAAAAGCAAAAACAAAGCTTGGCGATCAATCACCAAGTGTGTGGTGAGGTTCCAGTAAATATTCATTAAAGCAGGAATGCATACTGTAAACAGGGTCATCTGCAGGTCAGCACTCCACTGTTGGTGAGGATGGAGATGTCTTATGAGCCATAGAAGTGGATATGAAGAATAGGTCACTGCTTTAAATGAGTGCGTTATTTGTGCTCAAACAAGTCAAATAATGGTTACTAGAGTGTACGAAAAACAGAGCAAGTAATTGCCCGGTAATACAGACATCACAGTGGGCTTCAGAAACTCACACCCAGCTATGACTGCAGTTTTACTGCAGCACCACTGTCTCCTGCCATCCAGTTCCCTGCTTTTCACAGGTAAAAGATTAGCGTGAGGCCATACAACAGCTTTTCCTCCCGCGGTGCTTTCAGATGAGATCAAGTACAAGTTGGAATTGAACTGGCTGAACTTTGTTTCCAACTAAGCAATGAATCAAAAGCCAAAGTTAACTGTGGATAATCACAGCTAGTCCTCAGCGACAGTGTCCGTTTTACTTTTTTTGAACGTCAAACCTCCCCCCTTCGCGACCCAGATCTGTTTTAGTCTCTGCCTCGTCTACATGGAGAGATGATTGATTGTGTGACGTGAAACAAAGTTCTTGGGGGAGACTTCTTTCCTGCCATTGTAATCGGAAAAGTGAGTGAAGCCGGAAACGGAGCATAAGTAGTGTCTGTTTTGTTTTTGAGACTCCAACAGCACCTCTGGATGACAGTCAGGACTTCCCCACATCACAACTCTGACAGAATCACATGTCTGTGCCTGCATATCTCTTCATGCCTCAAATGTTATCTCCTTATTTTGTGATAACTACCCAGGAATGGCCCTTTCGCTGTTTAGTTCGTCAACTGTTGGCAAGTGTTCTTTAGGGTTGATTTGCGTGGATTGCTGCTTCGTCTCACTCACACACTTTAAAGGTACTCCAGCTGTCTCTTCTCCCTCCTCCAGTGAATAGCCCCTGACCTTCCTCCCCCACTCTTTCCTAAACAATATGTGCCCAACCTGCCTCTTCAAAGTACACTAATTAAAAAAAAAAACTGCCCTCAACTGATTGAAGCCAGATATTTTCATCTTCCTTGCAGTGTCAAAGGAAGAACGTGTGTTTCAGAGCCATATTTGCATCAGACCATTCATGAGCACCTCTCTGTTCCCAGTATACCAGATCACCTCCAACCCCCCCAGCCATCTTCCAGTTGAGTGCTCCTCCCTCCTCTGCTGGTCTCTGTTGGGAGTGATGATGGCTGACCAACAAGAGGATACCACTTCACTCCTCCACACACACACACACACACACATAAAATCACTGATGCACCAGAGTCGTTTTTCCTTCAGTGTAACCACACTCCCCTGCTTGATCCTCAACCTGAATAGATCCTACGCCGGTGAGATACACACCAGGCACTGTAACTATGGCGACTGGTCCCCACCTGCACACCACCAATCCATATTCATTGGTGGTGTGCATGTTTAAAGATGCATGTGGACTCATGAATAAATGTTTCCATGCAGATACCCCCCCCCCACCCCCCTTTTGAAAAATCCTCTTACATAATGATGAAGAGCACTTCACTCACTTTGCCATTATGTTCTGTTAATGTGCTTGTTTGCCGCTTTACACCTAAAACCAAAGAGATGCATATGTGCGTGTGTGTGTTTTGTGTGTCTTAACTGCTTATACATAAATGCATGAATTTACAAACATGTCTTTTTCTGCCCGAAAGGCAAAACGACTGACAATGGAAGAAAAAGTCTGTTTGAAGTAGGCTAATTAATAGTTAATTAGTTTCCTTTCCAAACTGTAGCTTAATGCACAAATGTGGGAAGTGATAGCAAGCTGCCAGTCATACAAAAAAAAGACAACCACTGTGCATAAAATAGATGCAGCTGTCAGGCTTAATTTGTCCACAAGCACAAGATGGAAAATGACCGAAGATAAGTGGGATGGATTTTTTTGTTTGTTTGTTTGTTTTTTCAGAGTTAACACAACCATTCGGTTGACTGTGCTGTAACGGTTGCTCACTAAAGGATGTAATGGACTGGACTTTTTGTTTGCTTTATCTGTGTGTGTGAAAGGTTTGTGTGGAGCAGACTTAAGACCATGCTCCTTTGTCATTCAGACAGAGTGGGGGATGTGTGTGTTTGGGGGAAGGCGTGGTTGGGGGGGTCATATGGCTTTGGCTTGGGGGTTGGGGAGATGAGGTTAGCTGGGTAGCAGGTGTCCATATAGAGTAAATGGGTCTGGCAAACGGAGTAAATGGAGGCGCTTAATGGTGTGTGCGTGCGTGTGTGTCCAACAACTGGTCTGACTCTCCCTGTGCCTGGTTTCTGTCTCCCCCACTGCCATGAACAGTAGAGCTGATTACGGCCATATTTCCAATGAAAGGTTGACTCCTGTGGGCTACAGACGGTCTTCCAAGTGCTGCTCGTCACACACACGCTAACGTTTTTTCATTATGCGAGGCGAAATTTGCAGCGTTTTGCAACATTATTTGCGCACTCATATAATTAATTAGACATACTTAGACAAGTCATGTCTCAGTATAGTAGAAGCAAAATAGTTGCGCAATGCAGCTTCGAAAATTGCCTCCATTCATTTATGAAGTTGGATTTCAAAGCAAGTTGGCATTAGCATCTTAGGAAAATGATGGAGGGTTTAATTACTTCCTTCGTACAATACTTGGGTTTCTTTTTCCCAAGATCAAAGTCAAAGTATTGATTGAGGGCTTGCATTGTAACTACTGGGTTGAGTGAAAGTAATGTTTTCTTCCACAATATACTGACCCAAAATGTCCTATCCTTTTATATTCATAAAAGTGAAATGTGATGTTTATGTCTGTAAATGAAAAGCTTAAGCCAGGCACTAGTTGGCCTATGATGGCCATTTGGTCCCATAATTTGAGCCCACACCCTACATTGTTTAGTGCGGCATTTTAGAGCACCAGAGAGAGAGATATCATTACCCAGCTGCAATAATTAGGTTTTAAGCATATTTATAAGACTTCATGTGCTGAAGCTGTGAAAATGGTGTTGTAACAGAGTTATATCTCTGCACGAGCTCTCTTTGTTGACACGTGCAGCAGGGCCACATAATCTTTCTCTTACAAACCTTTAAAGTAATCACGTTTACCTCTGTGCTGAGGGACAGTTCGATAAAGCAGCACAGCATTGAAACAGCAGCTTTGCAAGATGAAGAGGAGGAGTAAAACGATTTGCTTGACATCGCTAATGAGAATTTTGATTGAAAATGTTTGGTGAAAATGTTGTTTAAAAGGATGAGCGGGATTTGCTGCTGATTATGTGTTTAGAAATGATCGTTCGTCGTGAAACGGTAACATTCAAAAGCTATTACATCTCAGTCCAACCGCAGGAAGTCAAAGTGGCTGAGGGTGTAGGAGGAAGGATGAAGAGGCAGCCGTTCAGCAGGGGTGGATAGATTATGATCTGCTCTGTGTTGTTGACACAATCGACAAATACTACAGCCTCTGGAAGTGGGAAGCAGAAATTATGAATCAGCCTGCGCGGACCAATCTCATTTCTGCTCAGCATGTATAGCCTCCACACTTACTTTACATTTATAGCCTTGTGGCTACAGCCTCCTACTGTGTAGAGTATCGAATTGACACAGAAGAATTAAACTAGTGTTGAAACCCCTATTGTTATAATCCTTGGCTGACCAGCTGTTATGAGCAGCAGTGCAGGTGGGCTGCTGACTATTATAGCTCAAGGGGGGCATAAATTAGGACTAGTTAACAGTGAATACAGAGGACAACATGACCCAGGTGTAACAAGGTGTCTCGAGCCTTGTTTGGATCTGAGTCACAAAAATGGAAACGGTTTAGTTTCTCACCGAGACAGGAATTACAGGGTAGTTCTATAACGTTTATTTTCCCTGTAAGTAATGACAGGGAGAAGTTCACAACACGCGTATCTCTTCGTGAAATGTATAGTTTATAAGATACCGTGCTATTTCAATAGATTTACCTTGTAAGTGGACTTTTGCAGAACCACGCTAAGCTCTGTCTCTCCCCATTTCCAGCTATTCTAAACTCACCTACTAACTTAATCAACTGCTGGCTCAAGCCTTATGCGTATCAAATTCTCATGAAAGTGTATCAATCTAATTTTGGCAAGAAATTGAATAAGATACATTTCCCTAATTGTGTAACTAGTTCTTTAAAAATGTCCCAGTTGTGGGGGTAAAAAAAGAACTCCAGGTGGAGATAGAATGAGTCTTGGAGGGAGCATGAATATGAATTGTGTTCATACCCTATACATGTATAGTATGTTTGGTTTCCTACCCTTCAGCTGAAACGTTTGATAGGGAGTCTCCTCCACAACACACACTTAGAGAATTGGCCCCTCCTTGCAACAGCACACATCATACTGTATAAACCATGCATCTGTAACACTAGCATTACTGGCCTCTCTTTACTTGAGCCGTCCAATGACATACAATATATCCACTTCATCCTCCCACTGTATGATCACATCCGTACTCTCCTGTTTCTCGTCAGATTGAAGCTGAGTGGGTGTAATGGGTAGTTGTTGTAAGTGTTTGTCAGCTGTTAGAACGGCCTGCTGGTATGTCTGACTGGCCCGCTAATGGAAGTTAGAACACTCAGTCTCGGCCATTCTTGCTGAATTTTCCTGACACACACACGCGCGCATGCACACAATGTCACACCTATTTACCGTCTGATTGAATTGCTTGCAGCAGTGAGGATCCTTTAGCTTCCACAGAAATATGTAATATAACTAATCCGTCTTTGGAATATTCTTCTTAATAAACGGGGCAGTGGATAAGGGATGTGTTTGAGGCTTTAACAAAAAGGTCAGAGGTTATTAATGACAACCATGCTACACCAATTTTCACATTCTGACAAGGGGCACAATTATCTCAGTGGGGAGTGGGAAAAGAATGAGAGGAGGAAAAAGGCCGAAATTGTAATGTTTTGTGCTGCCTGGAGCCCATCAATCAAAGAGCCAAGATTGTGCGATGTGGAAGGAGGAGCGTAGATTCTCCTTGGTCCATTAGATGGTTTTTAGTAGGATGAAGAAGTTTTGCGTATGTGAATTTACTCTTTTTCTCACAACACAGTTGTATTCCATCCCTCTGTCCACCAAAGCACAAATTCACTTCTTCACCTTCACATCAGTGTAAAAGGTTTATTTTGTTGTACAATTTCTGGAATTGCCCCAATTTAAATTGTACCATGAACATATCCTCTCTAAATGTTAATATTTCCATTACAAGAAAATGTCTCCACTTTCTAGTACTCTCATCTTTTTCCTTCTGCTCGTCCTATAACTCTAAATCTTTGTGCCTCTCTCGCACTTTTGCTTTCTCTGGTGATGATCTTAACGGGATCAAATACTTTTTTTTTCTTTTTGGCCTTGAGGGAGAAAGATGCAGAATGATTCTGGAAAACTGTTAACCATTGCTTGAAGAGTGTGACAGGGAAAAGAAACTCATGTTTGTCGTCTCTCTCCAGAGTTTAATTCTCTGTGTGATACATACAGTATATCAGCAGCTCATAAGTCAGCATGTTTTTTTTTTTTTTTTGGGTGCTAGCACCCTGCAGCCAGTTTTCATTTTCTCTTTGGCTCCGTCCCTTTTCCTCTTTTCTCTTACCATGCAGTCCTCGTCGCTCCATCAAAGTCTGACAGTCTTCACAAGATTTCAGATCTGTCGGATGAGTCTCAACCTCCCTTGGGTAGGTGGGACATTGACTGGGCCCAACTGTCTTCATAATTAATTCAGCTTTCACTGGTTGTGGTTACTTGAGTTCCATGACTCCTCAACCTTCCCTCAGAGTTTGTAGTTAAGTTTTACTGCTGCTATTCTTTCACACCATTAGTCCTAAACAATACAAAATAAAAGGCTCAAACTACATTTATCTAGAAGAAATCCTTTTTCGAAAATCCAGAAAACCTCGATCTTTAACATATTTCTCTCTATTTTTAATTATAAAATAACAAGTTATACATTTTAAGAAACTATTAGGATTAGTAGTTTGACTTTACAACATAAGCAAACAACCCCCCCAAATTGTTCTGTCCCTAGGCACTGATTGGTCCAGGTAGATTTATTAGTTTTAAAGTTCAATCTTTCATTCATATTGTTGCTCGTGGACTATTCCAAGAAGCTTGTCAGAGGAGATAGTTACTCTGGTAGCTCCAGCTGGATTGAAAGGTGCCTTGAGCTAGGGTGGGCCTTGATAGTGCATCATGCTTCATGAGCTTGTTTTATGTAGAGGAAGCAAGCACTGATGGTTCTTCCCACAGTGACTGGCAGAGACCTTTCCCGAACAGCCAGTAACGCAGTGGAGCTAGGCGCCGCTTTTCCAGTCGTTACAGGGAGTGAGGTGTTGACAACCACCTTTTCTGACATCAGCTGTTTTTTTGTTTTTTTTTTTTTTTTTTTTGCCGCAGCTGAGCCATATCCACTTGAAACCAACGAGAAAAGCCCAGAGAAACCGTAATTTCTTGTGAAAAAATTTTATGAAAATGTTTTCCCCAATGTTTGGGACCGTGTCGCCCACAGCAAGATAGGGGAGCCTTTAAAAGTGACATTATTCAAATGGAATAATTTTAAAGTTAGTAAGTAAATAATGCCAAACCTTCCACACTTCTTTTATCATTTTCCTTCAGTGACTTTGCATCACACCCATGGCAACAAACTCTAGACATTGTTTTGCTTCCATTTTAGTCTGTGCGTTTGAGGGCGTGTGTGCCTGCGAGTGTGTTTTGTATCTGTATATTTCTTTTTTTCCTATTTGACCTAAAAGGCACGATCACTCTGTACATGCACAGAACAGCGGCACAAAGGAAGAGTATGGCTGTACAAAGAAGTGTGTTCATCATATAATGTCACTCATGTTGAAGATGACAAGAAGCATTATTTTCAGAGACAGCTTTTATGTTGTACGACATAGCGAGACACGGAGAGAGAGAGGGGGAGAGAGACAGCCATTTTTCTTTTTGCATTTCTCCTGCTGATGCCAGTATTCATGCACACAATAAGGTTTTGGTAGTGATACTTGAGGTACTGAGCTGTTCGTCTTGATCGGACATGTTCACCTCGTATGAATAACCTCTGCATTAGTTACCCACTGCACTGTCTTTGATCATACACCTTTCTAGGTATACAATTACCATTTGTCATAGAAGAGTGATGATGAGAGTATAAGTGTGAATGCTATTGGCCTAGCTGCTGTTTCCACTGAGAATAAGACACAGGCCGCAAATGATTGGATTAGTGTTTAACCCCCCTCCACTTAGCATAATCCTCTTTGCAGCTTTCTCTCTCTCTCTCTCTCTCTCTCTCTCTTTGTGTGTGCGTGTGTGTGCGCTTGTGTCAGTGCTTGCATTGCTTCATATGGACCAGCAAGGTCAGTTGGACAGCTTGTCCATGATCATTTGACGTCATCCGACATGGGACACATGTTTCCTGCATCCAGTCAACTTGCCGTGTGAAAAGCTAACCGAAGTAGCGAAGTTGAGAGATAAGCCAGAGGAGAGTCGGGGTGGGAACAAAGAAAGGAGTGGGAAGTCATGCACACTCTGCAGAGATGGAGATGAGTCTTAATGATAGAAAATCTGAGGCCTTTTGGCGCAAAATACCGGCACCCGGTGATCTATGCAGCACCACCAAAGGTGAGGAAGTAGGGGAGGTTTCGGGTGCAGGATTAATGTGGAAGGGGTTGTGGAATACAGTGATCAGTTAAAGGTCTGGAGGGTTTGGTATGTCATTGTCAGCCTTTCTAAACAGCCTGCAGAGCGATGGGCACTTTGAAGTTTCGCAGAGCTGCTTAAATCCTGCCTGAAAAGATGCAGAGAACCGCGAGGCACATAGAACAGACAGGAATATGCAGAGGGAAAGGGAGAGAGACAGACTGGAGGGGCAGGACGAAGGGAAGAACTGATGATGGGTGAAACGTGGTGGAAGGGAATGAGAGTAATCAGAAAAAAGGAGGCAGCTCGTTTCAGGAGGATGACAGGACAGGAGACAGGCGAGTGGAGGAAAGCTCTTAGTGCACCATCATATGAGTAGTCAGGCTTTTTTTTTTGGGGGGGGTGGAGCGTCTGAGTAATATGTTTCTAGCAGTTCAGGATGAGTTGCTGGAACATGAGAAGCAGTGATGCAGCGCTACGGCTTTGAGCTGATCAGAGCTGGATGTGGGTAGACTGGCTGCCGCCAGATTAGCAAGGAACAGGGTCTGAGTCAGAATAGATGGTTGCCTCTCTTACCCAGCGCAGATTTAGTCAGCACCCTTTACCAAAGTCTTTCTGCGGAAGTGATATCCTATGTTAACTTTTTAAATGTCAAATGTTTTCACGGATGATGGCCTCGAGTTATGCAGCACTGTGGCAGGATATGCAGCTGGGAAGACGTGTGTTATATAGTTATATTTAGATTTAGTTCAGTAATTTGATCAGATAATTATCTCAGGTCTCAAAACATTCTTAATCTAGCAGGATTAAGTGCCATTACAGTGAGCGCTACATAATTTTTTTTATTTTTTTTTTCAATTCTTCACAAACAGAATTAGTGAACTAAAGTCTTTTTCCAAAGGAAACTTTTGTTTGTAAAGTTTAAGCATTTAAGTCTTGATTAGGCGAATGGGGGTCATTTAGGAGACATCAAGGCATAAGGAATGATTATTTTAATCTGTTTTCTCTTTGTTGTACAGTTGAAGCGTGGGATTGTACATCAGAGATTTGCTGAGATTTTATCAGCTCATCAAATGAACATGTTTTTGGAAAACCAAGCAATAGACAAAGACCCGACACGCTAATCTCAGGAGGGGGAAAAAGATGCACGATCAATACAGACACATATGCATGTTTGCACACATGCGTGCAGCCACATTCATTAATGTATGTACAAGCAGCAAAATAAGTGTGGAACCTTCCTCCCATTTAGCTCCATTTTGCCATTTCACTGAGCACAATCTGCAAGGTGACTTCATTTTTCTGCGAGATAACCTTTTATTGTAATACACACATGCAGACTCATGCGTGTTTGCGCATGGACACACATACACAGGCGTAAATGGGCTCAAATTATAACGGTGAATGAAATGCGGGGGTGTAGTGGAAGTGTGAGAGAAAGTTACTATGAAAGGAAAAAGGATGTTGAAGTTAAAAAGCTGTTCTGGTGAATTATTAATGCCAAGCATTGTGCCTACAGACACAGCCTCTTACAGACTTTCTTGCGCACACACATGCACACATGCGCACACACACACAAACCCAGCTGCAATCCCCAGTTGCTTGTGCAGACAGGAAACAGTGTACTTGTCACTCTGTCTGGATTTGGGGAGGGGAGGCATGTGTAAGTGCTCTGTTGTCTCCGGCCCCAGTGAGAGGGATGTTTGTAGTTGTTCCCTCAATGGTGAATGCTCTGTGTCTGTTTATTGTGTGTGTCTGTCTGTCTGTCTGCATGCAGTGGCTTCAGGCATATTTCACATATGTTGGTTACCCTAAATATAGGCTACAAAGCACTATATAGAACAGTAATCAGTCTTCTCAATGGGATTATCACTGCAATCAGCTCTGTTTGTCACAATGCCCAGCACATAGTTCATTTCTCAGTCAGCTGACTCCACTTTTTGTTTAAATGAGAACACGGGATGGGATAAGTTTATTTATTCCTCTCAGGCACACATTTTGCAAAAAAAAAGTGTTCTGCAGTCTCATTGGATTCTTTTAGGCAGCTTTGGTACAAACATACGCATTTGTATGTCTGGCCTGGGACACGGTGGTGTTTGATACATCACTTAGCATTTTTAACATTGTTGCATACCATTCAACGAATGCTTTGGTTTATAAAAAAAAAAAAAAAAAAAAAAAGTCCTATTACATTGAAGCCATATTTGCTAACACTAGCATGACGGCACAAAGTGCTAATATAAATCTGCCCAGCTGATTTGTCAGGCAAAACAGTCTTTTATTATCCATCTCAAAAACAGCTTTACACACTCAAATGCACAGCTGACTTGTGTTTTACCAGCGCACACTGACCTCTCACTTAAATCCCAGATGGCTGCCTTTCACCTCAGTGTAGTACAGCTGCAGTGCTGTCCTTGTGCTGACGGGTTACCATGATGTGTGTTACAACAGTGAGCGTGATTGGATGATGGCTGTTAAAGAGCAACTGTGAATGTTTAATGTGATTGGCGTTCAAGAACAGTGTGCGCACTGAGTGTAAATGTTTGTAAATGCTCACCTCACCTTCAGTAACCTCTCTACAGGGTGCTTAACTGCATTTGTGTGCAATGCAATGGTACCCGTGCTGGATACATAAATTCAGCTCATGCCTCATATTTAAAAAGCAGTGGTTGGCTCTTACTTGTCTCTGTTTCTGTCTTGTCTCTTTTGCTTTCTCCATCTGTAGCCGGTGTTGCCGTGGCTCAGAGAGTGGTAACGGTGCAGAGTGGACCGCTGGTACGGACCGAGGGCTCCCACGTGACCATCTGGTGCAACGTGACGGGCTACAAAGAGGGGTTGGAGCAGGACTTTGAGTGGTCAATGTACCTGGCATTGGCACCGGACCGAGAGATCCGCATTGTCAGCACGGCCCAGCCAAACTATGCCTACGCCGTGTATTCCCAGAGGGTGAACAGCAAAGAAATCTTTGTGGAGAGGTTGAGCCGTGACTCTGCTGTGCTCCACATCACCAAAGTGCAGGCCAACGACCAGGGCCTGTTTGAGTGTTACACACCCAACACAGACGGCCAATACCTTGGGTCCTACAGTGCACGAACAAACCTCACTGGTGAGTCTCCAAGCACCCACGAACAAATACACTATCACTGCGCAATAAATCCTCCTGTGTGTACAGGGAGGCTTCATGTGTCAATTATGTTACATAAAAGCTTTTTTTTTTTTTTTTTTTTTTTTTTTTTGGATATACAGATGAATTACTTCCCAAAGCAGCCATCATCTGTGTCCCCTTAGGAAAGAGTGGGAGGGGACATGTTGTCACACAGAGCCCCACCTGTTCTCACCAGAAAAGCCAAACCCCCTTTCCCTCTTTTTCTTCACCACTCGCTCATTGTCTCATTTCTACACCCACACACACTGACATACCTCCTTAGACCTGTGTTTGGTTAATAAATGGTGTTTCAAACAGAAGCACAAGTTTCCCTCTGCTACTTTTATCTGCAGTTGAATTCCACTTCTTTCATATCTCAATGCTTTTATCCCCAATGTGGCTGACCTTCCTGCCAGGGACAAAACCTAATACTTGGCGACTTTAAGTTGCATTTGTTTGTGACTGTATCCACGTTATTAAGTGTGTGACATTGTCAGCTGAGAGCAATCAGTGCTCATGCTGTTCAGCATCGTGCCAGAAACACAAAAACTGTTGTGTGGCTCACAGATCAATAGGGTTGTTTTTTGGTTTTTTTTTTTCCCACTGAGTACATCTTATGGGCCTCAGCAGTTGCGTTTTCTAGGAGTCGTGGTATGATCTGCATGTGGGGCAGGGCCGAGGGACAGAGCACAGTAAAACCGTACTGCTGATAGCACGCAGTATTTATAGATCTCTGTACCACAGGAGTTGGAGACTTTGCAAGCAGAAGTGTGGAGGGACTGTTATCTGACCCCCATACAGTATCTGACCTCTTAACCCAGTTTCAGAGGTCAAGAGTAGGCAGCAGGGCCTCTCCTGTCTTCTTCTGTGCTGTTCCTTTTTCAGTCCCTCTGTTGCCCCAACGGCTGCATCCCTCCCCAGATCATACAAGCAATACCTCGTCCTCCCAACCGACCCCCTTCCCAGTCTCCTCCTCCTTGGTTTCACTCTGTCATCTGTCAGTCCTATTCATTAGGCCTATCCTTTCTCTTGAATTCAGTCTGTCTTTATTTATCTAAAAGGAACCTTTGCAGATGCTGCCCTTAAGGATATGTGTTTTCATGTGACAAGACAACAACAAGCTGTGGGGGTTTTTGAAGGAAATATTGGGAGGAAGGATATGAGATAGAAGGGAAGACAGAAGGAGAGGGGGGAGGGGTGTGATTTGCTTAATTGAGAGGATAGAAGGATACACAGTAATCTGTGCCCTGAGTGCTGCATTAAATCTTACTCACAGGGATGTATTTCACCCGCTGTCAACTTTGTGTAGAGGGAGCAGGTGACAGTTTCAATATGGAATTTAATACCTACTGCCTAAAGAGGGAAACTGTTTGCGCAGTGTACTTGGATGTGCGTTCTTCTCTATACGATACTGTGATGCAGTGTTTTCCCTTCTTGCATTGAGTGTCACGTTGAATTGGACACCTCAGCTGTGTGTGCGTGCTTGACGGTCTGAAAAAATTATTTGTATGTCATAGACACTTTAGTTTTTGAAGGGATTCAACGTTCAGAAAGCATTTATTTTTTTCCCCTAGTTTTTCTGTCTGATACTAAGCTTAGATTGATATTAAACTAGAGCTCTGCTGAGTCCCCTAAGTGCCAATATAGCCTCAGGCAGTGTGGTTTAACTACACATGTAACAAATAATTGGCTTTTATGGCACAAATATTGTGGACTATGTCCACCAAATTATAAGTGACAGAGATATGCAGAGGAATCGTTTTTCTGGTAATAATGACAAAGGCTAGATTTGACATTTCTTTGGCCATTTCTTCCTCAGATTTTGAACAGGATGGTACTGATTAGAGATATTCAATTTTTACTGAAATATTTTGACTGGCAATTATTTTATACTGTCACACAGACGCACACAGACACAGTCACAGACACAGACTCAGTGTTTGATTGCTTGTTTTGCAACCATGGCCAAAAAGTCAATTAAAGTAGAATTTGAAAAAAATTCTGTTTTAAATGAGGATTTTTTGTGTGTGTGTGTGTGTGTGTTCTTTTTCCCTTTGGTTTGTTTGTTTTTTTGATGTTTTTTTTTTTTTCTTTTTCCTAATTATTATTTCTTTGGCTGAAGATAAACATTAAACCTGGGTGCTGTCTAGCTCTTAGGCATCAAAGGTCGTTTGTTATCACTATGTACGGCGCTCAGCCCCTTTGATTGAGGATTTGAATGATGTTTACTTGTGTGTGCTTGTTTGTGCATCTTTGTGGGTGTGTATTTGGATTTCCTCCTACACATCAGATTGCAGAAGAAAAGGCCAACAGCCTGACATGGCCATCCCGGTTGTCCTTATCCTACGCACCAGCCTGCGTGCAAGTGAGTCCAACAGCTAGCAGAACAACAAGCCCTCACTGAGACAAGTATCACACTGCTCTTACTTATGAAGCTGCCATATAGCCTCGCTGTCATAGAAAGCACCGTAGGAGTCACTGTGCTGGCAGATATACAGACTCCAACCTCCGCATTTGGCAGCCATCACCAACTCGGAGTCCTCTAGTAATGTAGTAATGGAGCTGGAGACCCAACGCTTTGATTCATTTTCAGAAAGAAGCACTCCTGCTCCTTTATGTTATTCACTGCCACTGAAAAAAGACACAGGAGGAAAAAGTCCATCTTCAGATTTGTCACCAGAAAAAAATTAAGTTTGGTAGCATGGGGGAAAAGACGAATGGCTGAGGCTGAGATGAGGAAATTTGAAAAAGAGGGGAATGGGGACAGAAGCGGCTGTATTGGGGAATGGGGAGTGCGGTTGATGCTGAATGGAGTGTGTGACCAATAAATGATGAGCTCTTCCTCTTGACTCCCATCTGATTGGTTACACTTCCCAAGGCATTACCCACAATACAACTGGCGCCATAGGGGTGCACTTTAAATAGTGCCTGCCTGATGTGGCTCCTAAGGTTAATACAGTTGCCAACTGCCATCCGAGTTCTAAAGGCAATTAGCCGGTATGAATTCAGGAAGCAGAGAGAGAATAAGAAAGAAAAGGCCCGAGATGAGAAAGAGGAATTTCAATTAGCAGAAGAAAACTGTTGAGCGAATGATTTTAAGAACATTTCTCTTGTTGCACTTTTCATTTTCATTTTATTTTTCTTTAATCTTCAGTGGTGTTAAAAAAAAACCTCCTATACTTTAGTCCCACAGTATCAGGTAATCTGAAACAATGCCTATCCAAGGTCAAAATGCAGTTTTATCTTTTATGCGTTTTCTTTCCGGGCATGTGCAACCTTCAAGAATGATTGTTTGTGATGAGGGCAAAGAGCAGAGATGTGGACTTTTTCCAGCTTGACTTGGGCTGTGTACTTTGAAACATACATACAAAGTAACTGTGCTTAAATGATGTTTCTGCTGAGCTCAGTATTGTGGCTGTGTGTGTCTTGAGTTGTGTCTCCTCTGACTTTCTCCTCACAAGCGTGTCAGGACTGTCAAGTTGCACTCCTCAGCTTCACTTAATGAGAGAGACTGAATGGGGAGATGCCATATCATGACATTTTTTTTATTTCTTTCTTTCTCTTTTTTCTTTCAACCCCCCCCCAACCCCCACCCATCCTTTCAATTTCCACTCTTCTCTGCACTTCCTCCCCATCAATTCAGAGCTCCAGATTCGATTTAGCCCAGCCTTTGCCTTGGCCTCAAGCTGGTGCTGGTCATGAAGGTATATGGGTTTGTCAATACAGCTGTTGGTTGAACTTCATCACAGAAGACAGACAGGAGAGTGATTGAACCACACAGAAAGAGACTGTGGAGGGAAGTAGGGATTGAGTAAAGACAGAACAGAAGAGTAGGAAGAACAGAGATGAAGAGTGGAATCTTTATCAGGTAAAACGAATGGTCGAACACGTGGATAAAGAGACATCGTAAGATGTACCAGTGGGAAAAGGAGAGGAAGTGTAGATAAATAGACACGGAAAGTTCTACTTCTGTATCTTGTGGTATTGATTGGAAGCCAAGTGTGACTGGATCATTTCATTTCCCTTGTCGCTCCTCGCAGTGACACTTCCAACTTTTTCTGACCCCCCCCCAAACACACACACACACACACAGCTTCAAGAGCACCTCTCAATTTCATTTAAAATTATATCCCCCTTTTCTGCCTTTGCTGTGTGTATTTCTGTGTATGCACATCCTGGCTGTAAGCTGCAGACCAGGCAGCTGGTGCAAAGAGATTTTATCACCATGTCTTGCTTGTCATATTCTTGTACATCTCATCTACTCTAGAGGACCGGGCATTCTGCTCGATAACATTACTGCCACTAGGACCCGCCATGTGCAGACACATGCATACAGTATAGCCACCCAGATGCAAACAGTCACAGTCACACAGTGTATCGAGCTGTCAGTCAGCACAGATGTCGCACCCATAATTGAGTCTGAGAGGGGACGGTGCTGTAGTGCTCCCATCGGTACCCGTGCTTCCGAGTGAACGTCACTGAAGAGGGCTTTAACGACCCAGTGGATCGCTGCGGTAGACGCTGCTGAACACAACATTGTTGCACTGTGAATAAAATAGTTTTTCTGAATTGGATGAACCAGTTACCTTGGCACTGTGCAGTAGGGCTGTGCTATGCTGCATGAACAGTGCTGTGCTTAAGTTTCTAGGCAACTTGAATTTTTAGATTCTTATGCAACAACACAGTACTGCCACAGAGACACAATACTGTCTGAAAGGCACATGGTGGTCACACCTGAGTACACTAATTGTACAAAGGTATTTCCTGTTTACTGGATGTAACTTGATGATAACCACTGAAAAGTTTGACATTTTTAAAATGAACTTAAAACCTCAAGCCGTCAAAGTTTGGGCAGTGAATTGAATAGGGAGAGCAATATAATCAAAATAGTTTTGGAAGAACAGCTACATTTTAAATTTGTTCTGGTTGTGAAAGCTTGTCACAAAAGGGTTGAACTCAAATCCAGCTGAGCACACATTCAGGCAGAAGGTATTTTAGATTTTTGACAAATTAGTTTTGTACTGGAGTCAAAGAAGCCCATGGAATTGAGGCAGCAAGTCCAAATTTGAAAACCAGTCTGAAATCAGCCATTGAAAATCTGATAACCATGGAATTTTTTTTTTTTTTTATAACGACATCCAAGCACAGTCACAGAGACACTGTAAAATTCTGTGAAATTAGACCTGATCCAAATGTTTTTCTGCCAACAGTGAAACAAACAAACAGGAAAAGTAGAGGATGCCAATGCTGACAGCAGCATGACACGCCACTAATTAATGAACATCTTTGGTCAAGAAAAATAGCAACAGGTTTCATTTCCTTTTATTTCATAGGTCACACGCTCAGCAAAAAAGGAAGAAGAAAAAGAAGTCATTTTGAGAAGAGTTGGGATTAGGTAGCAATTACTCGGGTATTAGACATACACACTCGAGACACATGCTAACACAAAGGGACCCTGGCCCACTCAGTTAGACTCAATATGATTTGTACCCAGCCTAACTAGAGTCCCAGATCAGGTCTTGGATATTAGGACCTCAGGGGAACCATAAAGACCTCCAGATGAGGCCACATGCAGTGTTTCAGCTCTGCCTCTTGCTGTAAAGTTTGCAGCCGTGGAGCATGGTGGGCCAATTAAAAGGCTGTTGCCTTTAAACTTGCTTAAACTTGAAATGCTAAATGCTCCCCTACCCTACAGACACACTTTCAAACACACACTGTTCCGCAAGTTTTTGGCTGGTACTCTTATGAATACATAAAAGATGGCAGAGACGCTCCCCATTTAGCTTGTGGCCCACGCCACTGTGTTAGACTATGGCTATGGTCACAAATGCACGTTTGTTGAGTGTATACATTTATTAATGTTTATATAATGGGCTAAAGATGCACAAGTGTTCCTCAGGTTGATTTGATTAGCTTAGCTAAGCGCAGACCCTCAAGGGCCCGCTACCTCTTCCCATGAAGATTAACAGCAGAGCCACAGTTTGAATATGAATACTGCATGAATATGGATGCGAATAAATGTGCTAATGTGTGTTTGTGTTCGTCTCATTAAAGTGTGTGTTGTTAAAGAGTTTAACGTGCAGCAACATAGCCTCCAGGACTCATGCAGTTCTCAGTGCGGCCCAGGACACTAAGGCGGCTGCTGCATTGTTTGATGTTGGCAGCTGCTTTGAAGCCTTATCTGAGCTCAAAGGGGGCAGTAGGTTTGTCCTGGTTTAACGATACATGTGATAACTCCCTTTGACACAGACACAAAGGCACACTCAGACGTCAGTGTTCATTTGCTCGTATTCATATGTACAACAACATGTGCAGCTATTGGGGCTCATGCCATTATTAAGTCGCCAATAGACAATTAAAATGCTGACACAGAGATTAATGAGTGATGTTTTCTGTGTGTAGAAAGCAAGATTGCTACTGTTATTAAAGAGTCACACCTTAATTATCTTTCCAGCAGTACCAATAGTGAGTGGCAGCGATTTAGCTGTTTGTTCAACACAGCTGGCAATCTTCAGAAGCACATACGCTGTGCACACTTTGGCTATCCCAACATGCTATCTGTTGAAAAGCAGCAAGGATCAGGAAACTACTAAATGGGGAGCAGGAGACAAATGTTCAGATCAGCATGTGTGATGAGAAAAATCGCTCCACTGCTAACTAACAGAAGAGAAGAAACTAGCTGTGAACACAAATATGATCACTTTGAGTTTACTGCAGCATGCTGGACAATGTTGGTTCGTGTTGTATTTGTGGTATTTTATCTGCTGCACATTTGAAATGTCTCAAACATTTCCCCCTCCCCCCAGCTGTGCTACATGGGTGTGGTCAGGTTCAATGTATCCATCCATTTATCTCACAGAGGTTAGTTATCCAGTGCAGGAATACATTTCCTGTTTGGTTCCCAGTTTGGAGTCAGCTTCTTGACCTTTTCTTGGCTTGGTCCTGTCAGAGGGACTGGTGGTACCAGTTTAAAGATTAATATTGCTCCCACCTCATTAGCATTCTAATCATAGCCTTATTATTTGCAATGGGAAATGGAGGATTAGATAAAATGTCTTATGTAATGGATTTGAATGTGGGCTGTGGAGCCAGCTGCAGGCTGTAGTAGAAGTGAAAAGTAAAAGTAGGAGAAGCCTCAGAGGCTTAACTCATTTTTGGTGAAGCAGCACTAAAGCAAGCAAGTTGATGACCCTCAAGTTCCGTCTCAGGGACACACCACTATCTAAAATCTGTTGGATACAATCTAATCATGTTTACGCACACACAAGTACCTAAAAGCTTTAGCCAGGACTTTAGACTTTGGATTAAAAGTAACAAATGGACAACAGCATTCCTCTCAGTTGAATGAGGGGTAGACAGCAGACATATGCTGCCACCTGTGCCCCCCTCCGTGCCAGGGCTGCCGCCCTGGGATGTGGGTAGAGAGAATGGTTTGTGTGTGCATGTGTGTATGAGAGGGCTGGGGCGGGGTTGGCATATGCCCGATTCCCCACAGTGCTGGCAGCTCGGACAGACAGTTGCTCCCTCATTTGCTGCCCTCCTGGATGGGTGCCCTGTGACTGCACGCTGCCCAACCCAGCCCCCCCCCCCCACACACACACACACACCCCACCCATTTGCTGCTCTCCCTCTGTCCCTCAATGACACTGTTTCACATACATCCTGTCATTGTGTGATGAGACTTTAAATGCAATGGTATTTTTTGAATTTTATGCCAATAAACTTTTTTAGTAGCATAGAAGGCATTTTGAAGTAGCCAACTAGCAAAGCTTTGTAGACTCATAAAACAGAGTAGGCTTTGTTAGGTGGATGTGCACAAACACATTCGCATGATACACACTGAGAGGAATGGTCAGATGGCTGGGGCTATAACTGGTTCTATCCTCAGGGAAGTCTTTAATTGGTCACAGTGCTTTACCATCTGGGGCCTGAGCGACGGATGGAGGGATGAAGAGAGATGGTGGGAGCTCCTGTGAGGGGTTTGGAGGGGAAAAAAAGAAGTTGAGAGATAGTAAGTGCAGCACAGGGACAGAGCTTATTAGTTTTAATACTTGCACCTAAGGTAATATTGGAATCATAATATACTTGATAAATGCTGTTTCGAGTGCACAAGTGGGAAGGTACACGAATGCGAGTGATTGCACACGCTGTGTCGGTGAGCCTGTGTGCATTCATGTGCGCCCGCAGGTAGACGGGTTATTGCATAGCTGTGTGTGTGTGTGTGTGTGTGTGTGTGTGTGTGTGTGTGTGTGTGTGGAAGCAGTTATGACTCTGGGGTGTGTATTTGTGCTGATGTTGGCAGACGGAGCGAAACCCAGCACATGTGCTAACAACCTCCAGGATAGCAGCGAAAGAGAAGACAAACACGCACACACACACAAACACATGCTGGGTATCTGTGTGCGTGTGTGTGTGTATGCATTACTCTCCTACGGTATTTGCTGTAATTTCTTATTATTTAGATATGCAAGCAGGCATAAGACTGAAAATACGAAAGGAAGCGTATAGCAGATAAAACTAAATGGATAAAACTATGGACAGAATGAGGCTGAAGCTAGTGAAGATGAGAAGAGAAATATAGGAATGTAATTCTGAATGGGGGTGGTATTTCATGTGTTTAGCCATGATGAGTAAATCTTTGATGCGCCATAGGATTTCAGTCAACGATAGCTCTGCACACAGCTCTTCCCAAACGCTCTTAGGAAGATTTGTCTTTCATACTCCCACCTCTCTTCAGACTACCCCTCCTCTCACGCCTTGCCTTTTAATCTGCCGCTTACTCCCCATCTTCAAAACACACTCAGGCTCATTTCCTGGCTGGGCCTCATTGAGAGGTAGTGCCATGTTGTGTAAATTCTTGTTTGTGTGTATCTTAGTTAGTGTTGAATCCTCCTCTTCTGCTTTTGTGTAAACGGCGTCTCATATCTGAAAGCTTCTACTCACCATGGATCCCTCTCTTATCGCAGCATTCAGCCTTTTATCTCCACGTCACCATTCTCCTGCTACAGTAACAAAGCCCACTCTTTCACCCATCTTTCTTCCCTTTTCTTATTCCTCTCCCTCTCTGCTTGTGCTGTCCAGTAAGAAAACATGGACAAATGTACATCATTTCAAAGGAACAAACTGGTCAAACTTGAACTGTGACTGGAAAGTATTAGCTCAATTCTTATTTGGTTTCCTTTTTAGGACAAGGGAAAGATTTCAGTTGGTAGAGATTGTACAGAATGTTAACTTTCATTAGAGTTTTTTTTAAACCAAAATTATTATTATTATTATTATTTTTTCATCTATTTTGGTCCACCTGGGCACACAGAGTTGTAAACACAACATTGAAATAACACTTTCCAAACTGTGAGCCAAGTGTTAGCAGTTGCCTAGTTTCACATCGATCAGATATTTTGAGTCTACCTTCTAGTCTATTATTTAGGTGCATAGGTCTGTTTACCAGCTTGTTGATAAATTTGTCTGCTGTTTGAGTCTGGACAGGTAGAGTATCATAGGTTTATCAGAGCTTTAAGCTTGAGTATGAAACAAAGCAAGTAGCTACTGGACTGAAAGAGGCTTTAAAAAAAAAAAAGAAAAAAAAAAAAAAGGCCTTGGAAAGCGCTGACATGTTGATTAAATGCAACTTTTCAGATAATCTACAGCAACTCCATCTATTGTTGGTTTAACATTACTTATCAAAGAAAGCTTAACATGTTACCTCGTCGTCCTGTTCATGCTGTGAAGAGCCTTTGCATTTATTTATTTTTCAGTCAGTCATTCATAAAATGTCTAAACACAAGGTTGGTCACAAATAACTATAGTCCATTCTTTGACTGTTGACTAGCGAGTGTGCAGCTGTTCCACTTCATTCAGCAGTGGCCAAGGTTATACCGGGCCTCTTGTTAATAGTGAGAATCAGAGAGCAAAAAAAAAAAAACATTCAAGGTAGGAGGAGGAGTGCTTCAGTCTCAGGGACAGATTCTAACTTTTTGTTTGGACAAAGATGAATATGTGCTGGGTTCATTCAAATTAGCTATCCAGAAGAAGTATGATTATTGATAAATGTGAGAAATTGTGGCTTTAGATAACATAACTATCTGTTTATTTCTTTGGTTGGCATTTTATCCTCCTCCTCAGCAATAGATAATTTCTACTTAGCAAATTAAGCTGCTAATTTCCCTGATCTTCAAAATTGCAATACAGTTGTGATTTTTTTTTTTCTGCCAAAACTTTCATTCCAAAATTGTCAAATGTCCTTTTTTTTTTTTTTTTTTTTTTTTTTTTTTTTTAATTTGTGTTTCTACCTCTGTCAATCAAATTTCTCCCTCTGTTATACAAGTCAACTGGTCATCAGATGACAGTTATTGTAATCCTTTTTTGAAATTGCATGTGAGCTAGAGATCGCGCTATGATCTCCCTCTAAATTTTACTCAGCCCTCAGTGGAAGTTCAGCCTGTAATGCTGAAATTTGTTATTTTCCGAAACACACACAGTAACCAGAAGGCAACCCAGAGAGCACAGATGACCTCCATCACCATTAGTATCAGTAAAACTTGAGAGAAAACAAATTTCACTTTATAGTACAGGATCTAGATCGGCCCTAAATTTTAATGTTCTACCATCCGTCCACTGAAAAATAGAATTAATGGCCCTCTACATGGAAAAATTTCACAACTAAGCATTTACTCGTGTAAAAAACAAAATACAGTGGCCAGTACATTCTGTTATTCACTTAAAGTATGCTCTCCTAAAAAATAATGATAATAAGCATCACACCCCTGAGGACTATTTATAATTCAGTGACTCAGGCATGCTGGCTCACTGGAGGAAAGGTTTGAGTAAGCAGAGGGGAGAACCACAGTCAGTTGTACTACTGTGTGTGTCAGAGAGCAGCTGTCCCCTCCGGATCCACTGTGCATTTGTGTTTGGGTGAGTGCATAAGAGGGAGAAACTGAACCCTATTGTTATGTGTTCCTCTCCCTCGCTCTACCTTGAGGTATAATGAACTGTGTTAGCCACAAGGGCCCAGCTCTGTCTGTCTCCATGTCACACACACTAACAAACACAAACGGCAGATGTTACTCACTTTACTAGTTTCATGACCCCCCCAAGGATAAAAAGTTTAAGCTTGCAGCTTTCAATATGGCCATTGTCTGATCATCGGCTCGATAAAATATCTGTCTGTGTTTGAAGACGCTTGTGAAGACGAAGGAGGCTGAGAAAAACAGAATAAGTGATAATTGGGCGCTGACACCCAACTTGTCAAGTTGAAAAGGAAACTCGCCACATAATGTGGTGGAAAGGGGCGATGTGGATGGTGGCGGCGAGGAGAGAAATGGGACCGAGCCCAAAGAGAAATGAGAATGTAAGGAGACAGGAAAGATTGCTTCACAGACCCCTTTATTAAATGAACAGGCCTCTTCCTGTCACTTATTGTGACCTCTGCAGTACACCATAGGACACACACATAGACTCACACACCCACTGAGAGTGATTTTCCATTAGCAGGGGACCTCACAGCTTCAAGATGAAAATCTCATAACAGCATCTGTAAGATCTCTCATATCCTCTTAACCCATTTTTTGTACCCCCTCTTTATTTCTTTTTCATCCCCCTTCACATTTTTAAAAGACTGGAGTTGGTGTGCTATGATAGGACTGTGTAGAAGCCTCTTTGAGCAGACAGGATAATGTGAGACGTTCACTTCATAGTAACTCATTTGTCCTTTTTTTTTTTTTTCATAAAATCTCGAAAACAAGTGGTGAATGTTTTTGTGTAGTAATTTTGTGTGCAGGCTTGGCCTGGATAAAATGTATGCATGTGTCCTGAAGATATCAGCTTTCGCAAGTAAATTCCAGGAAAACTCCTGTTTATCTTCCCTTAAAATCCAAAGGAAACACATCTAAGGGTTGACATGCAACACAAAATTATTCTTTTTCTCAGCCTTCCAATACACACAGCTGGTCTATGTGACACACAGCGCACATGGTGACCAAGTGGTTCAACAAGGTCCACATCAGGTGGAACCAGGGCAGCCTGATTTGAAGTGCCCAACTGAAAAAACAGCAAAGCATTTGTTTGAGAGCGAGGAACAGAGTGCTACCTTGTAGAAAGGTTGTGGAAAGAAGAACCTTAAAAGCCTTCTTCAAATATTAGTATTCCAATCCAAGCTTAGTGATGCATGTCAGACCTTTCTCCACATGCTGAAGCAGTGTGCATGTGGGCTCTGAGAAGAGCCAGAGTGGCCGCGTGTCTATTCATAAAATACATTAATTAAAAAAAAAATGTAATCTTATTTTGCCCTCAAATCATTAAGACTTCTGATTGCTAAATATTCCACCGTGTGAGAACAAAATGTAAGTTGATTAACGGGATCACTGTGAAAATATTTTGTCATAATTTAATTAAAAAAAAAAAGAAAAAAGAAGAAAGAAAATCCCACAATTTCACATAAATGAAATTTACAGGATAAATTCATAGGCTATTTGATTCCTTGGGTCTGTACAATACACATCTTTTTATGCCTGTTTCTAATGAGACACAAATGTGAAAACATAAATGTAGAAATAAAGGTCTTTCATTCTGTATTTTAGACTCAATTAGTTGCACACTCATCTAATTATGCGTACATGATGTATTATGTATATTTGTATGTATATATACCCCGCTGTTTAACTAAATCCTCCCATCTTCTGTGTATTTTATTTTTTTTTGTTATTTTTTTTTTTTCCTTTCACCCCTTTGTTCTATGTTGAAAAGGGCTCCCACATGTCCTTTATTGCTCCAAGGCATGATCCTCAATCTGCCCTGCTTTTTTTTCTTGTTTTATTCCATATCCTGTCCTTAATATCAGGACAAAGCCCCTGAGAATGGTGTGTAGACCTCAGATCGTCAGAGTATGCTTTACTAGTTGCTCACAGTGTTTTGTTTGAAGACCTGCCTGATATCCCAGTCTTCTGAAAAAGAGATTGCCTGGTGTGTTACTTGCTGGATTTCTGTCTGTTAATGTCAGTGGGTGCACAAGTTTAGGGTAGTGAGGTGTGTGTGTATGTATGTATATATATATATATATATATATATAACAGTGGGATAATAATAGTCTATCTGAAGTATATTTTCCACTTCCTCCGCAGGAATCACAAAGAGCTGGTGTGTATATGTGTATTAGGTTGTGGGATGTAGCAAACACAAGAGGACTCATTCTGTGTTACTTATTTATTTCTTTCTCTTTCCTTTGTCTTCATCCTCACTTGCTTCTCGCTTCCTCCTACTTTACCCTCCAATCCGTTTCTGAAGTGAACCTCTTCATCCCTCATTCTGACTCATCAACAGCTCACACAGCGAAGAACAAAGGTGTGGAGGATGTGAATGGACAGGATAATGGATAAAAGACAGATGTAGGCACAGTCTCTGTTCATCCCCCTGTACCACGTCTTGACCCGACGTGCCTGCGTATATTGCAGGCATCCTGGGTCAGTAATTGACGTCTGTTTGGTGATGGGGTTGGATTCACATGAAGTGGAGCTAAGGATTGCCTGCTCACCCTGTTGTCCTCTCAGCAGTACTCTCAGTTTCAGAGTAATTAACAATAATTACCCTACTGGCTTTGCCAAATGGTCATTTGCTTTGCAGCGCACGCACACATATCAGCAGACACTTAAGGCCATTATACACCAAAAAGCGGTCGCCACTTCAGCTGCGGTTGAACATCTGTGGTGCTCGGCAGTCGTGTTGTGAATGTCCTGCACTACAGGGCATTGCTGGACTGCCCTGGTCCAGATACTCCTGTGTGCTTTTAGATTTGGGCTATTTTTGGGATTAAAGCTAAACCTAGAACCTTGCTGCATTCATATTCAAAAACATAATCATCCCTTCATTTGGCTGATAAGACTTATTTGTCTGTCACTTATCAGGGGGTCCCTGGGGGGGGGGTCACTGCGGCGAGAGGGGCGGGGTTTGAACCAGTCTCAGAAGGCCATGGGAGAAGGCAGGGTTCACCCTGGACATGTCACCAGTCCATCGCAGGGCTGACATATAGAGATGCTCAGGTCCATGGCCGATGTTCTCCCTGTGCAGGCAGAACAAACCGCACGCAGAAAGCCCCCAGGCCAGAGAATCAAACCCAGAAGCTCCTTGCTGTGAGGCAACAGCTGTAACCACTGCTCCATGGTGTACATTATAAATGCAAGAAATGCAGTGAAATTGCATGTGTGTGAGTGCATACATGTGTTGCCGAAAATGGAGAGCACGTGTTTTTGTGTGCAAGAAAACATTCAGACAGCACTGTGATTCTCTGTGATTTCCTCATGTCATCAGCTTCCCCAACAACAAGACCACAAGAGCGAGCACAAAGTGCTGGGTGGTTGGATCTTTACTGTGTGTTCTATATTTTTATTTTTTTTTTCCTACCTTTAAAAAATAAATAATAAAAACAAATGTTCCCAGCAATAGTCATATGTGAAAACAAACAAACACGGCTATTTGATTTGCCGTTTCTTCTTCTTTGATCTCCAAAGAATATTTTTCCACAAGTTTAATCGGCATGTGGCGCGTTGCAGAGAAGTTTGGGCACTTGCAGGTATACAGATCTGGCTTCATAAATGATCATCATTTTCTCTACTTGTGTCGCCTTTGCAAAATTCCTTTCCCTCCATTTTTTGTGTCCTTGTGTCCCCCACAATTCTATATCCCTGTGTGTCTGGACTTAAAAGGGCAGCTTGAGGGATGACAACCGTCACTCACTTCAGAGGGCTGAGAGAGCAGGGGAAGATCAGGAATGGAGAGCGAGATGAAAGCAAAAATTGCAGATGAGGTAGAGACGGAAGAGAGTAGCTTTAAAGATTTATAAAGGACTGACAGCTTTTGTATCAGTGGAGGGGGAAAAAAAAAAAATAACACAGAAATGATTTACTTCATATTCTCACATAAGAACCTACATCTCAAATAGGGAAGGATTACCTGATTCATGTGTAAAAGATGTTTTAATCACTGGTATGTCTAAGATTGTGCTACAAATAAGGAAAACTGGCTCTCAACCTAAATTCCCTGAGCTGTTTATTTTATGGTAATAAAGATTGCTTCATTGACTCACAGTGAAACACATGCACAGTTATTTTGCAGCGTTGAAATGACTGATTTGAAAATGTTCATTTTCATCCCCCTTTCCATCACTCTCAGCACATGTCCTTTGGCTGATTGGGTATTTGTATACATTTTGGTTTGAAGAGTATTTAATGTTGCATAGGAATGGGATTTTCACCTAGACTACTCTGGCAATGCTCATTGTCATGAAGACATATGCAATGGCATGGTAATAGTTTAAGGATAATAACAGCGGGCTGTACACACCTGAGCATGCTGCAAAGGCTTTGGCTATACTTATTAGCTGGATAAATTGTTTGTTTTTCTTATTTTAGAATTAGAGAGCAGCAAGCAAAACATTCAAAAATTTTGACTATATGTTCCCAGATTGTAATTAGGCATCCACCAGTTCCAGGATTTAGGTGAAATAAGTAAATACAATGTCATAACAAATTAGTATGTAGGCACACACACTTTTGTGTGCTTGCCCAAGAACGCTGTCTCATGCTGTTCATAATCCTTCCCAGACTGAGGTCATTGGGCTGACTGCAGCATCTTGGTGTGTTTACAACCTTAACTTGCCCCTTGGAAATGCTCAGATTGGCTGATGCTATCTGATTGACTCTGTCACCCAGATATATCTGCACGCAAAGATCTGATTGGCCCAGAGGATGAAGAATTGGTTTTCTATTTCCACACGTTGCTCCCCAGGTGGTGTCCACAAAGAGGATGACAGTCAGGTTCAAGATTGGGTTAGTGTCGGAGGGGCGGAGTACAGTTGTTTGTAATTCTTGGATGATCTCAGAAGGCCCACATCATCATGTGGGTGGGTTGCTATGGCAATGGGAGGTTGTAGTGTAGGTGTGTTGTTGTGGTAACAGCATGTCTGTGTGAGGCTTCCTTTCACTCAGTGTTGACTGGAGAGTCCGTGTCAGAGGACTTGGCAGCATCAGGTCCTTCAAGAGCAATATGGATGTAATTGGATCATCTTATTTAATGTATTCATTAGGTTAAGAGTAACTTGAGAGCAATGTTGGAGAGGTGTTGCAGTTTTGTTTTGTTTTTTTTTTTTGTTTACAGCATGAAAACAGCGTGTGTGTGTGTGTGTACACAGGACCCAAACATTCTTCATATACTTTGATTCACTCATCAATCTGCTGTAGCTCTTTTCCCCAACACCTATTTGTACTTCAGCAGTCAGAGCAGTTTCAGCCATTATGAGAGACAGATTGCTCCACCTTAGCCTATTATAAGTAAAGCATCTGAATAAACACTGATACGGGCCCAGTAAGATTCCCATGTTTGTTATTTTGCCCCGCAACCAACAAACAAATCTATCAACAGAATGATTTTATTGCTGCCCATGACTCCCATTAGCCTCCCTTGCTCCCTGCTGTTTATCAAGTACTGACGGTAATTTAGAAGTGGATTTCTCAGTCAGACCTCGTCAGATTTTTCACAGTTGCTTCAAAAATATTCCAGGAAACAGTTTGTTCTTTTCTTGGTGTACTGTATATATATCTCCTGAAGGTAGGATCTTATTAGCCTGCCGCTGTTTCTGACCCGGCTGATTACTCGCTTCACTCCACCCCGCCATCTTTTCTTCTTTTTCTTTATCTGATCTCTCTGGGTTGGCCCCCGCCGACCCTTGCTCCTTTCCTGTTTGTTTCATCAGTAGTGTCTGTCTCTCTCCTCTTGCAGTTCCTATCTTTCTATTTTACACTCGAGACACATGAGCATACACACAGTTGCATATTTACTCTGAGTGCGACAAGCATGTATTTTAAGTGGAATCATGCAGGAATATCAGCCGTTTCCTGTGTAGCAGGTGACATGAGAAGAAGCACAGACCTGAATCGTTCTGATTTGTTGTCTTCATAATGACGCTCCCTTTTACAAGCCCGACGAGCCAAACATCTCAACAAAGGCACTCCGCTTGCATATGCTCGCACAAAGCAATTCCATTTCCTGGCTTCCAAGAAGTTCTCCCAGTCTCCAAATGGCCATGCACCAAAGCATCTCTCGGCATTATTCGCTCAATTCATTTTTATCTCAGCCTCGCTTAAATGGTCAATTGCTGTTCGCTGACATCTCGACACAGTATTTTCTTTTCATCTCAGGCATTATGTACATGGGAGTAAGTGTGTGTGTGTGTGTGTGTGTGTGTGTGTTCTTCCATGTGCAGCTTCAAAACATGCATTGTATAAATAGCAGGGAGACAACCAGGATATCGGTCTTTTGAGGACAAACACAGTTGTGTGAGCTCCCTCGGCATACTGGCCTCGCATTTTTTTGTGACCTTAAGCCCTCTTTTCTTTTTGGCTGTCATTACTGCATGACATTTTGGGATCTTAGGTCCAGGGCTATCTATCAGTCACTGTCTCCCTCCCTTCCACAAACACATTGGTATGGATTCAAAAATACTTCTTCAGCCCATACAGACTCCTTTAAAAAAAAAAAAAAAGAAAGGAAAAAAGCTGCATGTGTTTATTTCTGTCTATGTCTGGACAGTTTCCATCCCACCTTCTGAAATGATCACATCTTGATGTCTCTTTTGCTTCCCTTGTACTTGGCTGTCCCCCTTCTCTCATCTCCCCTGTTTGAAACCATCTGGCTTGAGGTCTGTCTCTGTTGTAACAGCGAAATTTATAGCAGCAACTTTAACTTGATATTCATTTATTTAGTACGTGTGATCGAAAATATGAAATGTTTGAAAAGTTTTTCAAGTGAATGTGGCGGCAAGATGCCAATGTAGAGCTATGTTTGCTAACCTCATGGGATATAATCAGTCTGAAGGAAGTGCCAGAAGGTCTATGGAGGCTCCTCTGTGTGAGAGAGATAGAGGAAATGCCATCAACACATGGTAACAGGTGAAAATCACATTTAAAAAAAAAAAAAAAAAGGAAATGGAGTGCAGTCACCTCAAAACAAAAGCCTGTTTGCATTAACGCTTTTTGTATACAACGGGGAGTTAATCAGCAACTGATATGCTTGAAATGCTTGTTTATTTTCACAGTCAAATTTCAACTCGGCACTTCTCCTCTCTCTTCATTGCGTTGTTCTTCAAATCAAAACGTAGCCTAATATTATCTCCTGGCCCCCCCTTCACAATTACGCGGCTATTTGCATATTTTCAACCAGTCACTTCCTGACGTTACGTTTTCAGTGCTGGTACACATCTCCTGTCTGAGTGGGTGCCGGTGCTTCACGCATGCGGATAAAGCCCAACTAGAAATTCCAAAGGTGTCAGCATTAATGTTTATTTCTTTGGTTGGGCCTCCAGTTAATAGTGGAATCCACAGAAATATGTAAAAAATTGGGACAATCAAGTGAGAGCTATTTTGACTGTACTGTATGCCACTGTATGGACATCACCACATTATTGTCTGGTTATTGTTATTGTTATGTTCTATGATACAGAGGTTGTGATTTTTATTTATTTTTATTTTTAGAAAATGGTGTGCTTTAAAATATGAGTCATTATTGGGTTTTCCACTTTTATTTTTGAATTGAAATTGTGACAAGCAAGGTTGTGTTCCATCTTGTGGTGTTCAGCAATGTTTGCTTATTGCCATATCGGTGCAGATGGATGTTGAGTTCCGAAAGTGAACTCACGCGTTCGTTTGATGCAGGAGACGTCCAAATCAATTTCATATATTTTATTTGAACACTAACAGTAAAATATATTATAAAAAAAAGAGATCATTCACAGAGCTCTGGACCAGACTATGTTTCCCTGACAAGCAGACAACCCCAGCATCGGTTCACGAAGTCTGATGCTCTATCTTTCCCTGGTTCAGTTTATGTTAGGATTATACAAAGGAAATGAGGTGTGTGGGTGTTGTCTTCTCCGGGTTGCACACTTCCTCTTCGTCTTATCTGGCTCCATTCCCGCGATCAGCCCTCAGTGGCTGTTGATGGTCCCTGTTTTCTGTGGATGAGGAAGGAGAACAGACACAAACCACAAAGTCCAGAACCCCAATACATCTCCTTTTATTTAGTAATAAAAAGCTCACGTTTATAATATACTGTATATGGATATTTCATATAAAAACACGTAAAAGATCTAAAATTAGATATTAAAACAATATGTAATTCATTAGGTTAAAACACACATGATTATCAACTATACAAAAGTATGTAAATAGCATAAGGTCAGACATCCCAACATGGACCAAAATAAAGCCATTAAATGTCAAGAAAATAAGTTGTGTGATGCTTGGAACGACCGTGACACTATCGTATCCAAACATGGTGAGTCATTATTCAGAAAATTTGAGAGTTCCTCCGCCTGCCAAATTCCACTTTAACTACTGATAATAGTGTTAACCAAAATAATCTGTTGTTATGGTTAGTTCCCCTCTGTTAGCAACAAAAATACATTTTATTTGAGCATTTTTGTCTTGAGGTAGGAGTGTTCTGATAAGACTTCTTGTGCTGAACAACCTCCTTTTCCAACTCTAAGCACTAACTTCCACTCTTCTTGATTTTTTGCAGTCATTGCTGACTCGTTGACAGTAACAGCTCCAGCCCAGACTCTGTCCAAGGTGGAAGGCGACACGCTGCAGCTAACCTGCGAGGTGTCCCGGATGACAATGCAGCACACTCACTTGTCGGTTGGTTGGTACCTCCGATCTCCAGAGGATGCTGCCGCGCCACCTCAGGAGCTGGTCACCTTGTCAAGGGACTTTGTTCTCCGCTCTGGGGGACCGTACCGGCAGAGGATGGCAGCGGGGGACCTAAGGCTGGATAAAACGAGCGCTACGGCCTACAGGTTGACCATCCACAAGCTGCAGCCGGTGGACCAGGGTCTGCTCTACTGCCAGGCTGCTGAGTGGATCCAGGACCCAGATGGCAGCTGGTTCGCCATGACCCGCAAGCAGAGTGACAAAACTCAGCTCCGTATTCAGCCCACTGGTGAGTAGGGGGAATAGATTGTGTGGAGGAGGAAGGAAGGAGGGTAAAGGCTGCTCTGCTCTTGGGTCTCTGTCCTATTGACAAGCACACACGCACGCATGGGGGCTGGCTTTCTCTGATTGCTGATCAGTATCTCTCACTAAGCTCATTAGCGTACAAAAAAGGGCTTAACGAAACCTCCACAGACTCCCTACTTTTGTATTCGTGTCTGCTTGATGGGCAACATTACAAGCGTATCCAAGAGTAATTTAACCAGCTCAAAACAGCGTGGGTGTTTGACATGGGAGACCCCTGGCCTTCCCTTATACAATCCCTCCAGGCTACGAGTGGCCCAGAGATCAGAAGCCAGAAATAGGTTTTTCAATTACTCTTCGCCAACAATCACGCCTGTCTATATTGTCTTTGAGTGTATTAGTGGGAGAAAATGTGCTGGTTAGGACACGCTTCGAAGGAAGAGATTTTGTAAATGAAGGGACTTGCACATAAGGGGGAGGGCAGGCATGGGAGGGAGACAAAGGGAGCATGATGGAAGAAACAAGGAATTGGTTTATGTGGCTGATGGCAGAATATTCATCACATGATAATAATCTAAAAAGCTGTCATCCAGCCATCCAGAGACAAAAGACCTCACTCTTGCATGTCCACATAAACTCTCGCCCTTTTTGCCCCCGTTACACACACTATGCTGTACTGCACAACTATTGCTTTGTGCACTTCCAAGAAAGTTACACAGAGATTGGTATGATAAACTGCTTTGACATTAGCTCAATTAGGAAGGCAGTACACAGTGGCAAGTGTCTTATGCCAGTAAATCACTTCAAAGTGGAATCGTTTTGTCTTTCTCCATTAAGCATGAGATCCGCTCCGGACCAATACAACTTGATAGTGGCCCAGATATCACTGGGTGGATGAGAGGGAGAATGGTGACTCAGAGTCAAAGCAGGTTTGTCAGATGAGTTCCTGCTACTTGAGGGAGGAGACAAACGCACAAAGAGCTCCCCCCACGGCACACTTCGTCATTCTTTGTCTTCTCTGTAATCTATAATGGATGGAGGTGTTGTTGCGTGGCAAAGAGAATACAACATAATTGTGTGCGGCGGTGGGTTTCAGTGCTCAAACTTGTGTGTTTGTGTGTGCAGATGCATTTTGATTTCTTCTTGTGTACTTGCTTATTACATTATGAAGGCACAGCTTGCATAGCTTTAGGCTGAACTTGTATTTGATGTCTGCACCTGTCTGGGTGTATATTTGACAGAGAAATAGAATAGAATATAGAGAAAGGGAGCAGCTCCTCCATTAGACTCCTATTATAAAAGATGGAGGGGATCTCAAGACAGCCCTATCACTAGCTAATCACCCACAGCCAGCATCAGAGAGTCGTGCTACGGACAGAATCCTAATGTACCTTTCACTCTCTGATTTTACCCTCTCTCTTTTTCTCTCCATTGCAGTGGTGTCTCATCACAAAATCTCACTCTTTCCTCCACTGCACAATGCACACTACGTATTGTTTTCTGTCCAGTGTCTCTGCATCATCTCAGTTGATCTCGTCGTGTAAAACACGGCCCTAATAGAGCTCCATGCTGAGTGGAGACCAGCCTGTCAAAGCAGGTCGCGGCTATTTTCAGCTTCCTTCAGTTAATTCAAATGTCATAGTACAGTGGGTTGCTGTCCTGTTGCCTTACTTCAGCAAAGCTCTGCTTTGTTCTGGCATCTGTGAGCTGTGCTCTCTGTACTCAGGCTGCAAGTAGGCAAGCGTTATTTCACCATCCATTCCCATATAAAGTTTTTCGGTGGATTTCAATTTTGAATTTTATATCTATAAACTGCAGAAAAAAATGCAGTAACAATAAAACATGCAGGCCTCAAACTAAAGATAAAAAAGAAAAAGCAGTAAATCCTCAGATTTGAAGAGCTCACAGCTGCATTATTATTTTTTTTTTATAACAATTAATTTGAAACTAAGATTTAGTTATTGAAACTATCAACATTAGTAGATGAGGATACAAGTAAACACACTTGTATGTCAATATTTAGTATATGTGAGCATTCATGTGCTTGTGTATGTCAGTATCACCCCACTTGACCCCCACCACACACACACACACACACACACGCCTCGATCCATCCGTCCTTCCCTCCATCTCCTCCACATAATGATCCCAATACCAACGGCAGGCTTTGAACTTTTCCATGACTGTGTTTCTCAGGAAGTCTGTTTAAAGTCTTTGTAATTACTCCTCACGGCTACCACCTCACTGAGAGGCAAAGCAGCCGTCTCTGATACGTCCCGTGCTCATCATGTGGAAATTAATACTGCAAATAAGGCTGAACACACAGCCATGTACGCTGACGAACGCGCACACAAATGGGCACACTCAAACATGGCAGCACATGCGCAGACACCGAATGTAATTTGGCCAAGTGGCAGGGCTTTAACAGTGGAAGCAACAGCCCTGTTTACTCGCTTCTCTCTTAGACCATGCAGGAGGAGGAAGAGGCAGCGCCTGACTCCATTTCAGACTGCTGAAGAGAATTTTAATTAGATGTGTTTTTCATTGCAGAGGTGAAACCAAGGGGGAGGGAGATGGAGAGAGAGAGAGAGAGAGAGAGAGAGCAACCAGAAAGATCAACGTTTTAGTACAGCGATGCAACACGTGACCTCAACCCTCTCTAGCTTCTCTTCCGTCCTCTCATCTGCATGAAGTGATGCTATTTTATTGCCCCCCAACGCATCACTGGCCAACTTAACCCCTACCTTTACCACCCACCCACTCACACGTTCGCTCTTAGCATGCTGGTTCAAGCATCCCAGTTTGTGCAAATTAAGAAAACACTGCATTTCATTTGTCGGCCCCATTTAGACATCAGTGCAATTTTAGGAATCAGAGACAAATGTTTGCGAATAAAACACCTACACTCCTTCCATTCTGCTGTGTTATTTAAATTCTAGACCATGTTCAAGGGTTTTCTGCATAAATATCTTACTAAGACAAAATTTTGTGCAAAAGTCAAGAAGGGATTTTCATTTTGAGCATTTTCAGTTCAGATTCTTCTCAACAACCATTTTCTTTCTGCTTAAGAACCCTTTAACCTTGATGTCTGCTTTGTTTTCCATCATCTCTTCTGCTCAGATCGGGACTTCAGCATCCAGGTGAGCACGGAGCGACGGTCCTTCACGGCCGGTGAGCCGCTGGAGCTTCGCTGCACCATTGAGGCCCAGAATGTCCCCGAGCGATTCTTCTCGGTGTCGTGGGTCTTCAGCAGCTCACCGGTGGCCGTGGTGGGCCCCAGTGCCGTGCCTGTCCTGGGCCCCGATTACGTCGCCCGAGAGGCAGCTGGCCACATGACTGTGCGCAAGGAGGCCACCAATGTGCACTTGCTGAAGCTGCAGCACCTGCGCCCCGAAGACGCTGGGAAGTACATCTGCCGCGTGACCGAGCGGGAGAAGACACCCACAGGAGACTTCATCGACCGCAGCAAGCGATCTCGCAATGTCCAAATCACAGTCCAGCCACTCAGTGAGTTAGAATCTGTTTTACAAGGCCTCTGGTTTACTTGTCTTGTACTTAGTTGTCCATTACACCAAGAATGATGACCAATTTGTAATAGTTTTATCTTCAAATAGGCAGTGAAGAATGTCATCCTGTGTTTTGCTCCAGCCACTCTCTCCTTTCTCTCTCTCCCCCTCCCTCCCTCTCACTCTCTCTACAAGGTGGCCTATAACAGATAGCTGCACAGCCACTATTGTTAGCTGTGAGTAAGCAAGGAAAGGATAATGGCGCTCTTATTCCTGATGTATTTTCTGTTTGAGTGGATTGGTAAGGATTGGTAATGCAGCATTATGGTCCTTCCCATTTCCTTGGCTTAGCTAGGAGTTGGGAGGGGGCGGATGGACGGGGAGGGTAACACTATAGTAGGAAAATGGAGAGCAGAGGAGTCCAGACTGAAGGAGGCTGAGCTAACAGCCATGAAATGAAACCATGGAAAAAGAAAAAGAGGAGAGAAAGGGGCCTAGATCTCCAGGGCCCTCTAAGTGGTTCCCCTCGGCTAAATTAATGTGCTCTGCTGAGGCAGTTCTCTTTGGCTGTGTTAAGTAGGGCCTTGCTGCCTGTGTCAGGCTTGGAAACCGAGTGCTCCAAATTTACAGTCAAACCTGGCTGACAATACTCTAATCTACCACTGAGGTTTTTTTTTTTTTTTGTCCCTGTCTGGGTCATATGCTCCATCTCTTCTCTTTTGCACCTCCATGTCTCTTAGGATTTGAATAAGTATGAGCCAGCTGCTACCAGCATAATGTACCGGTATAATGAGTGTGATAACCACAGAGTAGTATCTCCTCTCAAGCAGACGATGCTACCTTATCCTGACCACCATGCACCCCCCACTAAATCAGCCCAAAACAATAGCCCCAAACCTGCATCAGCCTCCTGGGAACCTCTCTGTATGAGGGGTTTTGTTTTTCCAACAAAAGGCCGTAATGCCCTATAAAAGATGTTTATAGTGTTTATACAGGATAATAGCCATGGTTATTGGAGGAGAACTTCCACGAAGCGCAGCAGCGGCGGCCAAGCAGCATTTATTTCATACACAAATTGCCCTCCCATGTCTGTTCTCTCTCACCTACCCACACGGGCACACGTACACACACAGCCTCAAGTTGTGCCTCATCATTCTAATTGTGGTGAATTGGGTGGGAGTTGGTAATGGAGTGCGACAGGGGTTAAAGTTGATCTTTCAGACAGAGGCAAAGGTGACAGGAAAGGAAAAACAGAGGTAAACACTTCTGACAAATCAATGTTGATGGATGAGTTTACCGCCACAGCGAGAAAGGGAGAGACAACCTACATGCCATACTAAATCCTGTCATACAGATAGTAATGCCACGACCAAGGCAGGAGACAGAGGAGACTTACTGCAATGCAAGTTGAAAGGGAAGGAAAAAAGAAGTAAGAGAAAGAGTGAGATGATTTTAGGGGATTACCAATGTAAGCATTTGCATTAATATCTGTCTAGCAATCTTTTTGTGTGACAAAAAATATGAAGTAGTTATAATATAAGACAAAAAAGGACAAAGGCTTTTCCCTTCTGTTGATTTCATTGGGATGGAAGTGAGAAGTGAGCTCATTCTGTATTCACAGAGAGCTTGTGCTTATAAGGAGGGAAGCTGGAAGAAGCAGAGCTTGGCCTGAGGGGAAAGGTTGGGGAGAAAGAATCCTTGAGCCACCTCCCCAAGAGGCAGCAGTGTTAGGAGACCGTTCGGGCCAACCACAGCCCTATAAGATTTGATGGAGTGATGAGAGTGGAGATAAAGCAGAAAAACAGAGCTGAAGAGCCCATAAAGACTTTTATCCTCTTCTGGAGTGTCACTGAGCCCTGTGATCTCTGTCTTCTTATTCTGTGGACTTGGTCAGAAAACTGCATGCACGCGCACGCACGCACGCACACACACACACACACACACACACACACACACACACACACACACACACACATCGACCAGGTCCTCTTCTCTCACAGTCATCTTGATGAGCCTGAGGCCAGTTACAAGCTTCATTGTCGTCCTCCCCACACAGGGTCTTGCAAGCACACTTGTGCAGCACTCGCAGAGGATGGTGTTACAGTCCCAGTAGCATGCTTGACAATTTGTTTTATTGCCCTTGGCCTCCTGAATGTTTTGATCCAGAGAATGCTATTTTTGTTGTCTGTGATATATTGAGTACCTCACCTTTTCTTCTTTCTTTATATGTCTTTATACTCACCTCACTGTTTCTCTTTTTTTTTTCTCTCTCTCTCTTCTCTCTCAGAGAGCAACATCACAGTGTCATTGTCCAGTAACTCCTCTGAGGTTTTAGAGGGCAACGTGATTCAGTTGAGTTGCTCAGTCCAGTCCACCACAGGCCCGCTGTCTGTTGTCTGGCAGTGGACCGACAAACAGGCAACTGGACTGGCCCAGGAGGTGGCCTCTGTGGACCGGGATGGCACAGTTTGGCAAAGCCCCTCCTACAGAGAGCGCTCGAGTTATGGCGAGGTACGAGTGGAAAAGGTGCGAGCAGACACTTTCTCCCTGTCCCTCTACAATGCCTTACCGGGGGATGAGGGCCAGTACCGCTGCACAGCCACCGAGTGGCTCCAGACCGGTACTGAACCAGAGCTAAACTGGGAGAAGATAGGAGAGAGGTCAGCTACCAAGACAGTCACGGTCAAGACTGTTGGTAAGTTACTACAGCTGGATTTAACCCAAAAACTGCACACAATCTGATACCACAGAGGCAGCAAAAAATGAAACACTCAAGACAAAACAGTAAACCTGCACACACTGCAGACACACTATATGAGAGAGAGGCATGTGACTTGTGACTTAAGACTGATAAATGGCTCAGGCAGAAAATGCAGGTCAGAGAATATACCGTGGTTTATTCATGCACCGCCCAGGGGAACAAGCTATTGTCACTCAACACCCAGACACACTCAAAGTCTTTCTCACACCACCTGCCACATGTCAAGAACAGTACATCCATGACACCCATGGTAGACACACAAACTCGCAATCGCCCATATGGATTAACCAGAATTATTAGAATGGAAATGGAGCAGCAATTCGTTTCACAGTCGGTGGAGCTCCTCTGTCAGGGCCGAGTTTAGCTTAACATCCTTGGTACAGGCTGAGGAAACTACTGGAGCGGGACAGTTTGGAGCTGGCAGGTCGGGAGCACTGGCCTCAATGCGCACGCACATACACACTTAAAACCAACGGATTAGCTCCCTGCAGCAACACAGCGGTGCTTCAGAGAAGAGACGTCAGTTTTTAAGTGGCCATTTGTTAAATTCCAGCAACAACAAAAACAGTAGTTTGAAGAACAAGGGACATATTATGCAAATCGGGGAAAAGAAGTCCAAAGCTGCTGCCTGTCTCTCTTGTGATAGGCTCCTCAACATCTCCGCCTCCTCTCCTCCATGTTTGTTGATCAAAGGATTTTCATAATGTGCGCTGTTGTGTGACGGTCAGTGTGTGTTTTACTTTGTAAAACTCAAACTTGATTTAGGTTCTCATTTTTCTCACTTAGCACTCACACAAGCTTCCAAATATAGTGCCATTGGACCTAAACCTGGCATGCAGGCAGCGATTTCCTCTCAGCTACAAGCATTTCTTTGCTGCTTTCATCCTTGCACCTAATAAATAAAAAAGGTCTGGTCTTCTGTTTCCTTCTGAGCTCAGATATAGCTGATCTGTTCCCCGCGTGACCCAGACAATAAGTGGAGCTAAAGATAAATGCACTTACACAGAACCTTTTCTACCATAGTGAAGTAAAGCCAAGGTGCTCACCTACCTTTGTCTCTTCATTCACCTGTTCACCCACATAAATAAATACAGATGGTGAGGGAGGCATGATATTGAATTTGTTGCTGATATCCCATACTTTACGACTAATAAAGCAATATATATATATGCTATCCTACTTAAAATGTGTGAATAGTACTCTACAACACCAATTCAACAAAAATGAAAACAAATTGTGCTCTTTGTCAATAAATATGAAGCATATTTTTACTATTACTGTTTTCACTTAAAATAATTTGAAGAGCATGGGCTTTTGGCTTTTTTGGCTCCTCTTTCCTGCTGCAGGAAACACACACGTCATTACGTTGTGCTGTGCAAGTAGTCTGCATGCCGGGAACACATCATCGTAGTTGGGTGTTGCAGCCATTTATTTAAATGCTTTAAAAGTAATTCATTTTTAAGCAGACATAGGCCAATATTGATAACTTCCTACATCCCTACAGATGGGACAGGGCTGCCATACACTGGCCCGGTGAATTGGGAGCACCTTGAGATGCAGGGCATTGAACCACCATCCAAGAGATTAGTGAAACTGCCCACTGTACTACAGTAGGCTCAAAATATTAAACAGGATCACTGTTTCCTAATGTGGTCCATTCCTGGCTCCTTTTATCGATTCCCTCTACTTGCTGACAAGACATGGAGGGTGTGAGAGAGGAATGTCCTCTGGGAATCTAGTGTGGTTGTTTTTTGTTTTTTTTTTTCCTCTTTAGATTAGGGTATTCTTTAAGAGCTCTCAGGATGTGTAAGGTGACAAAGCATGCATACACACAAAGACACACATTCAGAAAGTACTCAAACACTTTCACTCTCCCCCCAACACACACTTTGTACAGTGAGAGAAACAAATACATTAGTGTTTATTCCCGCAAGCAAAAAGCCAAAGTTGTATCTGGGAGATGGATCGGCTTGTTCTGTCACAGAGGCAGGCATATGGGGAGGAAAATGAACGGATGGATATAAGAGGGGCGCAAGGAGATGAGAGATAGAGTGAGAAAGAGTTATTGTCTGTTAGAGAATTATGGCCCCAGGCGGCTGTCCCTGCAGTAGCCAAGTCTGGACAGAAAGCCATTGATTACATACCCTGAAGGACACCAGGGATGATGGCTGTCAGAGAGAGACAGAGGGTGAGGGACATGGGGAAAGTGACGGGGCTGTTGACAAGAACATAATGGAGAAATCTGCAAAGTCTCACGAAAATGAATTATCGGCTCTTGAAAATATCAGACTCCACCAACAGCTCTCCATTCCACCTCGCACTTTCCTTTTTTATCTGTGTATGGCTGTCTTTCTCATATTTCAACTCAATCATTCATGTTCATTGAAATGCCCCAAAATAGGCGCAGCAGGGCCAGGTTATTAAAAGGCCATGGATAAAAAGGATTTCTCTCTTCTATTGCCTGTCTCCTTTGCTTTCCAGTGTAGGTGTATCTTGGCAATAACATATGGAGTTGGGTGAATGTTTTTAGCCTAATGAGGATAGTTTAGACTTGGCAAAGAGCTGGGCGTAGACCAAAAATCAGTGCTTAGAGGAAATCTCTCCCCTGGGTTTTCTTTGTTGCATCACCATTAATTTTGAGGCACACTCTCACAGCCAAGCGTATAACCTCAGACTTGCACACAAGCAGAGGGTACGACATACATACACACGCACATAGTATAAGCTAAATGGCTGTCTTTAGGCTCTTAGGCCATAATGGCCTTGATGGAAGGAAATGCCTGCGAAGTTTGAGCGCTGCTTTAACGATAAATAAGACAGTGCACTTTAAGCAAACACTATCAGTATTTGTTCCAGCAGGGGGCTTTGTTCCTCTTGGTGGCTGTGCTTAAAAGGGAAACTCCTTCCCGTTAACGATAATGAATCCCCACATAATTTGCTGAATTTCAAGCTTTTAGGGAACAACCTCAATCACAAATTGAAGCTGTAGCGTGCTATTATAATGCAATCTGCTGTGCTGTGGGCATCATCCTAACATCATTTCTCCTCTATTGTCATCCAGAGTCCTCCTTCATGGTGTCGGCCTCATCACGGACCCCATCTGTAACCTTTGGTGACTCCTTTGACCTCTTGTGCCTGGTCAAGCCCCGCCACAACCCTCGTGTCCCAACCTCCGTCACCTGGCGCTTCATGCCAGCCGGCACAGAAAGTGACGAAGGGGATGAGGGAGAGTTCAAAGACCTGGTAACGTTCACCCGCGAGGGCACACTGCAGTGGGGGGAGCAGTTGCTGGGCCTGGGCACCCGCACCACGGTGGACCGCTCCCACTCCAACACCAACTTTCGGCTGTCAGTGACCCGGGCAGGGCGTCGCGAGGCGGGCAAATACCAGTGCACTGCCATCCTTTGGAGGAGAAACTACGACAACAGCTGGAGCAGAGTAGCAAACCGCACTTCCAACCTGCTCGGCATCAGTGTTGTACAGCCAGGTAAAGCTGCACAGCTGTATGTCAGACAGACACACACATGTAATTAGAGCAGTCTCAGACCTGCACGCAAACAGGGATGAATGCAGATTCCCTCACAGACACTCACACAGACACCCAGAGTGAATTCAGAGGAGCTTATAGGATTTCTGCCTGCTCTAATTGCTCTTAGTCTCTGGTTTAGCCACTAATTGGAGTGTGTGTGTGTGTGTGTGTGTGTGTGTGTGTGTGTGTGTGTGCGCGTGTGCGCGGGTGCGTGGGTGTGTGTGAAGGGCAGGGTGGCGTCTCTTAATGGAGAGCAGTAAAAGGATTGCTAAATATCCCAGAGGAAGCGAAAACTGAGTGAAAGTGGAAGTCAGATGAGAAAGTGTGATGAAGAGAGTGAGCGATCTGTCCTTGAACCCTTTTCCTCAGCGGAGGCATTAGACTGTCCTGCGCTGCCCTTATTGGCCGTCTGTGTACCACACACGCACAGAAAAACCTCATTCCAACACAGCCCAATTAGTTTCTGAATGCAAACAACAAACAGCCATGCAAACGCACATTGGCCAAATTTTCTCCCTTCATGGCGTGCCTCAACAGAACGATACTTACTCTGGTGAATGCGCCTGAGGCAAATACTCATCCTGCTGATAGAAGGGGAATAAAACTCTGTTGGAGTCTGGCTTTCACAGTTGTCCAGCAAAGCATTGTGGTGCTAGTGGGTTCCAGATTTGTCGGATCTTGCAGGAGGAATATGAACAATGTACGTAGCAGCGATGAGAAGTAGGTTTTAAACTTGTAATATCAGCAATCATATAGCATCCTCTGAAAAGGAAATGTATCTAATGATATATTTTTGGGGAAGATGACTCTTTTTTTTGGGTGCGTGTGTGCTGACATTCTTTTTAGATCTGTTATATATAACATAAGGTGAAGGACAGACTGTGGTGCTCAATGATGCCTTTAAAGTGTACCAGTGGAATGTAGTTCCATGTACAGTTAACACAGCGTTTACTCCAGTTTTTTATTATATACATTGACTACGACACAGAAATGTGAACCAGTGTAAACAGACACACACGCATACCGAAGCACCAAAGTGCAGAGACGGTGCTTTTTTAGACTTTAACTCATCGCACGCTGACCTTAACCATTCACACGGAGCATACAGTGTCCCCGGGTCCTTCAAAAGGTATTTGGAAATCTAGTTATCACCTTCAATGCTCATTCCCACCACTTACCTGGAAAAAGAAAAACAGATACACTCACAAATCTTCCTCATTCAGACACACAAGGGCATACGTACTGGGTCCATCCTCCTGCTCTCTTGCGTCGCGGCATCTCTGTGACAAAGTGATCTGTTACCTTGGTAATGCCATCAGTAATCATGACGCTGGGATCAGTTGCCGACTGAAAGTCAATCACCAACCGTAACGCCGCAATCAGTGTGTTCGTAAGGGCACTTACTCACAAGGGAGGCCGAGTGAGTTATTCCTTTATCTCCTTGACTGCCAAGGCCCAGTTCAGCCCGGCCTGTGCTGTTTTCATCTTTCTCACATCCATTTTTTTAATTTTAATTTTGTCTTTGTAAGAACTTCATTTAGACCAATGATGATTCATTTCTCAGAATGTAGGACGCCTCTCTCTGCCTCACGCCTCTCCTCCCCATCTGCTTTCGCCTCTCTATTTTCATAAATGTTAACCACTCCTGGCTAAATGAGTGGCTGGCATTTTCAGTTCTTCTCAGAGAGAAGTGGGATGAAGGGGAGTGCGTGTAATGAGGCACGAGTAAACACAGCATCTGACCAGATACATAATTGAGAGACTTTAAATCGTGCTTCCAGAGGTACCTGCTCATTATGTAAGTGGCTGCTTCACTAGCTTTGTGCGTACACGTATACATATGTGTGGGCATTTGTAGGTTTTTGCATGAATGACCTTGCAGCTGTGTTTCTTGTGAGGCAGATCTGAGAGCTTTATTATGCTTACGATGCATAAAACACACAAGCGCACCTCACCCCTGACCCCGGGGGACGCAAAAATAGTTTCCTCTTCTAGAGAGCCTGTTCCACCACCATCTTGCATTCAAATACTGTTCATGAAATTACTGTAGAACTTCACAAGCAGAGAATCATCATCGTCAGAAATGGCGTCCTCCATCCAATTTCCATTAGCAATCTTAGATCAGAAACAGAGAAAAGTTGGACGTAGATAAAAGCCGGATGGCACAGAAGCAGTCAGCCGGTCAGCGTAATGTTTCATCAGCTGTGTGAGGTGCCTGTAGCCCAACCCAGACCTAGTTCCTATTCCAGATTACATTAGCTGCACACAGCCTGTGTCCAAGTCCCCTGTGTCCTATGAGAGGAGTTCACTGCTATATCTGGTCTCTCTCACTCACACACACACACATTCAGACATAAAGTGTTTTTATGGTCACTGTAAGGGCAACCCTGCACAATAGTAGGCCTTGAAATGTCTCCCCTAGGCTTCATGTAGAGGCCCCACTGCACACACAGGAGCACAGACAACATCATGTCGGTGTCTACAAGCAAACATGCAGTACATGGATACACACTGCGGGACGGGGGATCCCTACTGGAGTAAAAGTGTAATTATCTAATGGCAGAACACCATTCAGTATTGTTCCTCACAGCAGATGATCTCCACAAATGCACACTGAAATAACATAAACACGCAGCATACAGTTGCACATACAGTGGAAATATTATTATGTTTCACCTTATTGAGTTTGGGATTTCTCACTTTCTGAAACGCAATAATGGCAAACACATGTTCAGCATGGCAGATCGCCAGGGAAGCCTCAGTCTCTACGACACAATCTAATATCATCGACTCATAATTCCAACCGCACGCACACAAAATCACACACTTCATTTCCCCAGCACACTCACACACACACACACACATATGCATGCGCACCCACATATGCATGCACACACACACAGAAAATGCCCAAAACTAATTATGCTGAATCTTCTCTAATGGAACCAGAGTTGAGATTAATGATGGTTTTGGGAGTTCAATACATTTTTCTCATAATTTCAGTGTGTGCATGTGCACATTTGTGCATGTGCGTCTGGCATGAGGAGCGGGATATTAAGACCGTTGGGTTATTGGCTGAGCTAGAAAATGATGATGGTGATGATGGGAGGTAGGGGGGTAGCGGAGGGATGTCCCACTTAGAGTTTCTTCTCATCTCTCCTCACACACCTACGCTTTCCTGGCTACCGTGCACTCACATGATCAATCATCATGACAGAGGAAAGGATGCAATTTTTTGTTTTGTTTTGTTTTGGTGATTCTTATCCTTTTTGTTTTGCTCTCTTGTGGTTGCACTTTGAGTTAGAGGATATCTGCCTCCTACTTTCTCGTACTTTATCTTGTCCTCCTTCATCTGCTCTTGCTGTCCCTGAGATTGCACTTGAGGGTATCTTCCACCTTTAATATGGGCTGGCACCAGCAGATGCCGCGTGCACTCTCGTTTCATGCCTCTGAAGCCCTCGCCACCCAGCTGTTATTGACAGTGCTGGTGTCACTGCAGTGATTGGAGGTTCCTGCTTATCAGGGCATGGATGGGAACTGTCTATCCTCATTAAAGCCCGGGCCATCGCCCTGCTGTTTCATCTCTGCCCTCCCACATTTCCTTTGCGATGTTCCCCATAAGTCTCTTTTAATGTCTTCTTTCCCCTTCACTCTCACTTAGCTGCATGTTTCCCACCACACGCGCCCCCAGCTTCTTTCTCACTCTTGTGATTTTTCAATATTTTATAATTCCCTGCTTCCCTCCTCCTCCTCCTCCTAATTCTCTCTGTTATGTTTACATTTTTCTTCAAATAGCTTTTCCACCATTGTCAGTATTTCATGAATAATAAGGATATGGCAACTGTGCTTGTTTGTGCGCAATAGTAGCTTTATCAAAGTGTTATTGTTGGTGACAAGGTTGTAGATCTATTGTGTGGCCTTTCATTTACAGTGGATATAGTGTGATTTTGCCCGTAAGCTCACCTGAGGCAGAAGTCTGTATATGGAGTTGCCTGTATGTCAGAAACACACCACCTGCTTCTCCTGCAGTGCAGTTTGGATAGTGCATGCACAAATAATCCAAGTGCACTGACAGTCTCTCTTCCTGTTGCGCGTACACACACAAGCACACACAAATGAACGCACTGGGTCATAATGGGTGATAAATGAAGAGCCTTTGAGGGGTGTACTGAAACAGAAAATAATTTCATAAAAGGTTTTTGATTAATCACATCTGCTTCAAACAGTCAAGGTCAGGCTCCTCATCTTCTTCCTCACAAGAGCAAACTCTCATGCACCGATACAGGGAAATTTTTCTGTCAAATCCAATCTAATCTAGGCCTCATTTGCTTGTTCAGCCCAATCTGCAAACACAATAAGATTCTGTGTTGTGTCTCCTCATCTCTCTTAAGCACTTTTTGTCGATGTGTGTATGTGTGTGCATGCGTGCGCGCATGTGACGTTCATATGTGCACAAATGCTCATGTGTCTCACTGCTAATGAAATTGAAGTCGTAACTCAAAGCTAGCTACAGCGCTGCTGCGCCCAATGTAAATCAGTAGCTAATATTGGAGAGGCTCTGCAGTTCTGCCTTCTGAATGCATACACGTACACCGCAGCTATTCTCTATCCTCCACTAACTGAATAACCACTGTTCTCTGCGGTCTAATGAACATAATGTGTTTTTATTCTTATTGGCAGGCCCCAAACACACAGCCATCCAGACAGGCACACGGGTCAATGTGATATGTTTTTATGCTCTGAACATCCGTACCAGCTTCTTTTTGGGCTATTCCTCTCCTGGAGTTCTCTTTCCCTGACCTCGTCTTAGCCCCTCTTGTGGATCTGTTTATCCATCAGCCCAGCCTGTGTCCAGCCATCACTCTCCTTGACAGGCAGGAAGGAAGAGGGGAAAGTGCAGCGAGTGTATCAGTGTGCTCATACTCTTGGTGTGGATTGGAAAATGAGGTGGATGGGGGTTGCCCGCATGTGCATGGGGCTCTGTCTGGGTGTGTTGATGTGCACAGATCCCCATAATTAGTCCGGTCTTAATGATATTGTAGAGGGAGTTGGGAAGGGGAGGGAGCGGGAGTGGTAATACCCCTCTGACACAATGGGGATCATAGATCCATCGTAGTCATTAGCATAGAAATTAGGCTTCCAGTTTGGCAGAGGGGCCATTTTTCAGTCAGGAAAACCCCATCCCTCATGAATTCAGACAGCCAGGCACCCCCAGGGCAGAGGTTCAGATGCACAGGAGCGTGCAGCAAGGCCAAGCGAGCTCTTCTACAGGGGGATCTGGGGCTGTCTAAGCCCCTCGGTTCTGACATGTTTGGGGTCCTGGTCCTGGATTAGCTCAGGGCTGTGCTAATGTTAATGCTAAAGGCAGAGAAGGCAGCCATTAAGGCTAAGTCCTCTGGTGTGCAGCTGGAGAGACTGCCTGCTGTTTTTCCAAATCCCCCCGGGAGCATGTTCTCACTTTCTGTCTTTTACATCTCTCTCATCTCTTCCAGGCTCTCTGCCTCCCTCTGCTCACCAACTCTCACTTCTCTGTGCTCTTTTGACAGATGCTTGTGAATATCTTTTCACTTTGGTGAAATCTCCCTTAACTCTCCCTTTTTTTTTTTTTCTCTCACCCTGTCCTCTTAAAAAAAATCTCATCCCTATCTTCTCTGCTTGTCTTACTGGCTTAACCATCCCCTTTTCACTGTATATCTCTTTCTCCCCAACTTTCAACAATTCCTTTACTTAAATTGAGCATTACATATGTGACCCAGGGGATTGGTTGTCAGCTCAATGGTCATTAAATGCATATCAGACTATATCTTAAAAAACAGCAAAAATGTTAAGCAGAGACCTCACTGGCACCTCCGGTGTTCGCTCTTCATTTATGCCTCATTAATAATTGATCAATACAGGTGAGGCTGCTGAATATTCATAGTTAGTGTCAGGTTATTAGACAGAATGTGATCAGGAGAGACATAGATCATAGCAATACAGGAGGGAGGAAAGAGGTGATGAGTGGCCTAAACAGTGGCTCTGATGGAAGGGAAGTAAGAGCGGCAAAGCAGACATTTTAACTCTAAAGATTTGATGCTCTCTTCAAATAAAAGACTACACCTGGAGCAGCAGTATTAAACAGTGATGAGAAATGGATTGAATTTCCTCTGTACCCAAAGAATAAAGGATTGCTCTCTTTCATATGCAGGCTGTTTCTGAGCTCCTTTGAAGTTATCCTAAGATTCTGTGACACGCTGTGGTTAGTCTATGCTGACGTGCCACAGTGGCAGATCCTTAACTGAACGCTCTCCCATCTCCGTGGACTCAAACTTCATCCGCTTTTACTCCATCAACAACAGCAGTGTAGTGCAGCTTTTGGGGTTTGGGGTGCACTTTGCTATCTTGCTTCCATATCAAAAGTGAGCTGTTTGAGGACAGCTTTGTCTCAACTCTGCAGTTTTCTGTAGCTATTAAAGTGACATATCGGGCACACACGGGAAAGAGGTGAAACAAGGGTTCAATTAGCCAATTAGTGACTCTGCTGTCCAATTTGCTATTTGTGTCTGCTGTAATGACAGTACGTGCCCGGCAAAGTGCTGAAACTCAGGTAATTTCAATGCAGCTGAGACAGTTGTGTTCCCATTATAAGAATCCAGCTTTTTCATTAGATGTTATTTAATTCTGCCTGGTGTACACAAAAGGCGGTTCCCTGTTACTAGAAGATGAGATCGGTGAGTTTGTTGAAGTTGTCCTCACCATGCCCCCGTTGGGTGATGCAGACAGAGTTGCCGTGGAACCTTGGAAACGGAGGCAGGTAAAGAAGTAGGGGGTGTCAATATAGAGACTCAAAGTTAACTTCAAATTGATTTCGTCTTCTACCTGAACGTAAAGTGTTTTGCCCCCTTTTCCTGTAAAGGCAACAAACTGACATGAACTGATGCAGAGGAATGAGAACATGCGTTTCCAATTACGGATTTGTCTTACTCTGTAGATGCACCCTTGAGGCTCATTAAAGAAGCACAGTAGAAAACTAAAAATAGGTATTGACAGTCATGCTGACGCTCAAGAACACAGTGCTGCTTTTGCTGCTAAGAGACGGCACATACATGATGAGCGGCCTTGTTGTCAATGTATGATTAATCTGGGTCCTTATGTTAGGTCTCCTCTTACAGCATTATTAATCTGTCCTGGAGAAACACGCTGTGCACTTTGAATGCATCATATAGGATTTTTATCCTGTTTACTAATGCTTGCCTCAGCAGACGCGTTCATGCAACTGTTGGATGGCTGCAGCTGAAGGAAGAAACGTCACTCTCTGTGGGAAGGGACACATGTCTAAGGATGTGACAGGCTGGTCTGTGAAGTCACTGTTCTCTCGCTGAGACATTTCTCTGCTAAAGAATTCTGGAGGAAGTGGACACTTTAATTTTTTTTTTTTTTTTTTTTTTTTTTGGGGGGGGTGGGGTAAAAGAAAAACATTTATCATTTTCTTCTTTCTCTCCTGCCTCTCTGCTCATTGCATCTCCATTTTATTTCTTTGCATGAGTGAGTGCTTAGTTATAATATCTTGTAATAGCTCCTGATGCCACCTAATAGGGCTTGAATAATTAGTCTAACTTAGCTTTGCAAAAGCATCCCTGTAAACACTGATGTACTGCAACAGGCTTTCAGCCTCCAGTTTTTCTCCTGGCTGCAGATTCAAACTACAAATGGGAAGGGGAGTGAAATGCTTTGTCCTGTGCCAATCCAATCCTGCAAGGTTCCACTTCATGAGGTTGGGAGGTAATTCTCCTGGAGAAAAAAAAATGTATTGCCAGGATTGTGGAGGGCTCGGCAGTAATTCCAGAAGGGGAGTTTGTCAGGCTTCCTACCAAGTCTCTGTTGGGTACTGAGGCAGTGGTGATGACTAATTTGAGATGCTAGCTTGAAATGCCATTGCAAGACAGGGTGGTCTGGTGATGCCTTGTAGCTATGCATCTTTTTGAATGCCCCCAAATGTGCATATAATCTATGTAAAATGAGAATGCACAGCATCACAAAACACGACCATTTGAGCATGCTGGACAGATGGCTGTGACCCCAGGCAACCAATCAGTCAGTCAGTCAGTCATAGCACAGCTCAGCCGGATCTAGGAGGGTGACATTGGAGGTGCAGTGGGCTGTTTAAGAAGAATTCTGAGTTAACGTTTCACATAGGCTCAGATTTGTGTCACTCAACAGAAAGAAATTACATTATCGAAAACTTCAACGAAACATTTTTTGTTCCCTTTTTTTTTTTTTTTGTTGCATAGTGCATTTTCCTAATTTAATTTGGTTGTTATTATTTGTGCAGTTACCTTGCTCGTGTTATGTAGATACATTAGATATTTTGTCATTTTATGATAGAAATTATTTCTCACAGTGAGGAAAATACTGCCTATAACAGACAGTTTTTCAACTCTGTGATGCAGATGCATTTCACTCAACCAGAAAGTATGGAAATTCAAAACCCATTCACATTCCTTCGGGAAAATGAATAATACCTGACTTAATAATTGATTTGAATATGTGACAGTTCAACTCAAATATTTCTCGGGGCATATTAACATAAAAAAATGTCTGACGTCTATTTACCGGTTGTCATTTGTGTATTAACAAATCCCCTGATAAATGTGTTTTAGTTAGAAAATTCTGGCAGGCATCAGTCCCCCTCATCCAAAAATAGGTATTCCTCGCTCATTCTGGAGGGAATAGGTGGAAAAATGACATATCGTGTATGTCTGCTGCTTAGATCCATTAAGGGATTTTTTTTAGTCCAAATTATGCTCAGCCAACAAATGACTCTTGGATTTCTGTCTGTGCGCCAGCACTAGAGAGTGCTACCATTCAGATAGTCATTAATTAGGTTATAGATGGTCTCCTTTGAGTGCAATAAAAGCGCTGTAAAATTCCTTTTATAAATATAAACTGTATGCTCAACAACTACTTTCTGTTTACTCGAGCTACAGGGCCTTTTTATCCCTGCATATGCATATTTTGCACATGTAGTATAGAAGTAGATGTCCCGATTCACAATGTTTAAAAGGACTGCCATATCTTGACATGACAAGATGATATTATGCCTGTCTAGTTTTTTTTCTTGATAATTGTAAGGTTAAGTTTCCCTTTTTTCTCTTTTTAAACTTTGTTTTAAGTGTGTGTGTGTGTGTGTATGTGTGTTTTCTCCATGCTCTGTGTTGTAATAATCCTTCCCCCAAGCATTTGACAGCGGGCTCTGGTTGCGGTCACACCTGATGTACCTGCAGCTAATCCTATCCCACAACTGATGTCACTGTAACCAACCCTGTCACAGCACTCAGGGCAGCCTCAGCTCCAACCTGACATCTCAGTTGCACCTCTCTATCGTCTCCTCCCTTTCCTTTCTGCTCCCTTCTTGTCCTTACTTGACTTTATAAATGTGCTCTTTCAACCATCGCCCCCCTCCCTTTCTATCTGGCTGACTGACAGACCACCTGCCCTGCTTTTGTCTTGTATTTTACCTAATAACATATTCCATCACCTTCACCCCTGTCTCTTCTGTTGTTCTGTATCTTTCTACCTTGATGGTAACAACCTTCCCCTCCCCCTATTCCCCCAAGCTTTGATTTGCCTGACATTTCCACCTCCTTTCCCTTGTGTTGCTTCCTTTCTCTTTCACCTGCTGTACCCACCTACGTGCCACTATCTTTTCCTGCCCTGCTGCTGCCAGAAATAAATCCAGCAACAGGTCGTCTGTCATAAAACAGAAACTGCATTGTGTACCTGTCACCAGTGCTCACATTTTCCTGTACCCAAAGAAATGATCGTCTTTTCTGTCTCTTCCCCTCCTGAACCACTCTCTCCCTTAATTCTTTGCAGAGAGTAAGTTGCGAGTGCAAAAGACCAACCAGTCTCAGGTGTACCCCGAGGACAGCCGTGTCAGGATCAATTGCTCCATCACCTCTCAGACCAGCCAGGACTCCCAGCATGCTGTGCTGTGGTATGTCAGGCGTGCTACGGGGTCAGAAGCTGATGAGCTGCTCCTGAGAATCGAACGCTCCGGGGCCTTTGAGTACGGCGCCTATGCAGATGAAGAGAGACTGCGACGTCGTGTACAGGCTGAAAGGCTGTCACCCCGCTCCTACGTGCTGACACTGAACAGAGCAGAGAGTAGCGATTCTGGGACGTACTACTGCCTGGTGGAAGAGTGGCTGAACGACCCAGATGGAGCCTGGTATCGACTCTCCCGAGAATCCTCGGGGTTCACAGAGGTTCTTGTCAGACAGCCAGGTGAGGAAGGGGACAAAAGTGTTGTTCTCATTAACAGAATGTTTGTTTATCCCCACTGCAGAGAAACTTAATCCTCATATATTGTCCAGTTTTTAGATCACTTGTCCCATTTTAGATCACATCGAAAACAATTCGGCTAATCCCTCTGCCGAATTGCTCCCCCCTCACCTTCTCTCTCGCACTATGCTCGACTTAAGGCTTCGAGGCTGTCTTGCTCTGATGACCTTACACCTGCCTTGGGCAGAGCTCAAGTGGCAAAAAATGCATTGAAATCATGCCAGCTGTCATATGACACGCTAGTGGGCAAAGCCCAGCTCAGTCAGAGCACCAAATCCTCATGTCCAGCACTCTGAGTGCTTTAAGCTATGATGAACCTACCGCCAGACCCTGACATCCCACCTTATGACAGCTATCTCAAGCACTCGCTGCCTCAAATCTTTTTCTCTGCTTGATTCATCTTTTTCTAACCTCTATTGCCCTCCATTGACATACTATGAAATTTCTGACAGTCAAATGCACTTAAATAATAACCCATGATATTATAATCCACTTTTTAAAATTCTGCACAAATTGAAGCTGAAGGTGACTTTTATCAGACCTCTGTAAGAGCTAGGTTCTTCTGCCAGGTGTCCTGTTTATAATGCAGAGTGAAATTCATGATGTGGCATCTGTCCAACTGGAGTGTGAAGATCCAAATGTTTGGTCATAAGCCAGTAAACCAGTGAAAACTGCCTGTGTTTTATGTAGATAGTGAAGTTTACACTACCCCTCCAGTTAATGAAGCTACTGAACACGTACAAATGCAGATATCTGCAACATAAGTACGTGTGTCTTACAGTGGGTAATGTGCATTCCTTATAATATGTCCGTTTGAATTTTCAAACATACGGAAAAGTGCGTATGCTATGTGTACGATGTGTAACATGCATATGCAGTATAAACATCATAGATATTCATCAGGAGCTAAAAAATGCATTTTCCTTGGAAGTCATCCAGATAACTGTCTGTCAGGATGGAAGATGAGAGGAGATATGTGCCAGCACTGGCAGTTTTTTCTGGTCTCCTGCCGTCCTCTCTGCTTCTCATTTTACTTTAACAAGAAGACTGTTCCAAACTGTGTGTGCGAGAGGCTAGCCAGGTCTTTATTGCCACTTTTTTTTTTTTTTTTTTTAACTGCAGTGGAACTGGGTCATGGTACCACCCCCTGAAGGCCTGTCACATACTTGTACAGAAAGACACAATAGCCTTGGGGTAGGATCAAACTTTGCTGAAAAGCTCAAAGACTACTGATAGCTATCTGCAGCACGGTGGGATTCATTTATTTTTATGTTTTTTTGGGAGTTTTTTTATTCACAGTCACAAAGTTTTGTGTCTCTTTATGCATAATCAAATGCTGTTTTTGTGGTGCAACACAGTTATTTGAATTGTTGGAAAAGAAAAAAAAAATTTTGTTTTAATTTAGAACAGTAGAATGATATGTAAATTGGATAGTGAACCCCATAAATGCTTTTCTTGTTCCAAGTGAATGGGAAGATCAGTGGACAAAGAAAACCACATATTTTGGATTTTTTTTAATTCATTTGATTCTTTTCTTGTGAGTTATTTATTGGTTATCAAATGATTAAATTTGTATTTATCAGCTGTTCGTTTTATTTTCACTCTGTCAAGAGTCCGAATGAAATATTGACTGTTTCAATACTTTCCACTTCAATTCTTCTCTTATTGTTGGACCTTGTTAGAGGTCCGACTGCAGGTGGAGGAGATGGAGTCAAATGTGACAGTGGAGGAGTCTGGTTCAATCCGTCTGGGCTGTACCATCCCCTCCCAGTCGTCCCGAGATTCCCGCTTCTCCGTGTCCTGGTATGTGGAGCACGATGAAGATGAGAGCAGTGATGACCAGCCAGGTGAGGAAGAAACGGAGCGAGAGTGTGTGTTCTCCATCGGCCACGATGCTGTATTTGGAAATGGAAACTGCAGCCCCAGAGAAGAGGAAGGGCCTAACTCCCGCCTGCAGTTCAAGAGGATGGCCTCCGACCAGTACAGCCTGACCATCCAAGGAGCCCGGCCAACAGACGCCGGTCGATACTACTGTCATGTAGAGGAGTGGCTGCTCAATCCTCGCAACGCATGGTATCGCCTGGCCACCAACAACTCTGGGTTCACTATCGTCAATGTGCTGCAGCAAGGTTAGTCTTTAATTAACTAAATCCCTTGAGCGTCCCTGAATGTAGATGAAAATGAAGACTGTCACAAAGCAATGCTAGGATCAATGGCTCTCTTCAGATAGCAGGATAGAATACAGTTTTCCTGCTCCTCTTTTAATGTTTTCTCTTCTGCTATATTCTGTCGTATTGCCCAATCCTAATATGTCCTCTTTGTTACACAATATCTAACAAGATCACATTAATAGTCCAATTAAGGAGCTCTCAGATACTTTGAAAGTCATTCCTGCCTTGAATGATCCGCTCCCCCAGCAGTCACAGCATTTATTTTGAAGATTGGAACAACCCCAGATAAAAGCAGAGCCAACCATGGCCACCCACTGTGTAGCATTAAAGCAGAGTGATTAATGGTTTCAAAAGCAGCACTGGGTTCTAAAGAATTCAAATGGATTCATTCACAAGTGTCAACAACTAAATGAAGATGATGAACGAACCTTGTACATGTTCCTGGTTGTACCATTCAATCAAAAAGGCTAATTTCATTCAGTCAAAATACATTTTTCAGTAACCAAACCAAAGATGGCTTTTTTCAAAAGTGATTCTGAAAAGCATTTGACTTGTTTGCTCTCTCACTCAACAGTGTCCACCCTCCAGTCAGTGGTGTGCTCCAACGACTCCCTCTTCTACTTTGTCTTCTTTTACCCCTTCCCAATCTTTGGCATCCTCCTCATCGCCCTGCTGCTGGTGCGCTACAAGAGCCGCAACAACAGCAAGAGCCAGGAGGGAAAGAACGGCGCCCCCCTCCTGTGGATTAAAGAACCTCACCTCAGTTATTCTCCCACCTGTTTGGACCCGCCTGCGCTCAGCCTGCACCCCGGCTCTGTTGACTAAGTGTGGGCTTTACGCCCCCCCTCATATCTCGCACACATTGCGGATCTAGCCAACGAGATGCCAGGGAGCAGATCTGGACTACTCCTTCAGACCTTACTGTCGTTCACTGCTGTGTTGAATTAGTCAATCAGTTGATCAGTTTAAAAATTCCTACCCTGGTGGCTAACTGGTTTATTTTAACAACTGTGTGTCTGGGAGTGTGTGTGTGTCTGTGTGTGTGTCAACCAGAAAGAGCGTGCCATGTTAGCACAATTATTTGTGTTGAGTGCAATTTGAAGGGCAAGAGAGTATCATTGAGCCTCTGTCATTTATTTCTTTTGTGTTTCCTGCGAAAATTAATCTCATAGCTGCTTTTTTTTAATTTTTATTATGCAGAATACTTGTCTATTTTTCAAAGCAAAACAAACAAACAAAAAAAAGAACAGCTCACATGAGATCATTGGCCAATCCGTGAAAAACATTTAAGAGAAGGGACTCTAAAATCAACTCCGGCACTGATTGGATGCCAAAAAAAAAAAAAAAAAAGTCTCCGCACTGATCCAAGAGCAGCCACAGCCTGGCCCACTATGTTGGTTGCCATAGTGATGCTCTGCGCCCACTGACTCTGTAGCTGATGACTTGGTTTCCAGCCTGCATAGAGACAAAGGCAAGGACACACAAGCCTGTGTCCTAAGTGAGGATGTGTGTATGTGTGTTGGCCCACCTGCCTCCACAATGAATTTGCCTTGGCAGACAGAAACAGGTCCTGGTGTGCCGCTTAAACACTGCCAGACACTCTGGCCTTAGTGAGAGACTGCTCCGCTCTTTTCTTCGATCCTCCTCTTCCCCAAAAAAGAGACAGCGCGGGACAAAGAGGGGAGGGAGGTCGGAAATTACGGGAAAATAAATGAACAGCTCTCCCTCCTGCTAAGGATATATGTCCTTTAAGATGGGATTTTTCTTTTCTCAGTGCCAAGACCTCCTTATATCCATGCTGTTGACTGCAGCCAATATTTGAAGTTTCTGAGAGAGCAGGGGGAAAGCTAATTGGTTCTGAGGCAGAATATAAGTATGTCTGCTTACCCCCTGCTGGGGCTTTATAGGCCTAGTGGGCAAAAGGTCACATTTTTACACTCATGTTAAATCAGCCCAAATGTCCTTCTTAAACTGCACAGTAGGGGTCACTGACTGAAATTAAATTCTTGCACATTTCTTTACGATGCCCAGTATGACCAATCTCTCATCCGGTCTTTAAAAGATACTAGAGGCTCAAAAGATGCATTAATTATAAAAAAGAAAAGATATTTCAATTGTTATGTTCCACACACAAGATTGCTAATGTGTAGATGTGTAGTCAAGCCCTCTAAAATGTAATCTGCACATTATTAGAAGACAAATTGGTAGGTGGGGGCAAATGTTTGACTTTTGTGTTTATTTTAAAGATTTTTCTATTTATTGTTTTATACTACTTTGCATAGCTTTGTAAAATTTTCTTTTTTTTGCTTTGAAATTATTTCAAAACTGTGCTGCTTGTGTTGCCAGGCAACTGCACCAAGCAGATTATGTCAATAGCCTGTGTGTTGGCAATGTGGTAGATGTAGAAATGCTAGATTTGTCCTGCGCATTGCAGTCTGTGGCATTTCATACCAGATTGTCAAGTTTGGTCAGTGTCAATACACTGTATATCTATATCTATAATAGAATTTGCTGTGGCTTTACATGTACAGTAGTTGAACAGACAAGTCACAAAAATGGATCCACTTAATGCTTTTTTTGCTTGAGTCGCGTTTATTTAGTGAAATGTGATGTTACACCTAGGTAGGATGTTTGATCAAAGACGACTGAAACCGAACTGTTAAAACATCTTCCAATTGTGGATTCTAGCTGAAAGCTCATCTCCTCAGCTCCCCTGGCGTGAGGCAGAAGGGTTGAAAATCTGTGTCGCCTTCCCTGGAAAGGCAGCAAGAGAGGTGAGAAATCCTCCACCCGAACTAGGCCTAACCCTTTCACTGCCAGACTGGAAATAATAACTCTTGAAAAACTTGACATTGTTGTCTCAATCGTGTCAACATGTATATTGCATGACAATACTGAAGGCGAAGTTTTGATGTTTTGTAAACTTTGAAATCTTTGAGCATTGTGTTTGTGTGACAGAGCAGTTCCCAAACCTTCTCCCTACCCAACTTCCTGAGCCAAGAGTCAACGCAAAGCCCAGTCCCTCGTCATTTACGGTATTTGACTACCCATGATGCCCTTTGAACCTGTGAAGTAATCTGTTTCAAGAATGGGTGTTGTGGAGATTGTGTTTGATATTAGTAGCTCATATTTGTCCTTTTAAGGCTTTGCTTTTAAGCAGCACTTCATTAAGCCAATTTATGTCCTAAAAAGCCAAAAAGTACATAGCTGATACTGACACAAGCCACCAACTTCTGAGATCTCAACTTCCTTCACTCTTGTTTCTTGTTAATCCCGCCATTTCAAGAAGACCACGCTATCACAGATGGAGAAGAGCTGGTGCTTTTTAATCAGGGGAGTCAGATATGTGATGCACATGCAGCAAATTCAGCTACAGCTAAATTGTTGAATGTCTTTCAAGAAAAAGGTCCATCATTTAGCTACCTGTGAAATCATTATTAACCACATGTTTAAATATATTTCAATAGAAGCAAAATTGATGTGTATTATTAACCTTTAGCAAAGAATTTGGTTTGTGTGCACATTCCACCTCGGTTAAGGCCATGGTGCCAGGCAAAAGTGGCAGAGAATAGAAAAAGATTAGTAGTCCATAAGCTGAATATTACAAGCACTCAAGTAGTTTATGAGGCAATATTTCAACTTTAAAGGCTTACTTGCGCCCAAATGAGAGGAAGAAAAGATGGCAAGTACAATTAGGAGAACACATGATGCAAAGCCCTATTGCAAAAACATTATCCACTGTATTCATAAAACTGGCTCGTACACCATCCAAGGTGTGTATGTGTGTGTGCGTGTGTTTGTGTGCATGTGCGCATATATACTGTATAATACACATTTCTGAAAAATGCACCATTATAGAAATATGTACAATATTGTGATAGTGCCGGGCAAAGATACATTTACCAATATTAATATTCTGTGTACATTATAATATATCTAGTTTTTCCCTCTCATATGGCGCCAAACAAAGACCTTGGTGGTCAAAATGTTGCCTCATTGAGTTGCAATATTCTGCATGTGAACTACCTCTCTTTTTACATCATAAACAGCCTCATGTTGCTGTTTGATGCAATGCAAGTGCAAGCCAGAGATGTGTGTGTATAGGAAAGCCATTCTGTGCTTTTACAGGCTGCAAAATCACCAGGAATATTGATGAAGCTGTTGAGAAGCCCTTATGTGATTTGACAGTAATGGTTGCATATCGTATTGACGTGCATTTGCTTTGGCAGTAAATACAAACACAGAACTGATTTCAGTTTTTCAGAAAGTGAAAGGAGCTTGTTTGTTGGTTGAAAATAAATTGATTAATTTTGAAGAAAATAAATCTTCAACATTCCAAAGGTGCCGATAAAACAGCTGTTTGGGCTTCACTGAGTAAAATCACATAATCTGAGACTTAGTTAGTCCAAAATTCAACAAATGTCATCCTTCTAGACTTGAGCCAGGAAGCGCAGGGCGTGGTCATGGTGTGTGAAGTCACAGTGTTGCCATCATGAGGTGCACACAAACTCTGAATGGTTTATTTAAAAAAAAAAAAAAAAAAAAAAAAAAAAAAGCGTTCTTAATTTAATATTTTTTGTAATAACAACATGAATACCATTCAATGCTGCCTCTTAGGATTCCTCCAAACGTTTTGACAGAGTTGTAGCTGTGTTTTGAGGGCTGCATGTTTTGGCTGTATGCTGGCTCCCAAGTTAGGTGTAAAATAGTTTGTGGTGATGTTTTCAGTTCAGCCAGTGATGCTTTATTTTTAGTGATGTATTTTTATATGACCATGGTTTCTTTCTTTCTTTTGTTATTCTAATAGTTGCCATTGTCAGTTTATTGCAATAAAATACATCCAGTGTATCTTCATGTTTTCTTGCCAAACATTTGCCATTTGTAGAATTTGGAAATGAGCTGTTTAAAAAAAAAAAAAAAAAACTAAAACATTTTGATCCAACCGTGAAGCACTGAAATGCTACCAGCAGCCTTTCCAAAACACTTAGTTCATCTTTAACTGTAAGCACAAAGGTTAATGCCCTGTAGGCAGCAGGGTCTTGTTGAGTCTGTATGAGATTTTAACCTCTGAGCCTGTTAACATGGTGATGGTTTATTTACGCTGCATGTTCAGCTGTGTCCCTGTGTTTATGTGTGCCTTTTTCAATGCCGGAGAGAAAGGGATGGGGTCAGCAAGCCAGAGGGTAAATGGTTCTTAGAGGGCCTCCAAGTTAACCAGGCACTGTACTGCCAGCCAGCAAATCACATCTGAGCATTCATCACTCATAACCAAAGAAGATACACTCACTCTACCTCCCCCTCTTCCTCCCACATAAACAATTACCTTTTAAGCACTTAAAATCAGTCTTATATGAATTCGTGGGAGGGGGAGTCAGATCGAGGTTCATGAATGGCATGGATTGGTTTAAGGTCATTTAGAATACAGCCAAGGACAAATGCTGTCCCCCATTTCATAAATAACTATGACATTAAGGAAAAAGTAAAGACAATCGTTGTCCTGTGTTTGCTTGCTTCAGAGTTACTGGAAGATTTTCTGACTTGTGTGATGCATGCAGAGTCCCTTGCAACAGCTTTTAGTCAGCCCTCGACAGAAAAATCTTTCCTGACCAAAAGAACCCCCACAATCAAAGATCTCTTGATGCCATGAGTGCAGATAGACGAGCTTACAGCACTGATGTTATTGTCAGCCAGCACCGTCACAACTTCACAGGATGCAAAAACACCAAATCTTCCCCCTTTGAGCACTCCCTGTCCCACTTTCTCCCCGACTGTTGTTCTGTCTCCATTTTGTCAAATGCACACCCTATGAGGAAAGATCTGTTTTGCATAAGAGTAAGCAACACTCGCAAAAATCTATAGTACTCACTGAGAAGGCAGGCACCAGAGGGCACACATGGGCAGACAGTACTTAACGATCCAGAGCAGCAGGGCAGCAGTCAGGCAAATGGATTATGATTTATTACCAGTGAGAGAGGTCGCACTGAGGAGAATGCAAAGACGGAAGATGCAGCTTTAATTGTGGCGAGTTCAGAGGCATAGAAACAGAAACTGAGAGAGAGGGAGAGAGAGAGAGAGAGAGGTTCATGAAGGTCAGTAAAGATCAACAACATACAAGTGTGAATAACAAAATAAAAAATGTGCTTGTGTAGAAAACCATTTTGAATGAACACAATGTTCAGCAAATACTATGTTAGCTGCAATAGGTTGTTGCGCTCACATCAGGGCTGTATGGCTCACTCAATGATGTAGGTCTGAGTCAGGAAGAACCACCTTTATACACATAACACTTGTATTTTGAAGTAGTACACTGGTTTTTTTTCCTCTATGCTTTAATGACGGAGTTAAGCTTGTATGTAAAAGCAGGAGGTGACTCAGTATACCAGCTGCACTGTAAGAAAACGGCACCATGAGCTCATATATTGATGTGTAAGCAGCAGTTTGTAATCTCTTGGACAGCGTGAACTGTGCAAAGTTCTGCTAGGGAAAGAAAAAAAAGAGAATTAATCGTTGTATTAAAGGCTTATCAGTTAAAGCCATTTGTTGGGGAAAATTGTCAGGAGCTTGTTGATGATTATCGTGGTAACTCAAGGCAAACCACATGACTCATACGCGGCACAAAAACACACAAACCATGTGCTGACATCCAAACAACAAAAATACTGTGGTCCCACATCATTCATTATGGATTAAACACATGCAGAAATTTACAAACACGCTCACTGGACTATTCTCATCTCATCCATAATTGATATGCCCAAAAAATGTGTGTGCACTTCAAATGATTCTATCTAAGATGGAGTAAACTGATGCTAAGGTTCGCACCACCGCAGCCATCCCCAAGGACCTCTGCATTTAGTCACTCTCGTCTCTGAGGCCCCACAAAAGCCAGGAGATTCACACGAGCAGCTTATTAACCGTTCCTTGTATTTGTTGTTCTATTTGATTTATTGAGAATTTAAATGAAGATTTAATACCCAATGGGTGGATTGATGTAGCCGAGTCCCTTCGGTCTTAACCTGTTCTACCAGAAGTAATCATGAGATTGATCAAAACACATTGGGCCCCAAACCACCTAATAGATTAGCGGTAACTACTGTGAGCAATAGCTGACAGAGAGAAGATGCCGGCCATGATGCTATTAATCGCAAACTCAAATGCTCGTAATGATTCTACAGGAGCGATGTGTAGGATTAACACACACACACACACACACACATATACATAAGCAATGAAATGTGCTAGTTCAAGCCAATGCCCCTTAAAGCCACAAATGTGAACCTTGCAGTGGGAGTACACTTGAGTCTTAAGGATTCATTCATTGGAAAATATATATTGAAGATGTGGAAATCTACGGCCTCCAAGGTCCAGTCAACCACAGTGCTGTAGGCAACAGCAAAGAGATCTCTTGTAATGTTATTCTAAAGCAAGCTGTTTTTAATTGTTAATAGGACTGTACACGCTTAATCAGATGCGGCCTCTATGCATAAGTAAAGGTGGTAAAATCATCAGCTAATCAGCAATGTGCATGTTGTTCTCCTGTGGGATACTGAGGAATTATGAATGAGCACGAGCGGGCAAACGAAGTTCACTAATGTGCTTTTAGTGCTGAGGATGAAGAAGGGAACTGAAAGATAGAATTCTAATATATTATCATTTGAGGTGGTGGGGGGGGGGGGGGGGGGGGGGGGGATCGTGGTGGATAAAGACAATGCAGCAAGTAATAGGTAGAATAAAATAAGTGGCGGCAGAATGTGCAAGAGAAGAAAAAATAAAGGAAATGTAAAAGTCAGGTTCCTCTGGGAGAGTGGCTCCACCCAGGGTCTCTCTTTGAGCCCGCTGAATATTTGACAATGTGATATAAGGGCTGCTTATCCAGTGATTTATCTCTGATCATGGCCATGGTTAAGGGTACTGGTATTGCAGTGCTTACCTTGGTGTAAAATTTGTAGATGTGGGTTTTATGCTAGTCAAACTGAGCGTAGCTGCTCCTTGTAGCTGTGTGTGTTGCTCGGGGTGAGAAGCAGACCCCGTGGACTAACAAGACGGCCTCAGGAGGGGCCTGCTGTTTGGTGATCTGACTGCTTTTTACTGCGTGGTTGTACACAGCACATCGTAGTGCTCTGTTGAAGTCTGCATGCACCTCTACCAGGGACTAAGACATTCCCTCAGGGCAGCGCTCTGAAGATCTAAAGCCGTATTTGATGGCTGTCTGGCTCACTTTTTGGTGTAAAATCTTTTGTGGACCTTCAGTATCGCTCTCTTTCTAACTTTTGATGTTTATATGTATGTATTTGTATTTTCTCAGATGTACACCTAGTGGAAGAATGTCAAAGCTCATGATCACTTAAATACGAATGAGGAAAGGTGGAGTGCTGCTGGATCTCTGACCATTCTCCTCTATTTCTGCCAGGCCCCACTTATTAGCACATTTCATCACAAATGACAGCAGCGACAAACATGGAATCGGAAGTCTTTCATGGGGGACTTTTGTGTGTAAGTTAGGGCTAGGCATGCGATGTATCTGTGTGAGAGTGTGTACATCATACACAAATTCTCACGTTGTCCAATGTTGCTCGCATCTTTGTGTTTTGTTTTTTTTAATCAAATGGTGTGTAAACAGTGCAACATAATCTAGAAAGTGGAGCAACTGTCAATTAACTGATAATGAGACTACAGCATGGCTGAAGGAGTGTGGGGCATGTGTAGGAGCTGACTACTCCTGCACACCGAATTGTGTCGCTGTCTGCGTGAGGCAGCAGTGACACAGACAGACAAAACACCTGTCATCATCTATTAGAAAAGAAATCGGTCACAAGATATTTCCCTTCTGATATTAAATGCATGTATCATAGACAAACTCATTTGCCATGTGTGCTGACCTTATAAGAACCCACATGTGATATCATGCAATAAGCAAAACATTCCAACCTTAACTGCCATTAAATGTCACATTGAAATGAAAATACAGATTTAAGGCATCAATATTTTAACAGTCTGTGAGCTGCCTCCAAGACATGTGTTGCATTATTGAGAACGAGCTGCTTGCAGTTTGATGCATGTCATGGGTGATTCTCATTGACACAAAGGTTTCCTTCAGCAGACAAAGAGATGAGTGCTATTGTAGACATGTCTTTGGTCTTCCTGGGTGTCCCAAGGAAGAGGCTTCCACATTTCACTTTGGTTCAGTACATGCAATATTATAAACTGAAACCTCAAAACGCAGCCCACTCACAAACTTACAATTTCTTCCTGAGCCAACTGAATGCTCATTAACACTACTACGCTATGATTCACTCGCGTTACAATCAAATCAGTGTTTTAATATTGCTCAATTGGGTGGCAATAGTTTGTTTAAAAAAAAAAAAAAAAAAGATAAAAATTATTAAACTGCATGCGAAAGTATGTGTGTTGCTGGAAAGAACAGTTCAGCATAATAAACTTTTCCCTCATTGTGTAGTCAATTCTCCGCTGCTCTCTTTGGGACACTGATGCATTATAATTTACAGCACTGTTTCTTAAATCCAGAGCTGTGTAGAATATTTGTTTATGCTCACAAATTAATAATGTATGTTCACCATTTCATCATGATTCCTTACAACTAGGAATGCCATTATGTTTTTGTCCAAATTCGCCATCTAGTGTATGAAAAGAGAAATAGGATTAAAGGTCTGCAACCCCAGCTTCAGAATGCACACAACCTACTGCTGAGTAGTTTAATCAATAGCTGTAGATCATATTTTAAGAGAAGCAAAATATCAATTGACTATATTGTCACAATTTCAATTACTAATACACAATATTCGTTACAATCAAATATAACTTGCAATATTTACCTCGTCCTTTTGAGTTAAGTTGAGCCAAGGGGATGCAGTACCTGAGGATTCAAAGCTGTCAACCAAGAAGAGAAATATAAGGCTGCAGAGGTGACAAACTCACCAAAGCCTGCTCCGATAATCCGTGTTTGTTTTGGGGTTTTTTTTTAAAGCCACGATCAGAATTTAAATTCAACAGCATAAATCCATGTCAATGCTGGTGTAAGTGTGGGTTATGTTTTCTTGGCACACATTTAATACTAACCAAGCTGCCAACAGCCAATACAATTATTGCTGCTACATGCCACCCCCCCTTCCCAAGAGCCAAAATTTGCCATCTCCAATGGTCATTTCCAGTATGATAAAGCATGATAAAATAGAATTTAACCAAACTAGATTCACAATCAACAGCTATGAATGTAGCTTCCCCAGTGACCAGATCTGAACCCAGCTGAAGACCTCTGGGAGGTGGTGCAACAGGATCTGCAACTGGAAAATCTTTGGAAATTATGTGATGCAGCAATGTCAACACATAGAAGAGTCTCATAGGATGGTCTTGTGAAATTAACCAACTCAGAATGTTTTTAGAGCAAAGGGAGGCTGTAGTATAAGCAGGGAGTTGCTAATAAAGTGCAAGTGTACATGCAAACAACATTACTTGTGTTTATCATTTTCCCAATTCATCCCTGCTTGTAGTTGTGATCCAGTTTGTGATTTTACAGTTTGAGTAAACTTGGAGAATGTCTAAAATTAGGAAGGTTTGTCATTCTAATTAAATACCATACACGGTCTTTTCAAAGGCATGTTTACACAACATCAGTCTAGCATTTCAAGGTTGAACTGTAATTAATCCAGATATTATTTCCCTTATGCTTTTTTTTAATCTGCAAAACAAACTTTCATTGGATTCATTACTTTTTTACAGTATTTTTTTCAGTATTACAGGAAAATTAAAGAAAGGCGAGTGTTTAAAAAAAAAAAAAATAGCCACAGTGATTCTTTAGACACGTTATTGCCAGAATTAATTCATACTTACAACTCACAGTGCAAGGCAAAAATAATATTCAGGAATGTTTACAGATGAGAAATCAGCATAACCTCAGATTCCAGTCTTGAAATGACCATACTCACTTTGATTTAACTGTTTAGAGAGGAGAGTGTGGCAAGCTGTTCTGTAAAGGCATGGCACAGCCTGCCTCCCATTAAAGAGTTTGCCATCAGCCAAAGCCTTCACAGAAGCCCCCTGCTCTGACTGTGAACCCTGAACTCCACCCCAGAAATGTCCATATTGAGTCTGTTCCACTTGCTGCTATGGTGTGTTGCTTGGACGAGCTGGTTGAAGTGTCACTGTGGGGATGTCCAAAAAAAAAAAGAGGACTTCTCAACGGTCCAGCGAGCGTTTCTGAATTGCTTCAGCCACCACAGTGCGCAGAAGAGATATGACGGAACGAGGGTCATCACTGCCTACGACAGCGCTGCCGGACACTATCATGTTGGCTCCTGCCTGGGGCAAAGATGAAAACACACATAATGTGACAAAATCTTTCAGACTCGTTTAGTAGGCTGTAGTCTTTGTATTGCTTACCTCTGCACACTTGTGAATAGTATCAGGGCCGACACCTCCATCTACTTCAATGTCTAATGAAGGGAACTGACTCCTCAGCCAACTCACCTGGGCACAAAGGGAGAGAGACACAGAGAGATCATAATCTATTTTTACTAGACACATTTCAGATATTAGCATGACTGCAGAGAGACAGAGTGCTACAGATTAAAGAACAGATGTCCTCTGCCAGATTGGAACACTAGTCAAACAAAACTGATGCTTCTATCAGGGCTGTGAGATGCTATCGACATGAACACAACATCTAACAGACGTCTCCACAGTAAAAGCAAGAGGAAAAAGAGGGTGGGTTTTTTTTTTGTGTCTGTGTAATGCAATTTTATATGTTCTCATGGTATGATTGGTCTCACATTGTTGAGAAAGAGATAATTTATATTTTAGTCTGTAATTCTTGCCAATGTGTGATAGCACACTTCTTCTCTTTCCAATTAGGGTGTGACAAATTGTGCAAACTGTATATTTGTGCCAATGTGCTGCAGACTCGGTATATTTTTTTGTCGATATCTTTCAGGGAAAGGTATGCATGGAGAAAAGGATTTTCCACGTTGGTGATTTCAATAATACAGTTGAGCAGCTTGTTACATCCAATGTTTGCTAACTTGATAACATTTTTGTAAAGGAGCTGTTTCTGAGTGTTATTACCGCCACGTAGGCAGCGGTAGCAATAATGAATGTTGAAACACCTGGCCGGAAGAAATGTTGCAAGTTCAGCAACAAAATTACTTTCTTCAATTGCCAAGGGATGACTCCAAAGGTGGGAACCAATGCTAATGTTGACTATTGCTTTGCTTTCTATTTGGATTACTTCCTTCTTTCTACTTAAATTAGCATGCTGATAAGTTAGATCCAGCACAGTAGTCCCATGTTGTCAATTTCCAGTAGAGTCACTTGTAGGACCCAGGCTGCCCTGTAGGTCCAGCATTTCTTGGAGGATGTCTTGTGATACTACTGTAAATGAGTGTGAAAGCTGAAACTGACAGATCTCCTCTACCTGTAGTTTCTCATTACCTTGGGCATCATGTCTTCCATGAACTTCTGTCCTCCAAAGCCAGGTTCAACAGTCATGACAAGAGCCATGTCGATGTGGTTTGCCCACGGTGCCAGCTCTTCAACTGTTGTACCAGGTTTAATGGCCAAACCCACCTACAACATTCACACAGTGTTGATATGAGTCCTCCCAAAAGCCATTCACCTCTCCAATCGTGTTTGTAGCTGCTGCCATATACCGTCAAATAGGCATGATCTACTCAGACCTGCCTGCTCGATGTTTTGTCCCTTAAACACATTACACACTTTGATAATAACTGATATTTGACATGCTCTGGAGCTGGAATTCACCTTCATGCTGCTCTCTTTAATCTCCTTGATGAGGTTTCCAGGGTTGGTGGTGGCCTCCAGGTGGAAGGTGTACTGGTTGGCTCCCGCTGCTGCCATGGGCTTCACCCACTGCTCCGGCCGAGACACCATCATGTGCATGTCTGCAACATCAACACTGTCTTATCACTGAAGTCCAACACACAGAAGAGGCATTCACAACCCTGATCAATTCAATGGAACAATGAAGCTCGTGTTTGGACAGTGTGTAACATGTGAGTGGATTTATCTCTCACCAAAAAAAGGGTCTTGGCCTATTGCCTTCCTCAAGCACTCCACCATGGGATGGCCAAAAGTAATATTGGGGACAAAATGCCTTTAAAAGGAAACAAAACCAAACATGAACCAACAGTTGCTGTGAAAACGCCTCAACTTGCACAAACAGTTGCAAAGTAACGTCTTGCATAAGTGTGGAAGAGGGTAAGAGATAAAATCCGTCAATAAGAGCAAGAAGAGGGACTATGACTCAAGATTTGGAGCAGACTCTAATGTTTGGGAAGCCCCCCTCACTGACACACTGAAGCCAGAAAAATCCCCAGTTACGTAAACACAGCGGCTCGAACCATCTGAACTTCTGCCAGGCTAACTTAGCTTGTTGATGTTAGCCAACTTTAGCTCCCCTCGCTCTGAACTTCCCAGCCGGCAGTGCTAGCAGTTAGCATGCTAACTCGTCCAAAGAAGCGGCCATAAACTGACCCGTCCATGACGTCGAGGTGCAGATAATCCGCCCCGCACTCCATCATGCGGACACACTCGCTGCCCAGACAGGACAGGTCGCTGCTGAGGATGGAGGGGCCGATCTTCGCGCTGTAAGCCATGCTGTCACCGCTGGGCTCGTCTGCATGGAGCCGATCGGCTAGCTGCGGGTCAAGTCAGCCGCGAGCTAAACTACGACATCCGCTAATAACTTTCAAAGTAAGTGAAAAGAGGCCAGCGACTGAAAAGGCCACCTTGTGTTTTGTTTTTTGTTTTTTTTTTTGTTGTTTTTTTTTTTTTAGAAATTATGCCGTCGTGTAGATGAGTGCACTGGAAAAATCAAGGCGATTAAAAAAGCATTACAGTTGATGAGGATGATGACGTAGATGAGGAGGAGCATGATAGATTATATTCCTGCACGAGCTTTCAAAAATCTAAAACTGTTTCGCCACTTGCCTCTATTTTATTTTACTTTATTTATTAGCTTTGAAGGAAATCGGGGACAACACTTCCGGCGTTACTCTCGCTTTCAGTGGGTAGCTTGACACTTATTTTGACCATGTCCTGCGGCCGCACTTCCATCTTCAAAACAGGAAGGCGTTTCTTTGTGACACTAGATGGCGCGTAGTTCATACTTCATACGTACGTAACGAATAAGTATTCAAAAACAGACGGTGTGTGTCAGATCGATATGGTGAATTTCTTTTGAATGGCCAAACTGCCAAATCTGTCTGAATACTTTTAATAATGGGAGTCATCTTTGTGTCCAGCTTCTCTAATCTGAAAACAGTATTGACAGACATTTTCTGAACAATAATTATGAGTGATCAGCCACTTTGTTGGGTGATAAGGGGCACAGTTTTTTGTTTTTTTTTTTTGGTCAACATTGAGAAATAATGTGGGATGCCGTTGAGGGGAGTGTAAAAGGCATGAAATTGCCAAATCTTTTGACTTGTTTCGCGATCCAAAGCCAGAATGCCCTCCGCTTTGTTCTTCCTTTTGTGTTTTAGCCATTGATTTTTATGCTGTTAATGGCTGAATGAAATTTCACAGACTTTCACAGACACCTCTTTCCATCTGCCATTCTGTGGCATTGTTGCTTAAAATATGCATTAGATAGATAATGTAATGGCTTCAGAAGAAAGGCTTTTCCACAGATGGTGTGTGAGGATGCAGACTTCAAAGATATAAAGTTATACAGGCTTTAGAAAAACAGGGTTTATTGATTCAAGTAGCTTGCTAGAGCTGGGTGGAGGACAGGTTAGAGTACAGGGTCATCTGCCAAAGACTTGATGTTTGAGTTTATTCCTCAAAAGACAGTAAACCTCCTACAGAAAAGAGATAGGAGAAAAAGCAAGTAGTATACTTAACATTATAAAAGCTTTTCATGTCCTGCATGTTATTTGCATCAACTTAGAAATGATAAAAGAGACTGAACAAGAAAATCAGTTTAAAAGAAACAGCCAAATTTTTTGAAAATTAAAAAAAAAAAAAAAAAAAAAAAAAACCCACCTACACAAATTAGCCCATAATTCAATGACATTTAATAATATTTGACTACAGTGTAATTATTGATTGTGTGGATAACTACTAGTCAGTGAAATATGTGAGTTTGAATTAGTCCCTGATGTCTCATAACATCTGCATAATTTACGTTATGATATTTTATCACCTACAGTTTGGTGTCATTATTGCTGTTCATTGACAACACTTGAAATATCTGTACATCCAGAGCTATTCTTCTTTATTTGATTTGTTTATTAACATCATTGCTGCCACAGTCCACTGAAATGGGTTGAGAGTTTTTTATATGTGTGTCTAAGTTGTTGTGATTTATAAGGAGCAGAGGGCTGAGCTTTTAAAAAGCCTCTCTGCAGCGCTCTGCTGAGGCTCAGCCCACAAAGAGCCTCACTCATATGCCTAGATTGAATAAACAGAACCCGACATTTATGAGTTTTGCTCACATCTAACATTACTGACAAAAACACCAATGCTGTTGCATACTCCAGCAGCACAGGAAGATACAATTCTTCGTCAAGGTTGAGGCAGAGTAAGGTGGTGCCACAAAAGGGGACTGGGGCCTCAAGGTAGTAAAAAAGCTCCATGGTTTCATGGTCATTTCAAGGACCAATGCCTTCGCGGCAGGAGAGTACATTTTAGTTCTGTCATTAGTAAATTCCTTTATGGTACATCTTCTCATAGAAAGTATCTGACTGCTGACAGCAGACTGACAGGAGAGGGGACCAAGGAAAATGCACTGCCCCTCATTCAGTGACAGTTATATTATTATTATTATTATTATTATTCATTATTTTATTTATTTTTTTTTGCATTAGTGGGGGAGGAAAGGCAGAGGAATTATTTATAGTTTTATCAAACTATACACTGTTGTTAATTACTGAGTCCCAGTTTAACTATCTTTGGTACTTTACCACCACTTTACTGCCACATAGTTTCCTGATGACATTAATATGTAAAAAGAATATAAAGGATTTTCTAATTATATATTATAGTCATATAACAATCATAATATAGTGTTAAAACACTTACAATAGCCCCCAATGTCATGTTTTCCATCATTCTTCTTTCATTATTTATTTGGATGATCAAGATCCAAAAGTGTATGAACATATTGCACGTTTTCTGCTTCTTCATGCCTTGTGAAAAATATGTTTCATGAGCCTAACGAGCGTGTGGATAAAGGATTTCTTGTTACATGCATTCCTGCATCTCAGTCATCTGTGAAGACAATTAAAATTGTCTTTTCAACCACACTTTGGGACAAATAGAGAGCTGATGCTGATACAAGTTGAAGCTTAATCAATTCCACTCCTAGTTGAAGAAATGGCATGTGTTAATTTTCATATATATTGGTTGTTATTTTCCAGAGTTTCAAGTTGTTGGGCTGCTAAATTAATCTGTTTTGTATATTTTGTTGTGAGAGTATTCCTTTTAATAGATATATAAAAAATAAAATGACCCTGACATCTTTCCACAAGGTTTTAGCACTCTTTTACTAAGTTGGTTTATGACTTCATAAGCGCATTGAATTTTGTCTCAAAAGACTTTTTAATATACCTGTGGCTAATTAAGAGCGGCACAGCAGCATCTACTAAACATGTTTAACTTGTTTAATAATGTTTTCAAATGCATCTTCTGCCAAGTAGGAATTAATTATCTCATAAATCAGCAGCTTGCTCAGTTCCAAAAGAGAAATGAAAGACATCCTGAAAAACAACCTCCCATAGTACAGTTGGTGTTTGCAGGGAAATGGTGTTTTGATTTCATATAAGAAATATTTCCTGTGTGTGCTTTAAGTGCTCGTGAAGCTGTATACATTTGAAATTCAGCTGTAACCTTGGATAAGTTGGCTTCGGGCGACCTTTAACCTCTGCAGGGGAAGGTAGGAACGGGAGCGGAGACAGTACTGCTGGGTTTCTTCTTTTTTCTGTTAGTCTCTGTTGTTGATTAGCAATTTGGTACAAGTCCAAACTTTTGATGTATTATCGTGACTGAGACCTTCCTCCTGCTTCCTGCTTCCAGTTGACTTCAGCCTCCTGAGCAAACAGATAGCAATAAACCAGGGTTGGTGATGGTTCGGAAAGAGAGTTTGGAGCATGTGTCCTTGCAGCCTCTCCCTTCCTGGGCTTTATGTTGCCATGGTCGGGGTCCTTAACTGGAGAGGAAAGAACTGGGGAGGGGGTGTCTTACATGGAGCGTGTTTGTGTGCGTGCCTTCACTATGGATGCTCAACAGAGAAGCTTTCTTTTGTTTAGTATTTGATGGCTGGATATCCGCCGAGATTGTCAAGGAAGATTAGGAAAAAGCACGTAAACTAATTTTATAGGCTGACAAAATAGTGATCCAATCATGCAAGAATTTAAAGGGCACAGGCAAAAAGAAAATGATACAGAGCTGCAGTTTAATGAATATAAAACATTCTTACTTTTCAAGGTCTATTTTGAAAGTGTTCCAGCTCGCTGATGTTAATGTTCACAGAATTTTGTAGGTGTATTGTGACCACCAGCTCTGTGATTATTCACCACATAAAATGCAGACTTAAGTTGTGGTTTTTGTTTGTGCTGCTTGAACTGTGGTTGGTTGGAGACATAGGATATTTTTTAGGATATTTTGTCGCGCCATTTGAACCAAAAGCCAGATCAGTGGAGGAGTCCTTTGATATTAATATGTTTGTGTGGCTACATGTCCAAGTTTTTGTCAGTTATTCATAGAGCACTAAATCACTTTATGTGATGGTGCATATTTTTTAACATGACTTATTTACCTTGACCAGGGCACACCACAGACGGTGGTGGCCAGCATTTAAAGGCAATTGCCTGTGAAAACAACGCCAAGAAAGAAATGGACCCTTCCACCAGTCATAATTTAGTGCTTTATGGTCAGCAAGTGTCACTTCAAAAGGCCAGAATTTGGGCCACAGGGGTACTAGTGACATTTTAAAATGACAGTATGGGGTTATAAAAGAATAAAAAGCAGATTGTTCTGAATAATTTTTTGTGTGATTTAAGACCTGTAGCCCACTGTGCAGGTTTATTGGAGTAGAAGTTACCTCCTGACCTCATAAAAAAACATCTAATCCACCTGATTTAATCTTTAATATGTGAAGACTGTAGATGCAAAAGACTGCCAAAAAAAGAACACACCAACATGTTCTGATAGAGTGCTGGGATTTGGTATATGAGAACAGGTAATCCATTTCTAATAAAGCTTGAGGTCAGACAAAGCGATGTCTTAGTTTTTTTTAATACACAGGGAGAATTCACCTTTTGCTATCTGTCTATGTATAACTATCAGTGAAGTTCCACATAATGTTAAAATAATTTCCCCGTTTAACCTTATCCTTATCATTGATAACAAGCACACTCCACAAGCAGCTTTATATTTAGTCATTTAAAGCTAAAATAAACCTGGCAACATGTGTTTTCATATGCAGGCTGAACTGAGTCATGACGATTTTCTCCTCTACAGGGAAGAGTATTAAATGCTTGTCATGCTAAGAATATAACATGAAATCCACTGAGTGTTACTCAGCTGTGGAAGAATGTCAGGCACTGTTTGGCACTGAGGGTCCATATCTTTTTGAGAAAATACATTTGTTGTGGGAAAAAAAAGTGAGACCAAGCCCAAGCATGAATCCGTACCCCATCTGGTGTTTCCAACAGCTGTTGGACCCACCGTGGAGAGTGCTAAAGAGTCAACATGTTCTCCCAAATCCTTGTCCTCAGTGAGGACACATTTGACATTTTTACTACAGCACGCTGAAAGGAAAAGTAACAGGGATGCACTCCGATGAAGTTGCATGCATCCGAATTCCTAACTATATACAAGTCCAACATCTACACTTTGAGAGGTGATCAATTCAAACCTGATATGTTTAACTAGCTGAGGAAAAAACACTTCCTCAGGACCTGACAGCTGAAGTGACTCTCCCTAACCTCTCACACAAACAATGAAACCTCAGCAGGATTGTCAGAAAAGAGACCTCATCCATTTGCCAGAGTGAGTGAGTGAGTGAGTGAGTGAGTGAGTGAGTGAGTGAGAACAGATGTATTGGCAGTTCAACTGATAGTGGGGAAATCAGCAGAAAAGGTTTATTAGGTCCTAGAAGAATTGCTCTTGAGGATAATGAAGCATACCCTTTCTGATCCTGTTTGTTTTTTGTTTTTTTTTTCTTGAGACGAGCAGATGACTCTGATACACTGTCACAGGTTAATTTTGATGCACGTCAGCTATCCACACTAAATGTCAGCTCCTCTGGCTTCAATGTGTTTTCAATGTGTCCGTAGGAAACATTTCTGCTACACTATTAACTCTACTCTCCCTCTAAGCCTTTATCCCTGACAGTAAAACACGCAGATACCATCATCAGGTCATTCCATTAAAGTAAGAAAAATGCAAATTATTTTAAAGACTTCATATCCTTACAAAGTGTTGTCCCACTATCCAATTAACCTCCTCCAGAGAATGGACAGAAGTGAGAACAGGAGCGTGATGGGTTAGAGCCCCCATGAGACGCAGGTCTTTGAGAGCACTTCAACAACGCTTATACTAGCCAGGGGCTTTTATTTAGACTCTAGATGTCTTTTTAGGTATTTACTCTTCTTTTATTCATTTGTTGTACTGCTGCTTGTCAGCTTAAAAGCTAATATTGACTTTACTAGTCTGTTTTTGTTTGGCATGGGAACGCTTCAGGCTATGGCCGGCCCCGGCCTCTTTGAGAGGCTTACCAGAGGAGCCTGGCACATATCCAGCGTCTACAGTACAGCTGATTATAATGGACTATGCTATACTGGGCTGCACAGGGTGATAGAAGTGCAACTGGAAAATGGCCACTTTATTTCATGTAAGTGCTTGTACACAAAACTGTCTTTAAATGATTTTCGGGTAGTGCTCCCCTTGAGGAGTTCAACTGGTTTCAAAGAGTAATAGAGGATATAACATGGTCCCCACTGGTTTCTTCAAGCCTGAGCGAAGAACAACCCCATAGAGGAAGGTATTTGTGCTTTATCTTCTTTGCCAGAAAACATCCCATGATGCTGAGAAAGAATAGGAAAGTTGAAAAAATATGGATCACAACTAAAGAGCAAGGATCAGTGGGCCCTCTTCCAACAGATTTCATGAGCTACTCCATCAACATGGATGATGGCAAGATAGGGAGTAACACAAATCCACGCGAGCCCTTGACAAATCTTTATTCTCCAATGCAGAAACTAGCCAACAGACTAATAGGAATGCTGGTAGTTTTGGAGAAGATCCACCCGGAAATGCATTTGAGCAACGCAACAGTTTGTTGTTTTTCAGGCTCTGACAGGGTGTTTCCCTCGTGGTGTTATATAAGTTCAAGCCTTGGGGTGTGAGATCTGTTAGTGGTTTTTTAGGGTGGATTTCTCTTGAGTAAAATAACCAGTCCTCTGGCTAACACGGTTAATTACAGGAGTAACTGGGAAGGTTTAAGATGAAAGTATAATTTTGTTACGACCTTCTGTCTGTGTAATTGTTTTTCTGTCCTACGTCTTAATCAGCTGCGTAAATTTTCTACCTTTGGATGCACCCAGGCAAGCCGTTTCCTGATGTTCCCAATCTTCATGTCAAGTTTAACTAACCTGCTGCTGCAGCTGGTTAGATCAGGAAGAAAACAACTAAGTATATTTTCTCAAATGTCTAACTATTCCTTTCGTTTCAAAGAGGATAGAAGCATCCGCAGTATGTGCCAAGGTTGTGAGTGCAATTGATTGAATTTTATGATCTAAACAAACACCCCTTTGTTTTGTTTGCCGCATTACAAGGAAATTAGATGTGAACATTGAGATCAATTTCATTTTGTTTTGATGTCTCCGTGTATATTAACATAATGCAGGACATGTTATGAGACCACACACATTCTGCAGAGATTCCCAAAAGATGTGAATCTTATAAACAAACAACTTTTTTTTTTTACAGTGTTGAGTCCTCATGTAACAAGTTGAGAACAAGCCCCGTGTGCTGACATGTCCGCTACTTCTTACCAATGAACAAGAACGAACAGCGACGATCGCATGGTGTCAGGGACAACTATGGATCATTTTGCTCCATATCTGGAGTTGCCATGACAATCATGTAAATTTGACTTGTGCATTCCTGTGGTATGAAGACATTCGTGGCAGGAATTTCCCCTGGCTCACTCGTTGTTTTTGCTGCTGTGTCCCTGCCGTGCCTCCGGAGGTGATGGAAAGTTCAACCACAACGATTCTGGAATCTGAAAGAGCATCTTTATTTTGCATACATATAAACGGTGCACACTTTTGTTCGGGTGTAAAGTGGACACCATTACTGTAGATGCAGTGCATTATAATGAAAGTGACATTTATTTGTCATTTTTGGATGCCTCAGTGTGCATCCAAAAATGACCAATAGCTTTGTGGGGACCAAAATTCTGTCCCCTGATGTTAAAATGGCAGTGCTAAAGTTAAAACATTGGTTATGATGAGGTTGAGGCATTAGAGTAAGGTGATAAGGAATGCATCATGTCAAAGAGTCCATGTGTATGCTGTATTTGTGTTCTATAGCTACTAACAGCAGACCTCTCTGCCATTGCACAGAAAGAAAGCCCAAGCCGGCATGGGCAGCCGTGGTGAAGTGATATTATATTCAACTAATACTATGAATTCACACACTCTTTCGCTAAGACTTCTTCACCTGTGATTTTATGCGATCGTGGTTTTGCACCACATAACCCGCTGCTACTCTTACTCTGGAGGTCAGGAGGGGGCAAGAGTCTTCTCATTTGCAATCAATTGCAGTGAGAGTAGTTTTACTGGCAGTAAATCGAACCAGGCCCCTACATCCTTGGTATCTTATACTCATGAACAAACCCAGCAAGCCGCAATGCCCCATCCACAGCACTTTCAGCCATAACCTTATATACTTAGATTCACGATTTACTGGAACCTACAAGGAATGAATTTATAACTTCTAACCTTCCAGGCATCCCTCAAAAGCGATGAATCATGTGGTCAGAGAACTGATCCGTGCTGTGAGAAGTCCTCTTCCTTCTTCAGCTATTTGAACAATTACTCCAGCGCTCTGTTTTCAAGATTTTGATTTCTTCCTTTGGACCTCAAGATTCCGTACAAAAATCCACTCCAGAACCCCAAAGCTGTTGAGAAATGTATATACCCCCCCGGACCATCTCAACCACTAGGGCTTATTTTGTTTATCATAACTTTTGATTTCTTCCTTTGGGTGCAAGTACAAGAAATTATTTCCACCGACCACCTTGATCTGCCGAAGGTGGACCCAATATTTTCTTTGGACTGTAGCCTACCCAAAGAAAAGAGTCAAAAGAAAAAAAGTAAAATGTTCTTTAACTAAGTATTTGAGAATGTTACAGGATTCTCAGAGTTTCTGAAATGAAATCTTTATGAGGCGTGATTAATTTTTTCACCCAACACCCAAAATGAAGACTCCTGAGTCTGATCAAATGGCTCAAATTTTGGTTTTGAAAAATTGAGAAATTAAATCCTAAATTCATTATGTACGTCACAAAACTATGTTGTTTGATTTTAATGGACAAATAAAAAAAAAAAAAAAAACACAGCCAAAATTCTCTCGGCTAGTGAGAATTGATATAATTTTAGGTCAATGGTTAACACATTGTGAGACTCACTAAAGTTTTAAGTCCAATGTCCAAATGTAAGAAGAGTTGAAGACTCCAACAATGTAATCTCAAGTAAATATGACTACATTTATCAGTGTGGTTTTGCAATAGATCCTCACACCCAGCAGACCCATTCGTTTTGACAAATACATCTTGGAGGTGTCTCGCCAAGCGGCTCAGTGTTAGGGTTAGGTTTGCAGTACTCTCAATACGAGACTTGATATGCTTCCTAACTGCATGGAAGTCGTGAGCATGTGGTGTTTTCTTTTTTATTTTTCTTTTTATTTTTTGATCCTCACAGGACTCAACAAAGTTTCAAAATGGAAAAGCAAAGTAAGATGCTCAGAGAGAAGCTGCAGCACAAACCTGCCCATTTTTGGTCAAAGCCAATCCTTCTTTTAATAGGCAGACATCAACCAGTGCTGCGAATGCCATCTGGACAATTTTTAAAAGAAAATTAGAGAAGCAGTGTTGTGGTTATATAATGAAATAAGATTTTTGTGTTTTTTTTTTTTTTTATATATATATACTGGTCCAAACTTGTGTTGGCATAGTCCAGCAGTTCAGTGCTGGAAAAGCAGAAATATGTGCCTGCAAAATAGTTTTACAGAAATGCGTTTGAATCCTTTGTGTAATCAAAACGCAATATGGGGTTAAACGGAACCATGGCTATATAAAGAAACCAAAAATCAGTCATGATGATAATGCTCGTACCCACTGGGGGTATAATTTTACTCACAGAAAAGGGGCATGAATCGCATCTTCAAAACAAGGAGGGATTCATGTCATTGTCATGGCAACTTTTCCCCGTTAAAGACTCATTTTTTTTTTATTATCTAACCCTTTCTTGCCACCAGGGGTTAACTTTCATCATTTTTAAAGCTGTCTCAAAGCTGTGCTCTCTGAATGATTTATTGTTACTCATAGGCCACAATCCATATCACCTCGATTGCATATGGTTGTGTGAAATCTCCCATAAGCGCTTGGTTCTTTCAGTAATGGCAAAGAGCAGGGAAATGGAGACATGGCTTGAAAGGGTGGAACTCTTGGCTTTCCTTCTGTGTCATTCCTGAGAAGCAAAAGTACATATCTTGTCCAGATGTTTTGCAGGTTGGACAATGTGGACAATGGAATGGCTTCCCTGTGTTTGCTGCAGCGTTCCAGCTATCACAGTGCTCAGGAAGATTTATCAAATCATTTTAGGACATTACAAACCCTTGACTCTTTAAAGCAGCTATAATAATCAGTTTTCTAACAGTGGATCAAATGTGTGTAGTGAAGCGGTCACTAATGTTTGTGGGAGGGGGTCCCTTCCGGTACAATATAGTGGATGATTTAGTTAATGAAAAGCCAGATATTTTTATAATGACTTGGTGGAGACAGTTAAAGGCAGTTAAAGCGGATTAATTAATCAATACGGAACCTGAATTTGTCATTTGATCCATTTACTAATAAGAACCAAAAATATCTCTGATATTGTATCTGTAAATAAGAAACTGCTGCGATACCGTGGCAGCTGTCCAGGTACTGTCTGATGGCAAAACTCAACAAATATACATTTCATGTGTCAAATCCTCTGTGAGGTCTGCATGATTGTGTGTGTGAGCAAGGTAATGACTCTCCTTGGACCCTGGTAGTATCTTTTTACTTCCAAAACATTAACTTAATCTTTCACGAGAGACCGATTTGTGTGCACACTTCGCCCCTTTCTTTTACAGGTCAAAATTTTTGTCCAAGCAAAGCAAGAGCCCACCATCACTCTATGACACCACTTTCAACACCATACCACAACATCCTAGTTAAGAAATTCAAAGGTCCTGTTTCTCCGTGGATTGACTTTGATTGAATGATGAAGAAAATGAGAAAATATGATGTAACTGGGCAAAAGTTTACGTACCACCATATGCGTGGTTACTTATCATTTGAAGATTTGTGACTCTCGGTGCTTCTGATACTCTCTCTTCTTGGAGGACTGGCTTTTATTTCAGGCAGCACATGGCAGCTTCGGAAGGACTGTAAGGACTTTGTAAAGTCTGACTCTCTGACAGTAAAAGAAATGAGGTAATGCAGAAGACCATTATTTCCACAGCGGTACTTTACTCCTGAGCCCAAACTGTCAGGCTCGATATTGTCACCTTCATCCTGATAACAGGCGCACACCCAGCTACAAGGTCGTAACCCCCATCAATCATTTTTAACAAAGAGTCTGAGCCGTCCACCAACTCTGGCAGTGTGTTCGGAGACAAGACTCTGGAGAGGTGAGTGCTGAATGTCACATCTTGACTGATAGCATGGGCCCTGGTTTTGGTCTGAAGGGTTTGAACACCCAGTATGCTTTAAAACTGCATCCAAAGGTTAAATCTGAATACACATTTTGTATTTCGTTATTGTGGTTATCTGATCTGTTATTTCTTATCACTCACTGTTACTGCTCAATAGTTCATCAATATGGGATATATAAAAAACAAAGAGTGAATGAAATGTCTGTTTTTCAGGTCAGACAGTGATGCCTGGGGCATGTGGAGCACTGTTAGCATGTAGGTGAGGCATTTTTAGGAGATCAATGGACACACAGACAGACACATCACTGAGCTTATTTTTTGGCCTGCTGGTTTTTCGAGCAGATTAATTCAATGTCTCTTCCTCACAGCAATCCACAGACAGATGGAAACATGGCAGTGGCAGCACAGTCAACCAACGAAAAAGAAAGAGAGAGCTACTTGCCACTGACAGTAGTTTCGTGCTGATTTTGTGAGTGCTCTGATTATTTCGTCTTATTTCGTCAGTATTGTTTAGTTTTCAGTACTGTAGCTATATATCTGTAGATTTCCAATTTGCTGCAACAAAAAAGGTGGATTGGGCATTCATTGGCAGAACGGGGACACATCACAGGGCCTGTTATTCTTCTTCCCCTCTCTGAGAGCACCTTGTCCACATTCTAGTTCCACACATAACCCTTAACACCAAACCCTTCTCTCTAAGATAACACTGTGGAGTCTAAAAAAGCTAAGACCATGTACTGTTCTGCCATTTGAGAAGAACCAGGTCACGGGAATAAGATCAGGCAAGAGGGATCTACATAAACTCTAAAGAAGAGCAAAAAAAACAAAAATTTTGTACTAATGGAAGAGTAAAGTTGATAATATTTCTGTAGACTGTACCAAGTTACAGTCCGAATCAGCTTGTGAATGAAACAGGCGGATGCTGTTGTATAGAAGCAGAAGTCCATGAGTTGACTGAGCTGTTACTTTAAACATCTTCAAACTCACCTGAGGCTTTTTACACAAATGTGTAAACTATCCCACCACATGCTCACATGCATGCATGTTTTCAGACGGGTCTTCAAGGCTGCACATGGTCCCCATGTAGAAAACACAGCACATGTGCTCTGGCAGATCTGCGAGGCGCACCCCATGATTAATGTTAGAGAAGTCTGAAAGAAAAGGCTTTAGCCTTTGATATCTGTATATCTGTGTTTCCATTACAAGGCCACTATTTATACACTGTACTTCAAACATAATCCGCATTGCGGTTTAGTCTGGTGAGAATGGGTGGAAAGTAATGGGAGCGTGTACCAGGATTTAATTAAGAATGTGGATTAGTGACTGAAAATAATTACACAACATAATGGCAGAGGGGGAGGTGAGATAGTTTAAAAGCTTAGAGCAAAGGAAAGGGCACCTGTGTGTCCCCGTAGGTGAACTGTATTTTTATATGTTTGTGTTTGTCCAGGCTTAGAGGTGGTCTGTGTGTGTCCAGTCTGTGGTGTGTGGTGTAGATCAGGTTTGCTGCCTGTGTGTGTCCCAGCCAGAGACCCTCTCTGGTGGGCCTGAGGTGATGGATGATGCTTGGAAGTTCCAGATCTGCTGTGTGTGAGTGCTGTCTGAGCAGCTATGAGACAGTTATGGATAATAGAGGGTTTTGAGCATGTGTGCCTGTGTGCGTGCGTGCGTGTGTGCGCGCGCGCTCGTGCGTGTGTGTGTGTGTGTGTGTGCATGCATGAGTAAGTTTGAGTGTGAAGAAATGAGAGCTTGCTGATGGCTGTTGTGTTTGAGGTGTTATTCAAGCATTATTGATTACCAGGTGACAGGCATGTGAAGGAAAGCAATTTAATACTGAGAAAGTGGTGAAACACGCCTACATACACCTCCTCCCTTTAAGTTATGTTTGTTCAAGCCCCCCACTACTGCTATAGAATTACAAACCATATACCAAGTGTAAGGGCAAGATGGAAAGCCCAGTTTGGGTTGCAGCTTTTACTTGTGACATATCGACCTCGATGAAAATCATCATCCATCTTCAACACAGACAGGTATGAGTTTACAGTTGAAATGAAAAAACCCGGAGAGCTTTATTGTTGTTGAAATTTGATTCTTGACAAACCCTGTATCTCTTTTGGGAACACGTCTGCAATAAATAAACAATGATTCAGTTTATGGAGGATACAGAGGATAAGCTTTACTGTCACTGTGCAGTGAGGAGAGTACAACAAAACTATGTGCACGCCAGCTAAACCACATTTCACAGGTGAAACGTACAGGAAAAGCACCAACCGCTAGAGAAAGCTCAGGTTTATGGTAACGACATTGGCTTTGAAGTTATTTGGTCATTAAAGTCCATTTTTCATCCTAAATAATTTGTTATACTTGAATCATGAATTTCAGTCCAATTATAAAAATCCCATCCAGTATTTGTTAAGGCATCCCTCTCAAAATTATAGATGTCAACCACAATATAGGAAAAGTCAGGAGATCACCAAAGTCATTAAAATTCATCCTTTGGGGACTTTGCTGAAAGATTTCTGTATGCTCGAACAAATTAGTCATTGGTAAGGTATAACCTTACTTGTACGACCTCATCTGTAATTAGGTTTTGGTGTGAGGTTTAGTTTGAAATCAAATCTGTATTTGGATGTTTGCTTTTCACATAATGTCTAGTGTAAGAATGACAGGTCACAGTAAATCAAAAGACCTCAAAGCGGTCAGAATGGCCATCACGTTCCCGGTGCTTGTCCTCTCATGTTTTTCTCTTCCTTTTATCAAAGGGCTTCTTGTTTTCATTAAGGGAGTTTCCACCAAAATGAGAAAATCAAACACAAAAGACCTTAATTCCCTCTGGTCCTCATTCCCTCCATCTTTTCTGTCATCTCTATGGCAATTTTTGAGCTCTAAGCTCCAAATTAGGGGACTTTGATGTTTCACGTTGCCATGGTAATTTGATTGGACAATGCTGCAAGTTCTGCAGACCGTATATTTTGATCCAATGAGTTGACATGCCATAAAAGAAACTCAAGCAGCAGGGTATTTTCTGCACGTCCTCATATTGAATAAATCTCTCTCTTGTGCTAATGACAGTGATTTTTAACTGGTGTCATTTGATTCACCGCTCTGACAAACTTTCATAATGAAAGATAATTTCTCTTTACCATTCAAGCACGAGTGATTTATCACAGATCCAAGATAAATAGCCAAATGATACTAGGTAATGTTGATTGCAACATTAGTCATTTTAGTGTTTCTCTTACAGCTCCATGTTTCAAAATCTTTGTTTTGGAACAATGAAATAGCTGCAGCTGTGACAACAATGATGTCCTGAAGCAAATAAAACTAGTAATGGATACAAGAGAGTGACTCAAAACCGCTGCAGAGGTGAAAAGGGGACAGGAGAGGACAAACCCTGAATACAGCTCGTAAAAATCTTCTATTCATAACTAAAGGCTAGAGGGGGAATACAATCCATCGCATGTTTTCATTTGGTCAATTGTGCAAGTGAATGCTGAGATTTGGTGTCACACATGCACAGACATTAGGTGTGTCAACTGTCAGTTTCCCCACCCTAAACCACCCTCAACCCCACCCGGAAACTCCAACTTCCTCCCCCATTCATCTCGCTGTGATTTTGTTTTATTTTTCAAGAGCTGTTTTACAAACTCATTTGTCAAGCCACAAAAGAGTTTACTGAGCTCTGTGAAAGCAAGTCTAGGAAAGCTTAGAGATTTGAGGATTACAATGACACGTTGTATCAAAGCCAACTGCAGCCATCGTAAGCCGCAATAAGATGCAGACGTTTCAGTTTCAGAATAAAAATTGCCTGATATTGGAAACAGTCAGATATATTTGGTGCTGTTTGTGAGGGACTGTGCAATACGCATGCTCATTGTTTAAATCCATTTTATCATAGTAGTATGCATGGCATGCATCGCAGGTTGCTTGAGCTACAGCGGACATACAACCAAAGCAAAATAGTGGAGGGAACTTGAGTGAGTTCCAGGGAGGCAGATGAAGGCTCATAACTGGGGTGATACAGAGGAGGAGGATGAGAGCCAAGACAGTCCGAGGTGGTTGGTGAATGACACACAGACATTGATTTTCACCGCAGGGTGTGAATTATGTGTGTGTGTGTGTGTCATTGATGAAGAGTGAAACTCCCTGTAAACTGATACCATCTGCCCTTTCTGCACTGCTATCCAGAAAAAGAAGAACAGGGAAGGAAGCAGGGCTTTTCTTTTTGGCAACAAACAGACAAAAACACTGACTCATTATCATCTGCGTAAACAGTGTGATGAATAATGTGTATAGCTGACGGGAAAAGATGAGATGACCACTTAAAACATAATAAACTTTTTTTGAATTCCCAGAGTTATCCTGAGTTAATCAGTAAAAAAAATAACACATTTCATTCCTTTTCCAATAACATTTAGTCTTTCCACGTGAAAAGTAATTGCAACAAGTACAACTATGATGATTCACCATTTTTACGGCTTTGTTTTTGGCACTCTTTTATGTGGGGAAAAAATGATCTTGCTAAATATTGCAAGTGTGTCTTAAAGGACCATACACAAACTTTGAATTAGCATTGTGTTTTTGTGACTAACACACCTATGAATGCCATAAAAACATGATCCAGACAGAACGTATCCTTAACTTAGGAAATCAAAATTATATAAAATGAGTAGTAGTTGTTTTGTTTTGTTTTGTTTTTTCCTTGAGATGAAAAACCTCACTGGCTCCCACAAGGCACTATATACGAATCACACATGCTCAGCCGTTTTTGTCCGTAATGGAAAGTGCAGGTGTAGGAAATGAACAGTCAAGTTGCAATTAATTCCTTTCTCTGTTTGTCTGCCCATGATGTATGTGAAGACTCACTGGGAAATATTGCTTTACAAGGAGCATATTCAGGAATTCAGGCCTTCTAATGACACTTAATAAGTCCCATGCAAAACTCAAAGAGGATGAAGCACGTTCTTGGCAAGACACAATGCAGTCTATGTAGTTATGTATTCTGTGGCGCTCGGATATTCGTGACATTTCTGTTTGGAAATGTTCAGTGGGTGTAATGAGAATCCACAATTGAAGAATTGCTATTGTGCGAGCTGGATTAATTTGTCAAAGCAAAAGGAACAAAAAAAAAAAGTCTAGTTTCAGGGATTTCCATGTTTTTGCATAACTTTTGGAATACCTGCTTCTCTGTTGCAGTAAAGAGTATAGAGGAGTGTGTTCACAAAGCCTATTTCTCCAGATAAAAAGCTTGTGAATTTATCTTTTATTTATTTATTTATTTATTTATTTATTTATTTATTTTTTACAAAGCAGACAAAATGAGGGAGGCAACTTGCAGTTTATGAAGCTTGTTAAAGTAGGTTCTTGTGCAGGGATGTCATGTTGACTTTACTGAGACGCCCAGCTTTTGTCTGAATAAACAGGCTTGTTTTTCCAGTGGAATGCCAGAGCCTGACCCGAGACAGGAACCAAAGGAGCACATTTGTCTGCTCAAACATCTTCACAGACAAAACATCACCAGCAGCCAATATTTTTTTTTTTTTTTTTTTGTCACCTCGGAGCTCTGCATGCATAATTCCTACTTATGATTTTAGCCGTCACCGTAACACATCCTGTCAGCTGATATAAAAATCTTTCAACATCTTCATTTTGTCATCCTATCTTTGGAGTCAAAATAAGCTGTCATTACCAACAGTCGGCCTCAAAGTGCTGTTTGTCATTCATTCTCTACTGAGTTAAAGGGTGATTTGATGAAGTGAAGCACTGTAATAAACACAACCAAACTGTGTAGTAAAGCCAAATTTCTGAGCAGCTCGTGCAGCAGGGTTTAGGGTGTAGCCTTGCTCTTTGTCTGATGATGCCATGTTGTAAAACAGGAAAAATAAGAATAATGGCTAATAATATGACACTTTTTCTTGAAGCTATGATCCATTTTCCACCCAACTCCAAACTCAAAACATATCGGTGTGTGCTTGTATGACAAATTTGTTTCTAATAACAAAGCAAAAGGGTTTGTATGGCTGTGTGTGTAAGCTGTGAAGCAGCTGCCTTCTCCACTCTGCTTTGAAGTTTCATCTTCAGCTCTGACAAGAGTCTGCTGCTGAGCTAATCGAGTGATGGCGGATGAGCTTTCAAGCTGCACGTCAGGCTCGAGCTCTTAAAGCTGACAGGATATTGGATGAAATGGTAACATCTAAACAGTGGAACTGTAGCTTGGGCACAAAGCGTGGCGTAAATCAGGCGCCCCTACACATTTCCAAAAATATCCAGCCTTCACAGCCGTGTTTGTCCAGCATATAGAGTTACATTTGTGAGACGGCTTATGAGGAGTGGGCCGTCATGTGAAATTGTGTGGCAGACAACAGCATGAAACATCACAACCTATTATTCAGGCCACATTATTTTTGGAACAGTCTGTTTCTAGTTTATGTTTGGACTATGAAAAAGAGTAAAAGGTCCAGTCCACAGGCGACCAATTTGGATATATTTCTGCCAAACAATTTGACTTCTTTGGCCTATAAGACTCTCTCAAAACTTTGCTGCTTTCATTGGTTCTCACTGCTCTTATCAACCTATTTTCATTTGCCCCAAGACAGAAGCACGACTCCACATTAACGTTAATGTTGCTTAATTACTGGCAATTGAGTAAATTAGAAGCTGTCAGCAAGTTTGTTATATCAACTTTAAAAAGTGACAATGTAATCATGTTGTGTTTATTATAGCTTGCAAAAAAAAAACTGCAATCACAAGTTTAACTGAGCTATTTGTAAGTTTCACTGTTACCACATAGTCGACATTAGCATTAACAGCTGTTTACTTAGCAGTTAAGTGAGTCACTGTTTCCAGTGAAAGGAAACAACAATGGCAACTGTCTCCATCACATCTTTCCACTACAGTCAGCATGCTAACTAGTCAGGCTCATGTCATCTTACAACTTATTAACTATGATTCACCGTAGCCTCCAGTCTGCCCTGAAGATGTAAGTCAGGCAGAATATTACAGCAGCTTGTCTTGTACATGCAACAGTGGCCAAACACCAGCACACACACACAGCGGAATTATGAAACATTTAGCTAAGAAACCACATTCAGGAGCAAGGAAATGTCACAAATACCCTCCCAAGAGAAAAAACAAACACGATTAACCAAATAATTCTGTAAACTCATGGAGAGTTATGCACAGAACACACAGGAATTTGTTCTTTTCCATTTACATTAGAGGTATTTGCCCACATGAGTAGTTTTGGTATTGTGCTATTCATCCAGGATTTCAAACAATTTTTCCCCATCTGCGCAAAAAATTACTGAGAAAGATTCCCAAAGACGTTGGCCCAGTTGACCCCATTATCCATTATTATCCACAGAATGCAGAAATTTGATGCGCTTGCTTAAAACTGCAGTGGAGGCACAGATTTCTGAATAAATATCTCACAACTCAACTCAAATCAAAAGTGAAACAATATACATTTTGTAATTTCGCTGAAAAATTAAGGTTTTGCACCAGTCTTACTTTCAGATGTCAAAACTTTGGGACTTTTGGCTCTGGTTCCCTACATCTGAAACAAACAAACAAACAAAAAAAAAAAACTCAGGTGCATGGGCCATCTGCTCCCAAAAACCTGTTCAGTATCATCATCCAGAATAGCATAGCAAGAATTCCAGCTCGGACACCAGCGTTTGTTGATGTATCCCAGTGCACAAAAAGAATCTGCCCTTAACTTGATGTTATCAGCGTCACACTTGGAGGTTAATAAGCTGTGACTTTCTCACTTGAAGTGTGCCATTGGGATTGTTTGATTGAAATTCAAGTTGGACGGCCTTTCAGCTATTTTGCGTTTTTCCTGCCCTTTGACCGAACATCTGTCCAACATCTGGGCATCACACTTGTTCTCCTCTCCTGATAGGAGGGGAGTCGCACGGTGCTGAACAATCTCTAACTTTTCTATATATTTACAGCAAAAACTTTTTTGTGAGCAAAAGCAGCTGCTGCGTTCCCATTTGACTTCATTAATAATTTAAGAGCCTTCATCCACCGTAAGTCCTCATGTGGAATTCCTAACAGACCGAGCGAAGCAAGCACAGACTTGATTAGGAATTGAACTTATTCTAAATACTTGGAAATAGGCCAGAAATAATCTAACTCACTTTTGCAGCTACAAAGCCTTGCAGTGCCTGGGTGAATATATCCTACTTTAAAAAGTAACTAGGCTCTGGAGTTTAACAAAGTTTTCTCGCCCTGTAGAAAACATTAAGAAAATAATCAAGTTTATCTACATTGTTGCTTATCTCTGCACTTCCTCCCAGGTTTCATCATTCTTTAATGTTATCTCTCCTCAGCGTAAGGTATAGATTCACTTTGTGCTGGAATGCAACACTCCCTTTATGTGGTCATTCTCTGGTACATTACCTAAACAAATCAAACTATGCAAACTATACAAAATATAATGAATGGAGCCATCAGGAATGTATTGTAATTCACAGAGGAACCAGCTGTAAGAATAAGCAAGACTTAGCTGACATCAGATGATTTCATTTCCCAGTTTTGCCTTTAAGTCTCACAAATTCAGTTGTAAATTTCTCCTTTGGTTTGGAGCAAACAGATTTATAGTAGACCAAGTGTCTACTTTCCAGCGAGTGACAGCAGCAAACTGCAAGCAGCTGAGACTCTTTCTTAGAAGTGGAGTATTTTGAGTGACAGAGCTCCTGTTAAACTGCTTTTATATTTTACTCACTGCTGAGTGTTTGGGTTTGTGACCAACTCGGGAGTGTGTTTGACATGTCCTGTATAAGAAACGTATAATAGGAACAGAAGAGTATCGGAAGAAAAACATAACTGGCAAACTGTGAAAGGAACTAAAACACTTCACAGCATATGACTGCCAAGTAAAACACCGGCAACCAAGCAGGCAGCAGAAGTATTTTCACACACTGATTGTATTCAGACATGAGCACAGCACCTGAACCTCTACAGTATGAGTGGAACACTTTGGAATATTGCTGTGGGATTTGGTCTGAAATACATTATGGCACCTCATCTGGAGTTCTAATTAAAATGTTCTTCTATAAGCAAAAAACGGCCTCACGAGATTGGTGAGTGCCCCAGATACACTCTTTGGCAATTAGGTTGTGGTGATTTGTTTTATTGATTAATATAATACCTGTCTTTATACCTTATCTTAAGCCCTGAAATGGTAATCTGCTTACAAGGTGCACATTCTTACTTCTTCTTTTTTCCTCTTAACTTATATTGAGGTTAGCACGCAGGGACACGCAGCGTCCATAGTACAATGTTTAGCTGTCACCATGTCAAAAACAGGGAAATGAATACATTTAATTTTAATTCTCTTATAGCCATCTAATTTAAACAACTCCATCTTAGTTGGTGAGTTAATAGAGGTTCACTGGCCTGTAGAGAGCCAACAGAAAGCCATAACATCAGGAACATAATGACAGGGCACAGGTCAAATGACTGGGTGTGAAAATCACTCACAAGGAAGAAGAAGGATGTCCTGGTTGTGACAGAGGTGACTGCAACACGCTGGCAGGAGCAGTGCAAGATCAAGGTAGTGCCATTGTGAAGAAGGGATCTTGGAGGAAGTAATTAACAGATGTCACGGATCTGACGCTTGATTTGACCTTTGGAAAGCCCTGCACTGCTTCCTCACAAGGATAACCTATGACCTCCTCCAACACATTCTGTCAGACGGTGTTATTTGAAATGCAAAGGGAGAAAAATAACTAAGTCTTTCGGTCCATGTCCAAAATTTCAAATTAGAAATTAGAAAATTACAAATAGAAAGGGAAAAATGTTATTGAGCTCCTGAGTGTACTCCAAGGGACACTGAGAAAAGCTGCATTGTCATCAATATTCCTCCCTCCTTCAAGTATGGTGGGGGGGGGGTGGCCTTGGCAGGGACACTTTCAGGGAAGATAACCGCATTCCTCCACCCATACAAAGCCACTAAAACGGTGTTCCCCCTTTAATTCGTCACCTAATGGGAAAGGGGGAATAGGCTGTGGAAGACACTGATGCACTCACATCTGGCAGTTGATTGCAAGGAGGCAGGGTGGAGGGTTGTCCCGTATCCTGAAGAAAACAGTGGCAGGGTGTAGTCCATCCCATGGGAGAGCAGATCAAGCTCTGTGTTAAAGAAGCAGAACACTGACGTGTTTGGTTGTTGTGTATGAATTCAGTTCAAATCGGAGGCAAAATATCTCGTCTTTATTCAACAGACAGCACTACACATGTTGCACATTACAATACCAAAGGAATGCCTCTGTTCTTGTGAGCACATGTTCATGTCTCTCGTTGTTTCTAATCACATGAAATATATTCAGTGTAAAAGTCCCCATGTGTAACTGATCACATGACACAATGAGCTCACATGTCAACATATTTAAAAGATTATGTTCTCTCCTACATGCAATGAATAAACTTTATTTTTATTACGCAACTAAACACTGTCTCTTGATGTCAAAATGGGGTATCCACCCACACACACACACACACACGCATTATTGCAGAGATGTTTCTTGTTATTTGGTCCCCATTCACTCATGTCATTTGGTCCCGAAAGTATTGTCAGCTGTGTGCTGACACAGCAGGATTACATGCAGTATGTGTATCTTTTGTGCTATTAGCACTGTCAAACAAACAGACCACACAGTATAATCCATAAAACTGTACATTACAGAAAAGATGGGAGCTACACGTATCTGCTCTTTAAGCTCAGTAGTCCCGCCTGAATCCTTCAGACAGTGTTTGGAAATATTTACGACCAAAAGAAAACTAAAAAGTCAATGAACTGAAGCGTAGATGTTCTTAAAAATGTGTTAGTGAAACCTCTTGCTGTTTGCTTTCTTGAGTGAAGTTGGATGAGAGGGTTTGAAACCGGTCTCATTGCTGTCCACTGATGCTGAAGCTTAAGTCAGCAGTCAAAAAGCTTAATTTAGCACAAAGACCCAGAGGGTCAAACAGCTATTCTGACACCACCAAGCACCTTTAAAGCCCACAAACTTTTTTTTTAAGCTACAAAAAAAATACTTTTAAAACAGACACCTTGTAACTCCAGCTAATTTAGCAGCCCAAAGCTTTGGCACATTGCTAACACACAGCAAATTACCTACTAAACCACTAGCATTATTTTTTGCATTTCAGAAATATTTTTTCTGCAGGAAATCAGGCAAAACCATGAATCAAGTCAAAATCAATTTATGTATTTGTCAGAAGGATTGAGCTGGTGTGACATGAGGTTACAGTTAATATTAAGACAGCAGGACTGCCACACTGAGCCATTCAGTGGCTCAACTAAAATGATGAGGCAGCTTTGTATTAGATGAAGCACTGAGCAGACATCAGTGTGAAACTTTGCATTCCAATGTGAGAGATCCAAAATGGAAATATATAAATACAACTTGATACAAAAAGATTAGCAATATTACCTGCTGATACAATCGATATTCAATGCTCAAAAGATTATGCACAACACTCATACAAACACACACACAATATAATCCTATATACAGAGTAAAGGCAATGATTGTACATATTTACAGTCACTGTTTTACAAAAAGTGACGATATTCACGATTTCACTTTTGCTGTTATGATTGACTTTGTTTCTAAGTGCTCTTAATCAGTCCATCAAAGTTGATATTAGCCATTTTTGAGCTTCTCTGCAGGAAATCAAGCAAATCTCTGAGTAAAAAAAAAAAAAATGCTCATTTGGCTATTTCTTTTCTCACTGTCATCTAATATCAAGCCTAATAGTTTTCAGATTCTGATACATAGTCTACATTCTAACAATACTTTATATTGCATTATTGTCAGTTCAAAAAATGTTCATTGTCTGCTGTAGATTTCAGATCTGCGGTGGGTTTTCTACAGCTACAGGAGAGTACTCAGTCTCAGACATGTTGGGAGCCTCAATGAGGCGCGCTAAGCCCGTCCTCGTGGAGTATTTAAAGATGAAGGCTTTCATGAGGTCATAGCGGTAGTTTCGGTTGATGAAGTTGTAAAGAATGGGGTTGAAGCAGCAGTGGAGCAGGGACAGGCACTGGGTGATCTGTAATGCCACATACATCACATTTTCAACACCGCAGGTCAGAGGCACCAGGCCCAGCTGGGCCAGGGCATCAGCCAGGAGGACAGCGTGGTACGGTCCCCAGCAGCCCAGGAACACAACAATGTAGGCCAAGATCATCCTGCGGCTCACGTGACGCTCCTGCTCTACAGTGGAGGATGATGAAGAAGGAGAAGAGCGAGTGAAAGCGCTGGCTAGCAGGGCGTAAAACACGGCAATGACAGGAAAGGGGAGAACAAAGCCCAGCAGGATGAAGCTTAGCTGCACTCCAACCATCCACTCTCTGGGATTTTCTCCTGGGTACATAGGCCTGCACAGCATAGAGTCTCCATGAGTTGACTTCACGGTACGCAGGAAGTAGGTGTCTGGCAAGGAGGCCACCAGAGCCAGAAGCCACACCCCTACACACACTCCACGGCGGATCACCTTCCTCTGCACGCCTCCTTCGTTGTCTCTGTGCTGCGTCACGCTCAGGTAGCGGTCCACGCTCATGCAGGCCAGGAAGAAGATGCTGCTGAAGAGGTTGACTGAGAACAGCAGGTGTGTGAGTTTGCACGCCACCTCGCCGAAGGGCCAGTGGCCGTGCTGAGCCAGCGAGCTCACCCACACGGGAAGAGTGGCACACACGCACAGATCTGCAACTGCCAGGTGGGCGATGTACATGTGTGTCTCGTGGCGAGGGGTGGAGTCTCTTTGAGCACGGATGTTAACCCAAAGCACGAGGGCATTAGCAGCCAGGCCGACAATGAAGATGAACGTGTAGAGGACACACATGGAGTAGAGAAGAGCTCTGCGGTTGAATGCAGAGACACACACCGTTGCATCCACACTCGTTATGTTACTAAAGGTTTCGGAGATGTTGAGGTCCCCCCAGGACTCCCACAGGTCTTCCAGCTCGCTAGTGCTAAGACTCATTTTTCTATGCAGGGAGGAGACCGCAGAACGCTGGACTGGACACCAACTCTGGACTGGAATATACCCTACAAAAACAAGACAATAACTCATCATTTCATGTAATATACATTAAAAATGGCCAAACTGCTAAATGCTACCATATGTTTTTCTCTTTTATTCACTTAACCTTCTGATATTACATCCATAAAGCATTGCTTATTTTACCCGTGTGGACTCGGGCTGCTCAAGCTAATAGCACATAAAACTACTTGTGGTCTGCAACCAGAACCTGAAAAAACTTAATGTGGTTAACTGTTAAAAAACTGCTTCTACAAGTTAATAAAGGTTGTCCAATATAGCGCATTAAATGCAGGAGTTGGCAGTGACTGATGTGCAGTCAGGGAGCAGTACAATAAATGTTTACATTAGCTCCACCAGGACGTACTGCAGATTAGACATAAGGAAGTGGGATCGAGAAGTCCAAACAGGGTGTATTTCCGGAGCGTTCCAAGCATTCCCAGATAAAGCGCCGGTCAGGGTGGGAAACCTGATGCCACTTTAAAGAATGTTTTCCCTTAACATGCTTGTTATGGTAAAAAAAAAATGTGTTCCCCTTTTTCTCTTTAGGCAAGAAAACAAGAGGGTGAGAGTTGAGCTGTCACCGCCCAGATGATCAAAGAAAATGCTGCTCATAACCTTGAATACGTCATTTTACAACATCTGAAACTAATAAGACTTGCACATGATTTGAAATGCAGTGTACATGGTTAGTAGAGTAGAGCTGTTCAACATACCAGTCACCTTTTCAGCCCAGGGCCACAGGTAAGTTCAGCCCTGCATTGGGTTATCTGTCTTGTCTGTCAGACGTTAAAAAAAAAAAAAAAAAATCCATGATGACTCTCTCAGCTCCCCTAAATGGCAGCCTGCCAGTGTGAAAGCTCAAAGGTGAAAGGTGATAGATCAAAACCAGAGCACAAGTATCTTAGCCCAGCTCTTTGCCCCTGACGGGTTTGTACGCCTACAGACGGACTTGTGTGCAGAGATCAGCAGGAGGCTTGACGCCTGCAAACTGGTCCGACCACGATTAAAACGAGGGTCACTGACCACTGGGTGACACAGCATGCCAGAAAGCAGTGAAATGTGACCACAGTAGACATCTGTCTGTGTGGGCGGTTTGTGCTAAAAACATAATTGGCACAAAGTCGCGGCGGATGATGAAAGAAATAGGCAGAGTAATAATAAATATATACAAGGACACCTGGACCACATTAAGATGTGGAGTTCTCTCCTGTGCCTTATATCTGCCATTGGTGTCTTACCTGCACTCAATTCTCTGGACTATTCACATTTCTTAACCCTTTATACTTCTGCTCCAACACATTTTTGGGAGGAAATATTGTGTTTTATTAAACAGCTGCTTTTAGGAGTTACTTGGCAAGTTGAGATTTTAAATGCACATATAATTACATTGTGAGAAAAAGACATATAATTGCAATATAATATATAATAGTACAGTCCATGAAATCAACAGGGGGCAGAATTGGACAAGAATATACTTAGTGATGACATATATTTGGGTCTTGCCAAAGATTTTACCAAACAGTTCATATTTATAATAAAGGGAAGGCTGCTTTATGTAAATAGTCTAAATGTGATGAAGTACTTGAATTTTTCCTGCTCTATAATACACCTCAGTCAACAAAAGCAGCCATCCTAGGTCGCCTGTTCATTACAGTATAAAACCCAAAATACTGTAATAGAGGATTATTTTTCTCGCAGAGGCAAAATTAGTATCTTAACTTTTCTTTTTACTGTAAATTTGACTGAATATTTATGCGCTTTTTCTTGATTTAAACCCCTGAACCTGCTGCGGTGTATTTTTTCATCTGGACTGTATCTATTAAACCCTAACCCTCTCTTAAAAGAGATGTGTGACACACATGATTCACATTTAATTTAACTTCTCATTATTTTGGCCCGCTGTGGAGTGCCATCCAATCTAAGGGGGGCTTCTTTGCTGTGATAATCCCTCACAATGGTGTCTGTCTAATTCCCTTATATTATATGGAAAATACCTGGAGGTGCCAGGTAGCTCCACAGGCTTCAAGCTAATTAACCTTTTAACACCCAAACCATCAGATAACCGAAAGAGCACATGAAGCCTCTCTCTCTCTCTCTCTCTCCCACTCTTTCCCTTACTCTCTCTCCCTCTCAGCGTGCCTCTGTTCCTGCCCTTTTCAACTCGCCGGTATCCAGTTACAAATTAGCTGAAAACGTCTTTTGTCTCTGAATACACAAAAAATAAATAAAAGCAACGGATGGGCTCATTTTCATGTGCTAATGCCGCAGACAGTGCTGCTGCAGGTGTTTGTCAGGGTTTTGGATGAAATCCGTGCCCTTTAGGACAGGACGTCATGTTTCCGCGCAGACTAACAGCAGCGGTGTCGCCGTGTGCGTCATGACGCTCGAAGTCCCAAATCCAGGGAAAGGTCCGCGACTGCGATCGCATAGAGCGTCATTGTTGTCGTTGTAGATTCATATCGGGCTGAGAACAAACCTCTCTTATCAAATGTCAGTTTGGTATACAGTGGCCGCGTTTGAATGGGGAAGTAAATAAATAAAGCAGGGGCGCGTTGAGAAGCTGGAGACCACAGTAATGTTTTGGGAAATACTCCCAGTTTCTGTTTGTGTCACGTCGATAACAACTCCTGGAGTTGCAGACGTCATCCCAGTTTGGAAGCTGCAAAAAGAAGTTGTACTAAAGCTGTTCACTGCTGCACCTCAAGCTGAAATGTGTCCACAAACTGGAAACCGCAAAGAGTTGAAATGGATTCGCATGAATCAAGCATCTCTGTTCAAAGTGAAACAAGAAATCCGAGAAAATACTTTCTTCATGCCCACAGGAGCGAATTCGGTGGGATTACCTGCTTCTGATTCGTCCGCTTCGTCTACAAAGACCAGACGAGATTTGGCTCAGTTTCACTGATGGATAACTTGGACCCCTCCGCGGGAAACTTGTGCTCTCGATTCCCTCCGACTCCTGAGATGAATATGAGCCTGCCTCCTCCTCTGCACTTGCTCAAAGCCTCCTCTCAGGAGTTACGCCTCCAAGGTTGGTCCCAACGGCAATACGCATTGACATGGCATCCCCTGAGGCGTTCAATACCAGCAAGTGGCTCAACGAGTTTCGGTCAAGCAGGAAAAAAAAAAAAAACAAAAAACAAGAAGACGCTGATTTTCCAGCTTTGCATGTACAGAACTGCATGTAAGCGCGACACATGATACAAAGTTAACATGTGCAGGCTATGTTGTCTACACAGATGGAGATATCTTTAAGATATTAAAGCCTATTTATGTATAAATAAAAGAAAAAAAATATTTAAGGTCTGCATGTAAAGTATTCATCATAATATTCTATATTATTTCCACGATGATGAGCTTTTCAGGAGATCTGCTATCAAATTATAGCAACTGTACATGAGACATCATTTAGATATTGCACACTTTAACACAGTCAAAGTGCGTAATATCACAAAATTTGTTTGCATTTAATTTTGTTATCATTTAGAGACTTCTCATATACTGGCTTATAATACACAACAAATACATTAATGTACATTAAACAAAGCATATAGTGGAATGTATTGGGGCTCATGCTGCTGCATGAGAAGTTAAGGATGTATTTTTTCCATTGCCACTTAAACAGCTATGACATTTTTTATCACGATTCAGCGACTGCCGTAACAAAAGCCAACCCTTGAAACTGCATTACTGAGGTTTAATGTACAATCGGCATCATGCCCGTTACACATTAACCACATTAATCACACTGTAGGGGCGCCTCCTTGAGCCCTACCCCAACTACCTCAACGTTAGCCCAGAGCTGCAGACATCCAGTCAACCACATCCTGTCTACTACTTACACCCAAAATAAAAAAAAACAGGGTTAAACCCAATACCCAGCACGCCACAGGTAACTGCATAACGAACAATTTCATGATTCAGACTACATTTCAGTCTGAGGTTAGTTTCTGTTATCGTGGATCAGTTCGAACCATCTGCGTTTTGGGGTTTTTTTTGCAGCAGCAGCAGCAGCATTTGTCCTGAAACCACGAACAAAAACATCAGCTGCATGAATTTGCTGCTTCATTGTCATCCAAGCGTTAGTCCGTCTCATTTCGGGCACATCCTCTGGAAACAACACAAAGCTGAGCAGGAGGCTCATGTGTTTGCCGAAAGCAGCTGAGAGCTCACCTGCAACTCTGGTGGCCTCGCAGCTGCTACCGCCAGGGCAATTAACCCCAAGTTCAATACAATAAGAGGATCACAACAAGAGGCAGAAACTGTAGAGGCTCATGCAGAATGCACTCGTAGACCCGGATTGAATTCTAAAATTATGATAATGTACTTCGATCAAGCTCAAGTGAACGTAGCCCCTTTGATGTCAGGTTGAGCGATCGAAGCAGTCACCTAACCAGGTACAGGCGGTGCAGCGTGTTTGCTCAGGAGGAACAGGTCACCTTACTGTAGTTTATTATGACTGTACACCCTGTTTTCACTGATGAAATACAGCCAGCAGACTGCTCTGACCTCATTAAAGAGCAGAGTAGTGACGCTGGTTTCAATGAGGCTTTAAAGTGAGCTCCCACTACGCACGCATACCCATTGTCCTCCATATCAGGACCATCGGGAGGGATTTGTAAGCCTTTCTGATAAGCATCCGTAGCCCTGCAGACCGCTGCCAACCTCTGTCCTCATTCACAGGGAAGCCAGACAGGGAACTGCAGGGGTGTGTGTGTGTGGGAGAGGGAGAGTGTGTGGTTTTGCTTGACAAAAGGCCATCAGCATATAATCTGGGAAAAGTGTATTCATCCACAGTCACACACATTACCTGGCTCTCATCTTGTTGTGGTTTTCCGGCCGACTGGTTTACCATTTTTCCTGGTCTACATTACCCGTCACTTTTTCCATCAAAAAACTCTCATAAACCTGCTAGACACTATCTTCCCGACATCAAACAATGGCCACACAAAAGTTAGGTACATAACTGGCATTTCAATACTGAAAGACAAAGTATTTTTCTTTGGAGTTGGTGGAGACCAAAAGAGACTAAAAAAGACACGGAACACTTTTTCTTTTTTTTCTTTTTTTTTTGGCAAAGGTCAGAACCAGGATTTAAGGAGCAAAAGAGTTTTGTCTGCCTGTGCTGGTTGTGTAAATAGGAAACTGTTTGCTTTCAGCAATTATCAACTCAAAGGGATGAAATGTCAGTGGTGTGTCGACAGTTTGTGTCTGCTGCAACAGAATGACATTTACTTCCTGCACTGTTGAGGATTTATTGGTATGAGGATCTAATGTTTTACAGATTGTAAAGCCCACTGAGGCAATTCTGTGACTTTAAAATAAATCAATATGACTTGATCTTGTACAAGCTTTGACAAGAGCTATGTCTCTGGAGTGCAGAGTTTTTTCTTTTCCTGCATGTGTTATGTTTGAGTTTTTATTTGTCCGCTAAACACAATTGTCCAAACACATTCCCACACGCAGGCCGTTCTCATCTATTCTTGTAATATTTCAGACAAGGCCAAGTTCATCACACATGTTGTTACCAACAGGATAAACAGAACGATGGAGAGATAAGGAGATGGAAAATGGTGGGCGACTAGGAGGAGAGAGGGGCAGTGGTGACGTAAGAGAAGGAGGAGGAGATGGTGGTGTGGGAGAGAATAAGTTGAGGAAAACAGAGGAAGACAGATTGAGAGAGTTATGCCTAATGACTGCCGTTCCTATTGTCGTCTAGCCCTATGTCACAGTGGGGGGTCTGACAGACTCGGCCTATTTTCGTGCAAATCTCTTTTCAGAGGCTCCCTCTCAAACTCATTCTCAACCACATCTTTACCATCAACTGTAAACCTCCATCCTGCCCCGAGGTTCCCTGCTGCATGTCTCTACGCCCTCACATTCCTCCTTGTCCCCCGCTCTCCTAACCTCAAACATCTTTCGCTTAATCACTCATTCAATTATCTTTCAGCAGGAGAGGGGTCTGTGTGTGAGTGAAGCTGAAAGCAGAGGGAGAACAGAGCTTGTGAAGGAGTGTGTGAACATTACGGACCTCACTGGACTATTTAAAAAAAAAAAAAAAAAGCTCTGAACAAAAGCCTTTTTTTTTTTTGTCACTGCAGATATTCTTAAAGCTTTTGATGAGGTGATCTTTTGTGTCTCTCGGGGATCTGTGCGCGTCTGGCAGAAAGAGTGCGTCCCTGTCGGGAAATGTAGCAATCAAGGCATTCCTCGGCTTGACAAAGCATCTCCTACACCAGCCCGTGAATGTTAGAGAAATCTGAGAACTGCTCAGATGTCAGTTCTGCAGGACAGTGAGAATACGCTAAGAGGCTTTGTGTTAAAAGAGATAAATGAGAACCTGCATTTTGGCCACTCGGAAGCAAAGAGCACATGCTAACTGACATAATAGCTTTCAAATTAGTGTGGCAAACTTGTTAACAGACAAAGCTTCTCCGGGAGACACAGTGCCGTAGTTTCATCCATTTGGAGATGGGTCTGTGACCACAAAATAAATGCAAGGCAAATATTTACTCTCCTTTAAATTCTGGGTTGTTGACTCCACAGAAATTCCTGGGGCAAATATCCGGTTCTTAAAGCCGCTGAATGCTCCCCTGTGCTCGTCAGCTTGGAGTCTCCGTTTTTGTCTGTCTGTCATTTGGTGCTGGACAGGTACCTTCCAGTTTGCCTTTTGGAGCTTTTGTGCTGAAACCAGCTGCCCGCTCCAGCTCTGAAAACATCGCTGATGAAAGCGGTGAGCGGGAACCAAAACAGTAAAGTTACAGGCTGTAAAACCCAAACAATTGGCTGAAAGGCTTTGGAAAGCCCTATAAAACCAGAGGGAAGTGCAGAATTGGGTGATAACTCTCTGTGGGTTAATCGGTACGAGCGAGACCTTTAACACCACTTGCAGCAATTTGATCCATTGTTTTTATAAAGCTATTGAATATAGTGGCTTTAAAATCCCGTCGTCCCTGTACACTGTTTTTCTTTTGCTGTCTCTCTCTGCTCTCTCTGTCTATTCGTGAGCTCACTGAATCTGTCAGTGCCTTCATGCTTTGCTGTTGACCATGACTGGCTGTGGTTCATACAGTCCATTAACTCCGTCTGTCAACCCTCTATTCAGCAGTAACTCAAACTAAATGCAAGTTCTGCTTTACCCCGGCAATGCAGGTTGATGTTCACCCCCACCCTGCCTGCATTCTTGCACGCAAACACACACACACACTCAACACCGTGCATGATTTGCCACGAATAAGATGGGTGATAGCTGGGGAAAAGTCTAGCTTCAGGGGACAGTAATTGTCCAGTATGGATTAGGGAATGACAGAATCTGTCCACAAGCTGCACAACACGGCGTCCATCTCACTCCATTCCCCGAGGGCTGCAGCTCTAATCTAGAAATCCTATCCCGACAATCCTAATTCATGCTTTACAACTGCGTCTCGCCATACCGATGACATAGAGTTCGCAGATAAGGTGGCCAACTTTCACCCCTATTGTCTTGTCACGCTAAATGACAAATGGACCATCAGTCCTGCAAGAATGTGTCGTGTTTTGGGGAAGCCTGCAGCAATCGTCCTGTCTGCTGTGTTATTCGAAGGTGTTGCCTTCCCAGACTATGTATGAAAGGATTAGTACTGACATGGAGTCACTCGGATCAAGTTCATGGTTTGGTTTATGTTTGAAACTTTAAAGTTGCAGCATTGAAAAACAGATAGATTTATCATTCACATTGTGACACTTTAAAAATTTGGTCTGAGGGCAGGAAACCACTCATTGCAGGCTCTGTTGGATATAAACAAAACTCTGCAGCACTCAGACAGCATGATGGAATAGGTAATGTCAATAAACATGCTTGTAAAATGAAGCCTGAAACACTGAAATGGGAATTGTAAATATGATGTCATTTAAAAATGACCCCGCGGCACAAAATTATTGATCAAAATCACTGGAGCAATGTGTGATGGAAAATGGCCCAAAGACGCCGCTCTCTGTCTTAGGTGGTTCCCATTCATGGTCTCCATACTGATCACATACACACAGGCCAATGCAGTACTGCAGGGGGATTACAGCCAGGATGTGGCAACCCAGGCAGCATCTGGAGTTGAGTCCTCCGCGCCTGGAGCTCCTCGAGAGGGGCACCAAAGCTAGCACTGCCATTCATCTAGTCTTTTCTCATAGTCTCAGCTATAACTGAGCGTCTACGTACATCTGTTACTCAACGACCAGAACATATGAGGCCATTTGTAGCCTCTTATTGTTTATACTGATGTATTACAGTGGAGTCATATCAAGGGAAATAGCTAAGTGAGATACATGAAACCACAAAGGACCACAAAGAGGATTGAATCAAAGATAGGAGTAAAAAAAGAAAATAAATAAAAGACTTCAGTGGAGAGAAGGAAAAAAACCGGAGCGATGAAACAGGATGTTTTCCCTGTATCTGTTTCTGTCACTGCAGCATGTGGTGAGATAGCAGATATCTGCTTCTCATTACAGTAAAGAAAAGGATTTAGAGTGGAGCGTAATGGCTGACTGGAGTCTTAACCCTGTCATACTGATGCACTAAACCACCAAAGGCTTCCCCTGAACCTCCCAACCACGCTCAAGCTCAGCTTGTAAATATGAAACAGCTTTGCTGCACGTCAGCCGCCCATTACCAGCCACCCCATGCATCAGAGCCTGAATGGAAGCCAATAGCTTTCAGTCCGTCCATTCATCAAAGCTACCATGGCAGGCCTTCCGTGCAAGAGTTTCAAAGTTGCAAAGTGCAGGCCTTCCTTGAGCCCTATCGCCGCTGGCCGAGCTGAGTGAAGTGTTTGTCAGGGGCCTGATTTGTGAAGGTGCTGCACTCGTATGAGGTAAACTACAGTCTGATCCAGTCAAGAATGCGGCTTTAGTGAACATTGAAATCCCCGCTGAGCAAAAAAGATGTCTGAAAAGTCCCATTGTGGCAAATGTTTCCTGTGCATTTTCACACTGCTGAGAGGTGAGGACCAACACAAAAGAAGGATGGAGATGAGGATGAAAAGAGCAAGGCATGAAAGACACATCCTGTATAGGTTCGTGAAAGAAGGAAGGACGCAGTGATTGTTATTATTTTTCCCCGCCATGTTTCTCACCCCCTTTTTTTCAGGCCCGGTAAAGAGCTCCTTGGCTCTATTTGTGATTGTGTTCCTCCACAGCTGTTGGTCCACGCTTTTTATAACGTGTCTTACCAGCTGTTCAGACAGTGATCGCCAGGACCGTGAGAGATTTCTCTGATATACACACACACACACACACACACTAACATGTTCAATAAAGATACTCACACACGTGGTTGATTGCCTGTATTTATGGGGAAATAAAGCCATGCTGCCATGCTTTAGGAAGATCAACCTAAGTGAAATTTCTATTATGTTGGGCTTCCATTTAATATTTACTGCTTCAAAAATTTTGTATTTAATTTTTTTTTAAATTACTGTGGAAAGAATTGTTTTTATTTAACTATCGATCTCAGAATTACTATAACACTGTGGGAACCGATCTACTCACCACAAGAAAAGCTTGATTCAAGGGGCTACTGTGGCTGGTCTACTTTGGGGGGGGAGATGATTGCGCTCAGATGTCAGGAGGAATTCAGCAGTTTCATAATGATGGGGAACATACAATGGACACTCTGTGATACAGAGGTAAAAGGGCCAGCTGAAACTTTAGTTAAAGCATAAAGTTAAACGGTAGTTCTTCATTATGAACCTTTTCCTGCTGCCAATCTTAATATAGCTGCCTGAACTCTGTTTCACTTTTCTCATATGTGCACATGGACTGACTAACACAAACAGGCCAAGCTTGTCAAGCTGTGGTTTGCACTCAGATGTAATTGATTGGATTTTAATGAAACCCTTAAAAGGGTGAGAGGATGGATGATATGAATAATTTGCCTCATTACTCAGCCACCCTCCATCTCTCCTTCATTTTACCAGCTCTCTTGTTCTTTTTTCTTTTTCTCTCCCCTTCTCTGCCTGTTTTGGGTCATAGTGTCTCATGGCAGGCCTGTCGTTAACCCTGTGACATCTGGTGGAAACACAAGGACCCATTTACGGCCTAATCAAAACACCCAAAAGTCAACAAAGTACAATCAGTCACATCTGCCTCAACATCACATTCTCAACTCGAATATCACCCAAGTTTTAAAGAATCTTATAATAAGTTTGTGCTCTTGCTGGGTGTTGTTTTTCTGTTGGTAAAAATAAAGGTCACATACCAAAAGCTTCAGGCATCATGAAGTGGACTGATCAGAAATATTTCTTCATCCTTCATTCAGGGCAGGAAGGTACAGGGATGCCAAACTCAACATAATAAGTGATTGAAATAGAAGTAAGCCTTTGGGAGCTAGAATGATTGAAGTTTAATGCTGAACTCACAATGTTTTTTCTAGATTGTTAATTAAACAGCCATTGATGCCACAGTTGGGTATGTGAAGATAAAAACTCATGTACAAAAGAGCAGTTCAACATTTTGGAAACCTGTTTATTACCAGGTTTATTTGAGAGTGTTAATACCACTTTCATGTCTGTACAATAAATATTAAGCCTCCACTCTCAGACAGTAAGTGTAGCTTAATGTTAACGCTGCCCGGCTCTTTCCTGAAATAATAAAATCTGCCAAATAGCATATTATGATTTTCAGTGTAGAACGAAACCAGGCACAGAATTTGGACCAAGATGAAACAAGAAGATTTAATGGAATAGGAGAAGGAATGAGTATGCAGTTAGCTGGCTCAGGCAGAGGGCAGGGAGGCGGCGGCATGAGAGGACCGGCTGGGTTGGGTGGGCGGATGAATGAGGGAAAACGGCATGGCATGGACTGATTGGAGGTAGCAGGTGGTTGTGAGCAGGCGGTTGTGCGCAAGCATGAAGGCAAGTTGTGATCATGAAGCAAAGGAAAGAGAGATAGAGGTTAGCCAAGGATACAACACACGGAGACACTGACAATAGAGGAGAGGTGTGAATTGTTAACTTCCACAGATGCTGAAACGACAAAGAGAGACATTTTGGAGGATGATGAGTTTGATGGAAAGCAGCCAGAGAGTTTCATACCCACATCACACACACACCAACACAAAAACAAGCAAAGTGCTCACAGGGTAAGAGGAAGCAAAGGAAGCATAAGGGAAAAGCAGAGGCATGGCACACACACACTGAAAACTCACTGATTAAAACCTCACATTCTGTCCCTTTACTCTGTGAGATAACCGAAATTGTGATTGTTGTTGACTGCTGACCTGAAACAGCTGGCAGGTAGCCTTCTCAATACAGACCTCAGGAAGTTAGTGCGCCCGAACAAAGGAGAGTCCTGCACATAAGCACCTGTAATACCGCAGCATTTCCCTTTTTCCTGTTTTCCTTTTTTTATAGATTAAACAAACGAGATTTAATCTGCTAATTCATGAGTCATACAAGTGTTGTTTTTACAGGTGGATTTTATTCATTGAACAAATCCACGCTGGCTGCTTCCCTCTATTATGCCATTTTAGGCAAAACCTCCTGCTACCAGGCAGCTTTTCACAGATATCAATATCTGCATGTCCCTTTGTTATAATCCTGGCTGCGGGTTTGGTGAAAAGCTGGGGTTCACTCAAACTTCAGACTTCCTTGAAGCATTTTGTTGCCACTTTTTATTGATATAAATATGTACATTTGAGCTTAAAACAGGACTCTGTTCCATGGCTGTTATAAGAGAGTGCCCATTTCCTCCCATTGAACCTGCCAAAAATGGATTTTCCTGCTGCCAGGGTGGGAGAACGGGGATGGACAATGGGAGAGCCGGATAGACAGCAGATCAGACCTTGTGGTAACCTTACATACACAAACACTAAATGCCCACAATGTCAGTCCAACACTATGGTTATTCTTTCTGAGACAATAATGTATATAAAAGAAAAATCGAACTTTAAAACCTTTAAACTGATAACCAAATTGCAATGTATGTATACTGATACAGAGATGGTGAAGTCACAGACATGCAGCAAGTAAGTGCATTAAAAAAAACTTCTGTACTATGACTCTTCTCATGTTGTAAGAGAGTGTTTAACTGTGAGACCACAAGTTAACACAATAAGCTTCTTCTGATGTAGGAGAGCAAAAAAAGAAAAGGAAATGCTCTGAACTCATTCTAGCTGCAGAGACAGGTGATTATGGAACTGGACCTGACTCAACACAAACATATACTCTTGTGACCTTGTGAAACCTCAGCTGTGTAATATGCACATTGTCAAGTTCCTACATGTCACAGACTGTGGTCTGGACATCAGAGTACAAGGCCATTTCCTTAAGTGTGCCCCTCTCACCACACCCCCACCCCAGCCTCCATCTCATTTCCTCCATACCCAAACAAAAGCTGCTTCTCTGGGAAAAGGGCTCAGCCACTTATGGCTCTGTGCAGAGCACAAACCTCCATGCAAGGGGACTCTTCATTTGCCAGCATGTCTGTATACAAAAGTGAAGTCTTCGACTTAAACCAGTCAGCATGTGGGACATTTGTTTGCTTTGTTCAAAATAACAAATCCAAAACAAAGTGCTCACAAGAGCATTAATTCAGCTGGCCCATGCACAAAGGCCAAAACCTCCATAAGAATGAGCAAAAGGTTACACTTTAACTGCACAGTCAGAGTCAAAGTAGCAGTGTAGCACCCTCCGGCTTTGATCCGGTTTACCCAGGTGGGTTTACACTGCCAGAACAAGCTCCTTGTTAGCACATTTCTCAAGGACCTCAGGCTTCGGCCAAAAAAAACTTATCTCCATCAAAGCAGTCAGAGGATGTTTCTCCTGAGCAGCCCAGTAGATCTGAGGAGTCAGAAGCACATTGCAGGATATCACTCTGAATGTGGGAAAAATGGGGCAATAAAAATGTGCTTTAAATTTACAATACTTGGGAACAACGGATGCATGTTTAGCAAGATGATGAAGCAAGGCTGCTTATTTCAATATCTTGCTCAACAAAACACCGTTGGCATTTATTTGAGAGTGTGTTTCTTGCAAAATGATGTTCAGTCCCCAGCCACCTGCAGAAAATGTCATAGCTTGAGAATTCTCCAGTTCTCCCACAATTGTCACTTTGGTGCTGAGCAGGTAGCATATGGGTTTCCCTTCAAAAACCCAAAGCATTAAAACAATAAAAAAAAAAAAAAAAAAAAAAAGTTAAGCCAAAACCTGCATTTGGGGATAACTACACAGGTCACAGTAACCCAGTTAATTGCTGCTTAGTGTGGTTTTATGCAGTACAAAGATGTGCAGGACTGTTAAGATTAAAGCTGGCAAAAAGGAATTTGCACAAGGTCTATGAGGAAAAAAAAAAAAAAAAAAAAAAAAAAACCCATCTGTTCTTCAGTAGATGAGTGTGGGAGAACTTAGTCAAGAACACCCAGAGTCTTGAACAAAATTAAGGGCACATTGAATGTTCACATTAAGACAGACTGAATATATAACCTGCCTGGCACAGCTAAATAATCTAAATTAAACAAGTCATTGATTTAGACATGTCATTTGGCCTCAGTTTTAGGATGCTGTTGTGTTTTTCCACTAAACTCTTGTTCGCATGATCCTAGCAGGATCTTGAACCAGACATGTGGTTCAAGGCTTGCATTTGTGCAAAAAGTGATGAGAGGGAAAAAAATAAAAATAATTAAAGCTGAATGCAAGGCAGCCAGTGGTTAACACATTACGTACCAGACTGGAGTCTAACGCGAGTCCAGGTGGACAAAACTTTTCCAGAGAGCTCACCTGGCCATACATTGGATAAATTAATGGGGGAGAAATTACAAGACCTTCAAGTCAGTTTGCGACTCAGATTTTTATTGTACTTAATGTGACTAGCCCATTGCCTTTAGACACCCAATTTCATCTGGTTGTTGGGTGGCAGTGGTTTTCCCAGGTGGGTGCCCACTGTCAAGCCGAACTCTTTGGTTGCATGCTTCTCATGGACCTCAGGCTTGAGCTGGAAACCCTTCTCCAGGTCGAAGTAGTCCAAGGGAGTGAAGGCAAGTGGCTCTTCCTCCGGGAGGCCTGGCAGTCGTTTGCGCCAAGCTTCCAGCATAGTGTTGCAGGCCTCAGTGGGAACATGAGCAGGAGCCCAGAAGATCTGAGGGGCCAGAACCTGGAAGCCACAGTAATGCAGAATGCCATTCTGCAGAGAACAGCAGGTTAGTCAGTCGAAGTTGACTCAGTTAGTTTATGCAGAATGAAAGCAAGAAGACAACCTGTAGTGGCCACAGAGTGACATTCATGTCTCCATTGATGCCATTTGCACTGAATGTTGACTCATGATAGCCAGTGGTGAAAGACAGCACAGCTTTCTTGTCCTGTAGGAGTCAGAGTGTTAGGAGGCTCATTTAACACTACAAATGTAAAGCTCATGGTTGAGCTGACCTTGAATCCATGGCTGTATGGCTTTTCTTGCAAGTAGGCAAAGCCCAGTGTGAGAACACGATCAAACCAGCCCTTCATGATAGCAGGAACACTGGACCAGTACATGGGGAACTGAGAAAAGGCACAGGCCAACATTGAAATGGTAATCACTCAGGGCTGATAACAAGACAAGCTACTGCCGGTCAGACTGTACCTGAAAGATGAGCAGGTCTGCCTCAGTGACTTTACGTTGCTCTTCAGTGATGTCAGCAGACAGTTTCCCTTCCTCCCACGCCAGCTTGGTCTCCTCCGCATAACGGAAGTTTTCTGCATTCTTAACTTCTCCTGCAGAGAGAAGAGTTTCCTGGAGCACTACAAAGCAATCTGAAATCATGACATCTTTAATACCAACAGGAGATTAGGTTACCAGTGATGTCTTCAGCCGTGGCAGTGGCCTTAAACTTCATTGCATACAGGTCAGATACTTCCACAGCGCAGCCCTGAGCAGTCAACACCTCAACTGCTACATCTTTGGCTGCGGCATTGAACGAGCCAGAGCTCTGGTGGGCATACACGATCAGCACTTTCTTTCCTGTCAAGCAAACAGCAACAAACCAGATTACCTACAAAAATAAACAAGTGAAACACACAAATAATGTTCAACCAGAACAAATGAGAGCAGAAAAAGGTCATACCCATTTTCAACTGAGGAAGAGATGATGTTGTTGCTTCACTAGCTCTTTGTTCACGTGTCAACTGTCCTCACAACCTGAGGTGCAGTTTTTTTATACACCCAGGCTCATGGCTGATTGTTCTCCAGCAGGTGCTGTCAATCAGCAGTCAGGTTAATCAACCAATCAGCTGGCAATATGGGATCATGTGTCAGGACTCTCATCCACACGTAGTTCACCAAAACTGTTTTAAATCAGAAATCAGAAAGTGCAATTTAAGAGGCAGCTGCAAATTTAACCTGCCCTCTCTTGTGCATACATCAAGGTGATATATGAATGTCTTTTCCTAGTTAAGCCTGCAAACAAAGAGAGAGAGAATGAATATCCGTCTGGGTCATTCATTCTGTGTCTTGTTTGATATATTGCCATGCGGACATCTGAGAGCGTGCGTGCATGTCTCTCCTTTCCACTGTCTACAAGATGTTTAAAAGTTGTGTGCCACTCCTTGTGTCGTCAAACCACATCCAAGCAAATGTGGTAGACTGATCCTCTCACTCCGCTGTTACTGGTTTCCATTTCTGTTTGCCTTTACATTATTTTCCTCTAAAGAAACAGTTGCCTGCGGTTGAGTCCACTCACGAACGTTGGCCCGTAAAAGAAAATAGTCTCGGCAACGGGCATCAAAGGCAGACATGAGCTGGCACACATCTGTGACTAGCGTCAGCCCTAAGTAGTATCTATGCAGCCACCCGTTGTGGGGTGAGGGGTGTGGAGAAGTGAACGACTGCTTCACATTAGCACATAGGGGCACATGCATGCAATGACAGTACATGAGTAAGACATATGGATGTGCGTTGTCAGATCTCTTTCCTGCCATTGTCTCTTCTTTTTCTCATTCATTGAGATTGATTTGCCTTTCAAGGGTTTGCAAGGTTTGCAGGTGTTTGACAAACTACTGCATGGATTGTTTTAATTTAAAATTATGAGGCATTCTGGTGTTTATGAGTCTGCCGCTTTTCATCCCTTGGGGCTCTCTATTTTTTTTATGCCATTACTGCACACGTATATTGGTCCTCGCCGTGCCTCATACTGAGCTGCTGGCTGCATTCCTTCTGTGTTGACGGGGAGGGTTCATGTATTCTGCTGACAGGTACGTTTTTTTAAATTTGATGTATTGAACAATGTGTTTCCAGACCGTTTTGTTGTACTATTGTACGGTGCGCTCAAAAGTGTGTTTTACACTCTCTTCCACATGTGGCAGGTATTTGGTGTGTGCTTTCTCAAGGCCTGGTTTACAGGTTTCAGTCACCTCCAGGTTTTTGACTCACAACATGAAAGCAACATCTGCAGCCCACCTTCGGAATCTCCTTTACATTTAATGCTTAGAGGCAAATTATTGCTTACATAAGGGCATTAAAAGGTGCAAGGCATACAATTACAGAGGATGTTTCTTCTCCAGGAAATGCTGGATAATGACATTAAAATATGACCTACAGTGCCATCATGTGGCCAATCTGGGAAAATAAAGGAATGTTGACCATTTCACATCTTGACTCATTTTAAATAAAAAGCTGACATACAACGTAAGAACAAGCTGCAAAAACATAGTTTATAGTTCAATATATTAAACCTTTTGTTGGACTAGCTGCAGAGTCCACATTAAGGCGGCAGAAGACATGCGGGACAATGAGTAAACAATAAAAATCATAAATAATAAACAAATGAATAGTGTGCCTTAAAAAATTATGATTTACGAAAATGTTTATTCTTAAGTTTAAACATCTCATAAGAAAAGTGTGTTTGGTAGAATTTAGCCAATTTCATTTTCATCTGCCACACAATAGTGAAGTTCAGGCACTGGTTTTGATGACAAAGTGATGGAAAAGGGGAAAGACTCCACTGGGGTGGGCTGCAAATGCCTTTTTTCTTTCCATTTGTGCCAAGGACTCAGAATCCAGCACTCCATCACTGTGTTAACCACAAGATGGCGACGCTGGCTAAATTCTCCTCCAATAAGAGATTCATTTTATGTTTATGATTTAATCACAATTTGCGAATATCTGCCAGAGTGCAGTGAGGTTAAGGCCAAAGTGAGTAATAGCCATCCAGATGGTGAGTCATGAATTGTGTATATAGCGGCACAACAGAGTCACTGCAAAGCATGCAAACTGCAACCTTCAACAGATTAATGTGTCCGATTTAATCATTAGGATGATAATAAGAAAACAGGGCAGCAGGGTTTACTGTACTTCCTGATACTTTTGGCAGACTCTCAGCACTGTTCCTTGGCAGGGTACAAAGTATAAATAATCACAGCCATCAGAGGAAGTTCGAGTCTTGGAGAGGCCTCTTTCAACAATGTGACTAGGTCCTTTCCTCTTCTGCTTCAGTATCAGAGACAGGGATCTGCCAAGTAAAACTGCAAAAATCAAGAGATATTTTTTACAGACTTGATGATAAATTTATTATCACCATTCGGATAAATGAATATTGTATGTCTGAGATTTAATAATTAAACATTTAACCCATTTAGTATGGATACATTGGAGACTTGCACCACACCATCACACCAGTTGCATCACCTGCAGCGAGGAAATCCCCATCTGTCGTCTCTTTGATATGGTAGCAGCTGCACCGTTGTTGGTTGCTCAAACAGCATTTGGAAATAGAGGATGTAATAAAAGTTTGTGATTGCTTAAATATTATACTCCTATCATACAAAGATCTCTGCTTTCTGAAGTTATATTAAACAGCTGCTTCTGTGGTTTCTACTCTTAATCCAAAGCTGCTGTTATGATTCTGAAACTGAAGTGGCCACCAGAAGGAGCAGCTGGTGGGTTTTTTTTTTTGTTGTTGTTGTTTGTGTGTTTGTTTGTTTGTTTGAAGACTTGAGGGTGTTGAGTTGAGTTAGCAAATGTTGTATTTCCACAGAGCGGTAACAAGAAAGAGTCTGTGATTAAGCATAGAATCACACGTAGCTAATCATCACAAACTGTTTGCAGTTTCACGGTCATATGGTGGAATGAGCGGAAACTTAGACTAAAATCACTCCTCAAACTCACAACTTAAATATAATAGTGATGATAATAATGTTAAGAAAAGGAAGCATTATTAATCTGAAATTCTATTGTTGGATTACAAAAAGCCTTATTAGAGGAAAAGACATTAGTCTTTTCTTTGCTTTCCCCACACATTTTGCAAAACATGTGTTTGTCTCCATTTGGATTCATATGAATGCCTCATAATAGTTACTTTGCGCTTTTCCATCTCTTATTTATAGACTAAATTAACCATATTAGAACATGACATGTGATTGCCATACTTATTTGCAAACCTCTGTTTATTTTGTAATTTATTTTCAATTTCAGTTTATTTGCATTATTATTAGTAGTAGTAGTGTCAGAAGTAATATTTTAAATGTGGTCAAAGTGCATTTCAACATGTCTTCTCTGAGTCAGTGTGCCTTCCTGTTTGGTGGAATATCAGACCAATAAACAGACCTTAGTTCAGTTGTAAAGCTAATTCCTATTTCCATCAAGTGGCTACAGAAGGGCCCAGATGAACATTTTAAATGTCCTCTGTTTTCATGTTTTGGTTAAACTTTTGTGGTATTTCTTCAGTAAGTTCAGTTGAAAAATAAATGTATTTCTCACTTACTACACTTCAACGAAGCGTTGTATTTAATATAATCTCCTTTTTCGTGTCCTCTGCTGTCAACATGATAACAAGCCACTTATCGTGAGCCAAGTTTCATGAGCCATAACCCCTGGAGGCAACACTATAAAGTGATGTTCACTGAACTGTGATCGCGGCAGTGAAACACTATCATTAATAGAGGGAATGACAGACAGACTTTGTGCAAATTTATTTGATGTTACAGCACAAGCATGCACTGAGTCTAGTGTCACTGCTTCGGAGTAAAAGCTCTGAGTAAAATCAAATCTCTGTCTTTGCCTCCGTCATCATGACACTTCACTGTCCATTAACCGGCCCTCGAGGAGACAGGTGTCCTCTGTAGAGTCTGACTGACTCAAGTGGTTGAAAGAAAGTCCTGATTGAATAAACAACAAACTGAAGTTGTTACATTTAAGTTTGATGGAGACGACGCTCCATTTTTAACTCACACTACACATCACACAGCCTTTTCCCCAGTGTGGCTGACAGGTGTGCAAATCCATCTTCTCTGTTTTTCCACTTAAGCATCTCTATACCAATTTATGCACTTAAAGGTGTGTTTACTGCCTCATCCTCCTCCGAGTTATTCTTTCAGATTCAGACAGTTGGGAATTTTGTGTTTAGTTCTGAGAGTAAAACTGGGCCAAGTGACTGATTGGAATAAAAACTGTATAAAGAGTTCCTTGTTTTAGTTGCTGAGCGGGTTGTTTGTTTATATGCTGAGAAAACTGAAGACAAGAGGGAACCTCAACTGGATTCAATCACGACATTGTCTTTCACTTTACCTGGTAACAGGTTCTCTACGGGCCTGCAAGTCCCAAAAAGTTTCCAAAAGAAATTGAGTTATAAAACATATTACTTCACATGCAGTATATTTTGATATCGGTTTATCAGACCTGCTCTACAGTGATGAAAAGATCAAAGTTACGTTTGCTGGAAGTATTTAATTCGATATTGAACATCTAAACATTTTCCAAATAAGCATTAATATTTCTTTGCAATGAAATGAGTTATGAGTTAATAGCGCAAACTAAGGGGGACACATCAATGATAAAAATGAGCAACACGCTATAACTTATGCAACCATGTGATGTTGAAGTGTCGAGGTAAGTGTTGAGGGTAGTGGGAGACTTTTTCACGGCACAGACAGCAGCTCTGTGCACGGTCTGTCATATGTTTTGTATCTTCATATGCAACCCTCTTGTGTCGCTCTGAAATCACAAGTGCAAATGCTGAAGTAGTTTCATTTTAATTTGATCCTTCCGTCTCTGTCTGGTTACCATCTGTTGTCATATTTTCTTTCTGCTGATTTGGAATCAGATATCTAATCAATCAGCTTTGTCACCATGGCTACAGTGGTGCGGAGGAGGAGGGGAGGGGGCGGAGGAGCATAGAAGAGGTGAGACCATCCAGCTGCATTTCAAAAGGCTTTTGACCGAATCTCTAAAAGAAGACGACAGGCTCAAGCATTCCTTCATTATTTAAGGAAGACAAAAAAAACTTCAGAGAAATAATGCCAGTACATTTGTTGGAGAAATGACAGATTTTTATCAGAGCGGCTATTGTCTCTCATTGTTGATTAATCTGGCACTTTGTTTTCAATTAATAAACCAATGAATTTCTACAACGAAACTAAAATACTGTGGAAATACACATCACAAGTTCCAAGAGCCATAGGTGATGTTACAGTTTGATGACAGATAACCAGCTATCCTTCACATCCACAGCAAGCTATTTCTTTTTGTTTTCCTGCCTGGTGTGGAATCATTGAAGAAATTTTGTATTTTCTGTGGAATGACAAATTGATTAGTGACTAATTGTTGCCCTGTTGAACCTAAGAACCCTGGGAAGAGGGGCTGGAAATTAAAGACATCTAATTTAACACACGCAAGTGGACATGTGCGTGCATGAACAGACGAGGAGGAGGGGAGGCTTGTGGTTCTGGCCTTTAAACAGATGGTGTCCAGACTGAGACAGAGGAGGGAAAGAGGGAGCAGAGAGACTATGCGGAGAGTGGCACAAGGCAAAACACTGAAATTAGAGATTCTGATGAAATCCCTCGGTTGCTGCTTTTGGCCAGCGGTCTGATTTTACTCACACGGCTGAAGCAGTGTGCTTTTTGTACGGTTTAATTTAAATATTTTAAATCCAAGTGGTCAAGAAGATACATCATTGGTTTACAGGGTTGATCTAAAGATCATCTTGGTATTTCTTAAAGCATGGCCAGGCATTTAATGGAGGAGTCCGGTTAATCTCCAGTAGTCTGCGGAGTTAAATGTGTGACAGATGTGACTGGATCATCAGATTTTTTCTTCAGCCTACTTTGGGTGGATTGCAGTGAAATGGCAGATAAGTGAATGTACAATATCAATTTGTTCCTGTAGTTGGGATGCATTTATATGATGCACTTCATAACGAAAAATGTTATCCGTAGGAAAATACTGTGGCCTTGATATCATTTATTTGTTTTTGTTTTTTTTACACTTTTATCAGAGACACAATCAGCACCAGGTTAAAACAAAAACAACAACTGTTCGTGATTGCTATGTCTGATCACCTATTCTGTTATTTATTTCTGATTTTTTTCATTTGTAATTTCTTCTTTTATTTTGTTGTTCAGGCTGTCTGTTCAGCAATTACTGACAGCTGGGTTATATCAACAGACAAATTCATGCTTTTGTCAACATCACATCTTGTGACCCACAAGAGACAACAGTATTCTTTCATTATGTACCACAAAGCAAAGCATTTCCCATTAAGTCTCCCCTGTGTCTATATTGAGAAGGTGTGTCTCTTTCATAACTGCTGATTTTTATTTTTAATTTTTTCCAAAATTAAAAATGTTCAGAATGATGTTATTAGTTTAAGAGCTATATAAAACATCATGGGAAATGGAAATTAAACCTAATGAAATGACTTTATTGGCTTTTTGTTTCTCTGGCATATTCAAGTAAATTGAACAACTTCATTAAACAGACTGAGTAAATTTAAAAGAAACATTTCCTGTCTTCAAACAAAACCAAATCATCACTGGGAAGAACATACAAATATTAACCTTCAGATTTGGTTCGATTTGGGAGAGGGCACAGCAGTTTGTGTGCTCTTAATGCAAGACACCATTTACTGCATGTCAAAATTGTTCACAGATTACATGATTCAAAGGCGAAACAGCAAAATTTACCAGGCTCTGTCACTTACCTGTGATAAATGCAACAATGCAGAGGCCGACTTCCTGCTTAGTTTTGGATTGTAACCAAAATTGAAAGACTTCTGGTTAGAGATTTTTTTTTTCTTTTTTTCTCAAAGATTTTGAAAGTGCAAATAAAGCCTGACCTGGTTTCAGTCTGACTGGGTTCCGAAAAAAAAAAAAAAAAAAAAAAAACCCTCTCAAAAGTACAATACCTCTTACTGTCCCATGGGCTCCTTTGTGCTAAGAAGTTGATCTTGCTGCATTGGAAGGGGAAAGGACTGCCATCTTTTATCTCCTGGATAATGATACTGTCCATCTAGAGACAATCAGATATGTTCTAGACGATAGTTTGTAGGAATTTAATAAGATTTGGATGCCAATTTCTATTTTTTCCTCTCTCCCTTTTTGTGTTCCATTAAGTACCTTTTCCCTGTCCATTGCCTGTTATATTACCTGCTCTCTTACTTTTCTTTTTGGACATGGTGCAATATTACTTAGCATTATTGCCATTTCTCTGTGCTTCCTAATCAAGATGTTTGAAACGAAGAAATGGCCATGGTGCTTTGGAGAGAATGATAATGATGTTAGCCATATGCCGAGGCCTTCTCAATAATCACATGTGATCCCCAACTGTGCATTTACGGTGCCATTTCTGACAGCGTCTGAGAAAATGTTGTCCCCCATTGGCACAGAGGTGGAGGCCCACTGGTGATTTATTCACGATGATTATGTTAGTAATGATTCTCACTGACATTTCCCTCTAAGAGATGAGCAGATCAAAATGCCAGAGCCACACACCTACTTCTGCCCCGTTTGCCCATCCACAAGAGCACAAACTAATCCACGACATTGGGCTGTGTACGCTTTTAGAGTTTAAATATCATTTTATTCTTGTTTGGATAGAAGAGCTGTTTTGCTGTTCAGACTGCTTACTCCTTACCAATCTCCTAACCTAGTGCTTCTATCACCACTTTAAAGTTCTGGAAATGGCAAGACGCGTGATGACATCTTACAACTTATTACCAAACCAACAGCCCACAGGCTCATAGCCCTTTTACAAACCTGTCTTTTCACCAGCCCCAGCTCTGCTTAAACAAATACAACTAAATCCTCCTCGACAAGAAGGTTGCAAAGTGTTGTTTCTGCTTTGTTTGTGCCTACGTTTTTGTTTTTCTGTTGTTTTTTTTTTTTGTGTTTTTTTTTTAATGAATACAAGACAGCAGATGTTTCAGTATTATCCTGAAGGATATATGAGACTGTAAGACAAATTTGGTTTGATTTTCTTTTTATTTATACAAAGGTTCACATTTGACATTTTGCAAACAGAATCTTATAAAACGTGGCGCCAGTGCAGCTAATTTCACATCAGGTCGATTTTATGTTCGTCGACTACTAATAATGACAATTAAACAACTACACCAACAAATTGTACTTTGGACGTCTCACCAGGGAGTAAAAGTGAAAGCGGGGAGAGGCTCTGACAAGTGAGAGCCTTTCACTATAACGCCTTTTATGGAAAGATTGGGGTTGAGGGGGCGGGGCGTGTGTGTTTTCGGGGGGGGGGGCGGCTTGCTCACATTGAGACAAATACTTGATGGAAGAAACTGACAGAGCAACAAGCCAGACCGGCTCTGACACTAGGAGGGAGGAGATGCGCACTAGGAACCATGATGGACCGGGAGGACTGCGTGTCTACTTCACTGGAAGTGCAACCTGATCCCACTCCCAGTTCGCATCTCTTTAACTATACTTAGAGCAATAAAACCTAAAACAGCATGAAGACGAATGAAGAGAAAAAAACTTCGCCCACTTGCACTGATTGTTTACCCGAACAGTTTTTGATATGGGGCTGTATTTGAATCAGTTCCTTCTTTGAATGTGCAAGGTAAGTTCATGTTTCATTTTACTGTGATTCCGTAAAACCTGGTTCAGGTGATCGCAGAGCTAAGATTGCTTAGCTTAGATTGCTTGCTTAGTTAAACGCGGCAACTTTTGTTCATTCTAACCGTAATGACATTCAAAACTGGGAATCCCTCTCTACTCAATCCTGACAAACAAAAAGTCGAAAGCAGAAAATTTACACAGGAGTTGGTAGCTTGATGTGTCTTAAAAACAATGCTTTACAAACACACACGCTCCGATATATATGATTTCATTTTACAAAGCAGAACACTGACTGGTTGATTTTTAAATATTGATCATTTTGATAAATGCATTGATGGCCGACGTGCTGTGGCGATTTTCCTTTCAGCACCTCGGACAGCGCCGGTATCTGAGTTACGTCACAAGGGGGCAGCACGAGCCCCTTTAATTTTGTCCCGTAAATGAAGTTTTTCAACTTGGCCAACAAAGAATAGAAATCTGACAGCTAAAAAACAAGAATCAAAGATCCCGGCATGATCCTAAAATTGGCTAAAAAAGCTCTATGAAGTACACAAAGTCTCGTCTGCTCTAAAGTTGTGTGAGTTGAGAAAAGTAGGAATTTGGCTGAATTCATTTGTCTAATAATATCAGCTATGTCTCACTTCATGGCAGCTACAGACACGATGTGATTTCTCCCGTTGTTCTGCAGGACATCTGCAGCGTGGGGGGCAGGAGCACGATGCTCAGTCCTGACCAGCCCGAGCCCGAGCTGTCCTGGGGACAAGCGGACTCTGAGAGCCTCCTGGACCAGGTCCAGTGCGGGCCCATGTCGGCCGATCCCGTGCACGCGCCCGCGCTCAGCAGGGAGGAGAAGAGGCGGAGGAGGCGCGCGACAGCCAAATATCGCTCCGCGCACGCCACCCGAGAGCGCGTCCGCGTGGTGGCCTTCAACGTGGCCTTTGCAGAGCTGAGAAAGCTGCTCCCGACCATCCCGCCAGACAAAAAGTTATCCAAGATTGAGATCCTGCGGCTGGCTATCTGTTACATCTCCTACCTCCACCACGTGCTGGATGTTTAGGTGGGACGTGGTGACCAGCCGGTGGAGGCCTTGGTCAGGGACACTATGTCAAACCAAGGGACAGGACGTGAATACTCTGCATGTGTGGGGTCAGAAGGTTACATCAAACTGATGGAGACGCCAACACAGACATGCTCTACAGCCTTACGTGCATTCTGTGGTAGCTGTGCAAGCATCATACTGACTTGCTGCAGGACTGCTGTGGGCTTGCTGTCATGAAATGGATGGAAAGAATGGAAATATTTCTGAGAGCTGCTGTATGATATTTGTGGAGCCAAACTTCACAACATTGCAATGCTTGCGCTTGTACGCCCTGCCTTTAATCTGCCGGCCTCTGTGTCACCACTGTTTCCTCTTCGCACCAATTTGTAAATATATTTATTGCAAGTAGGCAACTGGTGTTTTCTCTGCTTTCATTCTGTGGCATCGAGCTGTAGCTGAAACTGCATTTGAAGTCCATATGTTGAAAATAAACTGTGACGGCTGAAGAATTCTATTTGGTGTTATGTTGTTAAGTCAGCGGCTGGTATAATGGCCACTTCAGCTTTCTCTGTGATCAGTGAGGTCTTGGTGTTTGTTGGGGTTTCTCTCCCACTGGATGGGGGGCAGGTGTTTCACCAGACAAAACCATAACATGCATATGATGGCCATCCATCTGCCCGCTCTCGAGGGACGCACAGATGAAAACACACATACAAATGAGACAGTTATGTGTGTTTCTCACTCTGAAAAATGGAAAGACCTCTTAGAACCAGATATTATAGATTTTATACCACCTAGATCTTCATGAATGATAGTTGATGAATGATGAAGTTGTGTAACCATTAACGTCCTGCTGTAAATTCCATTTAAAATTTCATATCAATAATAGGAATGCTTCATTTTAAATGTGCTTTGGATCAACGTATTACAACAACTTTTAACAGCACATGCCGTTAAACAATGAATGTTAAGCACAAGTGCCCTGCTTTGATTGTTTCATTTTGACCAATTAGATTATGTGCAATTCTGAGCAAATTCAGTAGATAAGTCAGTTAACATTTGAGGTTTTCCTCAACTTTCGGAAATACTGCCCTGTGTTACCAAAGAATGCCTTTTCTATCGGATGAGATCAGACTGTGAATGTGAACTCCCGCTTGTCTCGTTACTTTTTCTCTCCATTAGTCAGAGGCTGTCTGAGCGCCTTGTCTCATCCCTTTATGCGAGTCTCTGTGGTGTAATGTGGCCCAGGGGGATCTGGGTATTGTTCATGTCCACTCCGGCAGTAAGAGTGACAGCCCTTTGTCTACACAGTGCACTTACAACACACTACACACTGAGTATATTGGGGAAGGGAAGGAGAGAGGAAAAAAACTAACATCTTATTTTAAGGTAAATGAGGCCAGGAATGTTTTAAGCCCCTATAGATTGTTATTTTTTAACCAAATGGCAAAAATACAAAACCCACACTTAAGCTGTAGGCGATGTAAAGCTACCCACAGCAGCGTCTTTTTTTTATTGTTATTATTTTATTCTCCTTAATTTAGATTTACTTTCTTTTGTCAACATGAGCTATTTCTGATTTGATGTTATTCTGGACTTGCTCTCTCTTCTTCCTGTGGATGTAATCTTCACTTTGATAAAGACTTATCAGTGTTTGGAAGGAGCAACACTGCCCTCTGATGGAGTTTCTTTGAGCAAAATGTAACTGATGCTTGTTTGTTTGTGTGTGTGTGTGTGTGTGTGTGTGTGTGTGTGTGTGTGTGTGTGTGTGTGTGGTTGTCTTGATTCAGTGAAAATGCTGCTCTAATTGGATTTGCACAAATCACAAGAGCTTCATCAGTCAGTGATGGTCAGATTTTAAAAAGGTGCTAAGAAATGGAGCACTAAAACAACACTGCTATATTGTGTATTTGTGATACAGTTGTTCCTGTATATTTGTTGTTGTTGATGATGTAAATGATAAATAAAACGTGGCAAATATTTCCTAAAGGGTTTTTTTTTTTTTGTTTGTTTATTGTTGTTTTGCAGCCTGTTAGCAAAGCTACAGTCTTTTTACTGTGCTAAAGTTCTTTTCAAACTCTCGTGTCATCATTAGGTGGCCCTATCGTGTGTTTGTGTGTGTGTGTGTGTGTGTCAGTACGATTGTACTCAAAATTATTTAAACAACTGAAGCAAACTATCAATTCTGTACCTGTCAACACAAGGCTTTTTAGGCCCCTGTAGGGAACAGTGTCGGAGCAGATGCTCATTTTTCCTGGTCGGTAATAGATTCTTGCAGCTGCTCAACAGTGTTTAATCATCCTGCCTGATTATTTCAGTTTACCTTACAGGAATGGTTCTGGTGGATATTTCTGCATATTCATTTGATCTCAATTGACAAGCTGCAATATGTCCGAGCATGAGTATGTGTCCAATCAGCCAAAGAAGTTCACATCAAAAAAATGTATTTAAAAAACACATGTACCTCTTCTCCCTTGATGAAAAGTTGATTGGGTTTTGTGCAGGTTTGGCTCATAACCACTGATGTAATGCCCCAGAAAACAAACGGTCAAAGTAAGATTTTTTTTTTTTTTTAAGTTGGTAAACTTTCCTGTCTGGTTGATATCCAAACCTTTACAGAGCCAAACAAGTGAAATGCAAGTGAGGCTGCAGTGAAAACGTCTTTTCCTGAATGGAGCAGACACTAGCTGGTAAAGCACGACCTCTCGCGGGCTGCGGCTGAAAATAATCTTCCTGGTTGACTTGGGAGTGAATTGTACCTCCATGCTGCCTTCCTCTCTGTGGTCCTGCTGATCACAATGGCCAGGCTCGTATGAGGGAGCTGCCTCTCAGCCCAGCAGCAGATCCGCCGTCCGCAGCAACGCAGCGAGTCGCCAGTGCGGGAATGTGACACGCATCTGAGGGGAAAGGGGAAAAAAAAAAAAAAAAAGGTAGGTTCAATGAAATGCAATCGCGATGCTGCGTTCATTATTACACCGGGAGTATCCTGACCACAACCCCGCTGAAGAATTACTGCTGAAGTTCAATGCTGCCGGCCGTCGAGGGGGAGGAAACGGTCTCCTTCAAAGCAGCCACCTTTAATCCAAGCTTTATTTCTAACAAGGTGGAGCTTTTCATGTGCTCCAGTGCCTCATATGGATCATTTGATCAGGCAGGACCGTCAGGATGCATGCATTATTTGAGCTGACGGTCCCTTATGCGGTCCACTGTTGTTAAACTGATTGGTTTCCGGATGAGACACAAAACAAGAGCTATTGCAGCCGACAGTGAAGGCTGTGCAGCAGAGAGGTGACAGCACATGCCCCGCTCTCTTTTACACACAGGAGCCTATAAAATAAAAGGGCGTTTCAGATCCGGCTGCAAGGTGACGGTGCGTGTCGCCATCAGCAGCAAGCAGCATCTGTCTGAGCTGCACACCGGGCACAGCTGGATGAGGTGTAGATATGCCTGTGTGTCTGCTTCTTAGTGCCCCCCCCCCCCCCCAGGGGTACCATGCTGCAGTGAAATTGTGCAGCACCTACAGCCATGTATTATTGAAGGGTGCTGATAGGTGCCGTGTACAAGCCAATGGGCTCTGTGAGGTATGGGATAGCCTTCAATAGACTAGATTAGTCAGCCCCCTGGAAGCTATTCTCGCCATGAATGATCAAAAGAAAGTGGCGTTGGCAATGCTTTTATCATTGTTCTTTCTTAAACTGTGTTCCCTGGCTGCAGGGACGGTGTGTAATCAGAAATGGAGCCACCTTTCAGCTCCTTGTAGTCTGTAGTGGGATCTTAAAAAGTGTGGGTATAGTGCGGTATAAGGCATTGTGCAATGTGGAGTAGTGTACAGTAGTAACTTAAAAGCACTTCCCTTACAGTAGGAATGTACTGAGCTATCTGTTCTCTAACCCTCCCTCTCTCCGTTCTACTCTACTTTTACTTAGTTCCACTTGAGCGACTCACAGGGGACTAAGTTTGCATTCCAGAGAACTGTGTCAGGTCTTAACTTTCTCCTCCTACTGTGTTTGTGTATGTGTGTGTGGAAGACCAGCAGGGTGGGGGTGACTGAGCATCACTAAAAGGTCACTAAAAGGTCACAGGTTTGGCTCTTTGCACTCACCTAACAAATGTGTTTATGCCAGGAATCCAATGACAGACTGTCACAGCAAACAATGAAAGGAAAGTACGCAGGAAAGTGTGTAATTACATCTCAGTCTTAGTGGTGAGCTCAATCAAATAAGTTCACAAAAACAAAAGCTCTTTTGACTGTATTTGTATCTTTGGCTCAGTGTGTGTTATTTGATTTAGTCAGTGAATATTTGGTCAGTTTTGAAATGTTAATCAGCATCTGTTCCTCTCGGTTATCTGACATCCATGACGGAACTGGAGATTACTATCACATTTAATAAGACGGGTGGGAAGCGGTGGACCGTGTTATTTGTGTGCATGAGGGCATTGTATGTTTTTTTGCTGCTTTTAGAGAATATATTTTATGTTTGAACTGCACAAAATTGATATCCAGCTGAAACAATTGTAAAATGAATCAGAACTGGCAACAATTTTGATAACCGGTCAAATCAATCAATCAATCAAGCTGTTTCTTATTGCCATTTGTGGGGATTGGTCAGACAAATCAAGCAAGCCAACGATGGCAAAAATCGAGAGCATTAGTTAAAATGATGATGGCTCTATTTTGTAAATTAGATTGGAAATTGGTCAAATGCCGTTAAATAGTTAAATGAGTAATAAAAGAAGTTACACAGCAGGCAGACAGCTGCTGCAGCTGGCAGACTATGGCCTGATGCCACCAGGGCAGGGAAGGGAAAGTGTGGGGGCTAATGGGTGGGAAGGAGGCCACAGATGCCATGGTAACCAGGCCTCAGCATGCTCTCTCTGCAGATGAGATGAGAGACTGATCTGTACCATTTACGGTGATAATGCTGCTTTGCGCTTTGATGGAATCTCAAATCTCCACAGCCCTTTTTCTCTGCTCAGTCGGGAGGTCACATGGCCCTGCAGGACACTCCAATACAATCCCACATTCTCAGGTTCATTATTAATTGATGAGGTGGATCAGCGGCTGAAAAGAGCCCGACCTCTCAGATGCCTCAGCCCTCCCTACACAGATATTTGTTGCGGTTATGCCTCTTTTACTGAGGTAAAAAAAAAAAAAAAAAAAAGAATCCATACTTCAACATGAGCCTGTACATTTGATACTGATTGGGTGTAATTACAGTAGCTCCTTCAGTGAAAGAACCTCCATCCACTAAACAAACACATTAATCACTGTTTGTTTTACATTAGTGTCACTTCTTGGTGCAGCCTACCGGAACGATTCACAGCGAGGAAACCATGCTTCGCTCAGGATGTCATTTTCTACTCAGGCTCGCTCGCAGAGGACAACTGATTTCTTCTACTTTTTTTTTTTTTTTTTTTTTTTTGGGACACAGCAAAAACAGGAGAGAGGGGCACATCTCTGATGCACGTTGTTATGTCCGCATGCTTTATTCTTAGTCATCCATTGGTTGGTAACTGATAGTTTTTCTTACCCCGTGGCTACGATTTTCCACATGGCCTGGTTCACTATGCCTCTTCATGCTCGTCTCGTGGATGAGTGGCCTTCTCAGGGGGATCATCTTGGCCCACATTCCACTGCCACGCGCTCAGAGATCAGCACTCATGGGGTTAACAGCTTTTATTCAATTCATAGGCTCATTCAGTTAACCATGCTGGTGCTGGGTGTGATGAGAAGACAGTGCCAACCCCCCCCCCCCCCCCCCCCCCCCCCCACACACACACACACACACACACATTCACTCCCAGTGTGCCTTTCTGTCCCTCACACACACCCACATCAGTAGGATCACATGAATTTGCACTCAGCGGGGGTGATTGATTATTTGCTGCTAGACGGGGCTGCCTGCATCCAGCGTTGCCAAGGCAACAGTGGACGCTGTGGATGTAGGTTAGAGATGATTAGAGATATGACTGACATTTTTTTCAAAACTCTGGTTAGTGTTTAAAATTTGATGCTGCAACATCAGCTTTGATGCTGTGAGTAGAATTGTTTTGTTACTACGTTCAAGTTCATTATTCATCGATGTCCTGAGCATGTGCAGCGCCATCTTCTTCATGTCGTCTGCTTTTAATAGCACAAGCAAATGTGCATCAGTGGAGAATGATGTCATGGGTTGGGTTTTTTTAACTCTTAGATGCTACAGGTCTGTGAGATAACACAGAGTGTAGCTTTTCTGATATGAGTTGGACTGCAGGTTGTGGCGTTGTGACTACAGCAATTAAATGCATTGTATGAAAATCCTTAATGGAAAAATCTGTGGGTTTTCACAGCCAACTGCATTTCCCACTGTCAATGGAGGGACAGCAGAGTACTCATAATATCTTAATGGAAATCAGCGAAATGGCAGTGTTTTCTTCCAATCTCGATGCTGCTGCGTGGCTCCACATCCTAATATGCTGAATACAACAATTTAGTGTTTGTATGCCCCATTGACAGCAGAGATAACGAACAGCCTGTAAACAATGAGCAGAGCATAATTCCAGTTAGTGAATGCAGGCAGGGCTGGGATTGGATGACTGGCAGGTGGACAGAGTGTAGATTAAGGTCTAAGTGAATGGTCATGCATGGTGAAGCACTAAGACTTCCTCATGCTGCACTCAGCATACATTCAGGCCCAGGAAGTGAGTCTGGTGTTTGCCCAGTCTGATGGAGAGGAAGTTTGTGTGAGAATTAATGAGCCCCATTTTATTGAATTTTTATGCCATAAATGGCTGAATAATAGGATGAATGATTATTATTTTTATTTCAATATATTTTATTTTAGATTTTTGTTAATTTGTAAATAAAAAAAAAACTGATTCATTATTTACACTGTCAATTAAAAATGCATACGTTTGAGTTGAGTCCACAGGTTCTAGATATTTAGAATATTTAGATCATTAAACTGAAAAATTTAACATTTCAACAGTTAACAGTACAAAGGATTTTATATGCAGAAAGAAGCACTGCAGTGCTTGAGTCTGTAGATTTCTCTAGCAAGAAATGTATTTGTCTTACTCATTTACCCTGTGGCTATATTTAACCATGGACTCTCCTGAGATGCATTGTTCTTTTTAAAAAAGTATCTGGCCAAAATGACAAAAAGAATCAATGTTACATAAAAACACAAAATAATAAAATTGAGAGGTGTCCCACTTTGCTACGAAGCAAGTTTCCAAATAGAGTTTGTCTTACATTGAATAAATATGTAGATTTAAAAAGTTCAGAAATGACTCTGGTGATATTGAAGATTCGTCTCTCACATCAACCTAATGGTTGTCTAAGACAGAAACAAGTCACAGGCAACTGTGAAAAAACTGTTCATTTTATGTATCTGCCTTCCGTTAGTTCAAGGCAGGTCTCAGATGTAAAACAAATGGATACTTCTGTTCTCCTTGGAAGTGCTTTTAATGGTAAGAATCAGCAGAGTCCCGTACAGAACTGCGTCACTTGGTAGCACGACTGATAAATTCTATGCTATTCTAACGCAGACGTATCAAATTTGAAAGCAAACTTCCTTCTCATATATACCTGTCTCTCTCTCCCTCAGGTCAATGTGGCTGTTTAGGCAGCTCTCTGGGTTAGCAGTCAGCCATTGTGGATTCCTGACGCTCATTTCAATATCAACCCGTTCCTCCTCCTGAGCATTGCTGCCACCTTACCCCCTCTGCTACGTGACAAGTCTCTCCTCTTCAATCTCCGCCTCCGACCTGCGTTTGGAATGGACACGGAGTCGACCCACTCGGGCTACTCCTATCACTCCAGCCGCTCTGGCAGATCAAACCGACATGGGTATGTTTCCTGTCTGTCCGACTCCCCTTCTATGCGTCTGCTCCTTCCCCTGACTATCCCTCCCTTTCGTTGTTTTTGCTGAAGCATCTCTCTCCCCAGCCTCTTGCTAGGGTTTTCTATTGATCAATTTTTATTTTATTTATTTATTTTTTTTACTGTAATGCCTTCAGTCTACATTGATACTTTAGTTTTGGGCGGGCCACATAGTCCAAATAAAAGAGATGAGCAGCTAAAAGAGAGACAGAGAGGGAGAAAACTAGAGATTGAGACAGACAGAGCTCATGGATTAGGGTCGTCACAGATGAGTGGCTCTAACCTATTTCACTGATTTATGCAGTCTATTCTGCAGATGAGAGAACCATTTGATTCCTGCCTTGTCCATTCCTCACTCCCACGATTGGCTATGGGAATATTTTTTTGGAAAATAACAATCACAGGCATGAAGTGATGTAACAGTTATTTTCATTAGCAACCATTGTATTATTTTTTGATGCTGTTGATAAATGATTTGGTCTATCAAATAAAAAGAAACATGAATTCCTAAGCCTTTAGGTGATGTCTTTAAAGTATTACCAGAAATGATTAATAATGCCAGTTTGGTCTCCCACTTCAACTTTTAGTGTTACTGTATATTTTTTCTCCCAATAGACTTAAACACTTCATCAAGAAAATAATCCATATAAATCATATGTGACCAAGCTTAAGTTTATGTTTATAAGTCTATATTTCTCTCATTCCTCTGCTTGTTATCCAGGGATCGAAACCGCGAGCGGCACAAGGCCAGCAGCAGTAAAGACAGCAGTCGCTCTGAGCGGTCTGTCGTCATCAACCCCCCTGACACGCCGTCCCAAGACTCCCCTGTTCACAACGGAGAGCCACTGCCCGGGGAACCCACACCCGCAGGAGATCATGGAGATGAAGCCCAGGTATTGATACTGACGATTCAGTCAGTGACCAATGACTGAAAGCAGAGAAGGCATATTTCCAAACACTCTGCAGTAATCACAATCCTGTAGAGGAACTCGGAAGTCTCAGTAATCCAGCTATGAACTCCACACCATGACCTTATAAATTCATCCTTACACAGCTGGCTGCCCAGTGCCTCAGCGCCTGACACATAATAACAATGGTGCCAAGGGATCAAATAGGTCATAGGATTAGCAACCCTCTTGTGTGCCCGGGTAGATTTGTATGGACAACACTGTGCTACAGTGATGAGTATGTGTGTTTGTGGGTGTACCCATGATGCCTGATAGCTTTAAGGCAGAGCAAAGAGATACCAGTCATCCCACAAAGCTGATTTTGCTGAGCCTTCGTTTTTAAATAGACACAGGGAAATAAAATGCTGAGATAATGCAGCTCAACGACTGAGTTGATCATTAACTAAGTCATCTCTACGGGGACTAAAGATGCTATTCAGTATAATGGGCATTGTTTAAAGATGTACCTTTTTTTTTTTTTTTTTTTTTTTTGGCTTCCCAGGCACGAGGTAAATTAAAGGATCAATACTATTTTTCGCTCTATTATGCAAAGCTGGCTAAACCATATGGATACCAACCAGATACTGCAAGCTGCACCTTTTGTTACAGTCCTACAGGCTTACCAAGCCACTTTGGTGAATAAACGATTCTTATTGCATATATCATTACTTAAAAAGGAGTAATAACTAAATATCTGACACTGAGCAGAGAGAGCAGGAGGAGAAAGAGAAGTCATCAGTAATGAGGCTTCCTAAAAACTGCTGTGACCAATTCTATGATCGCAGTGAAAGTTAAATTAAGTTAAGTGAGGTGCAGAAAGACAGAGGAGGAAAAGAAACAGCGCAGATATTCTTCTTAAGAGGAGGAATCTGTGCCCGAGGCTGCCTTCACAGGCTCTCTGACCTACTTGAAATCTATAGTAAGAGAAAAGCATTTCATCTTTGTGTAAATGGTTTTGTGTTTTAGTGAAAGAGGAAAAAGTTTGGATATGTGAAGTGGCTGAATCTGAACCGTGCATAAAAGGGTGGACTTCTTCTTGCCGATATTATTATTATTAAATGTGATTAGAATTGAAATGTGTTTGCAGCCAGACCTCCGAACACTCAAAGGTCTGACCTATTTGCTCAGCATCCCCTTATGTCTAGGCAGCCACATTCCACGCTGTCATGTGATTATCAGCTTTTAGCTTACATCCATTGTTGGCAGTGTAAGGTAATCTGCCATTGTACCGTATTAACCCTCCAGACAAATATGTCCAAATGGCACCTCAGCACAACAGTAACCATCACCGCCACAGCCAAACTCCACTTCCACCAAAGCTTTTTTTTTTTTTTTTTTTTGCAGTAGATCTGTTTAGAAACATACCAACAGACTGAGATTAGCCTTAGTTTCCATCCAAACGCCGCTTTGAGGAAAGCTGATATGAATAATCCCCCATGTTTACACTCATGCCTATGCCATAAGGATACGCTCTTGGACCACAGCTCCTGTGCATGCATGTGTGAGTGTGAGTCATAGAGAGAGTGCCAAATCTGTTAGTGAGACTGTCCACGCTGATTTGTGGGACTCAGACGCTGCGCCTTGGTGCCAGGAGGCAGCAGCTTCAATTTCCTCGCAACGTTATATGTGGCAACATCTACCATTGCTAAGACCATATGCTTCACATATGAAGCATACGGTGAGAAGCACATATCCAATATTTTTGTGTTTCACACTTTACTTCTTTGCCCTTTTCTTTAGATGCACAGTCTCACGGCTATGACAGAAACCAACCATCTTGTAATTTCAAGTAAAAAGACAACCACCACTATCTACGGAAAATGGAGTAAATTGAATTAAACTTGTCTTGCACGTTCAATGACTCATTTTAGCAAAAATACACACCAGCACACACTATGACACTAAACCCCAAACCAACAACAGCTCAAAAGAAAAAAACAAAAAAACAGCACGTTGGTGCAGTCTAACCTCCACCCAGGCTGGTAGGACTTAGCTGTTGTGTTTACTGGCTAGCAGACCATTTGCTGTGTGTATGTGTGAGTCTCTCTGAGCAGTGCTAATCAGGATGTTGTTACATTGTTGTGCTTTGTGATGGTGGAACAGGGCTAACCATAATCCTTGTTCACCCTCTGCCAGATGAAAGGACTGCCAAGCAAGCAAGCAGGCAGCAGCCATGCTGCTCACTTCCTCCTTCCCTCCCTCGCTCTCGCTCTCGTAACCATTGTCTGTTTCATTCTTTCTCTGTTACACTTTATCCATTCTTCAGTGCATGCAGAGATCAGGTTCAATTAGTGCAGCATTAATCTTGGGGATTAATCCGCAGAGATTTAATGGCTGCTTTTAACAGTATTAGCACAGTCTTTTTCCACTAAATGAGACACTAGCATCAAACCTTGTCTCTGTCTCTGGCTGCATTAACAGATCGGCAGAGAGACTGCAGGGGAAAGAGAACAATTCAGAATGCACATCCAAATGGGGAATACTGTGGTTTATGTGATAGGCTGCATACTCTTCAGCGAACTGTCCAAAAATTTGTTGTCAGAATTTATTCATGACAAAAACACAATAGCTGATTTGGAAGTTGCCCTACACAAGTGAAAAGGAAAAAGTGTACACATTGGTGTTTTAAGGTTGCTACAACATGAAAATGACAAAATTCACGTTCATTTGCCTCCTCTTTCAGTGCGCAAGCAATATAACTGTGCCTTATAGTAAACATCTGGTGAGGAGTGCCACAGACAGAGCTAGATAATCCTGTGATGTCCCTTTCTGTTTTCCATAAAGGAATAAAATAATTTAGCACTTTGGGAAGCACCATCATACACTTTCTTGCTTACCAGTAGATGAATAGGCTAGATTGTCTCATGCTGTATGTCTAATCAGTTTGAAGCAACAGTCGGCAGCTGTTTAACTCAGGATAGTGTAGCTACCAGACAGCCCAGACTGAGTCACTGCACTGAGCCAAGAAAAACTCCCCCACAGTACCCATAAAAACACAAAATGTCATTTTCCTTTACGCTCTGATTTTTGAATAAATGAAACTAATGAGATCTAATGTGTTAAATAGGGAAAGTGGCTGGAGGTGCCAAGCTGTGCTCCATGCTTGCAAAGCAAAGCTAAAGGGTCGCTGGCTGCAGCTTTATACATAATATTCAGCCATAAGCGTCTAAGCTGTTCACTTAGTGCTGCCACCCAAATTTAGTTTCATTCGGCTGCCTTATTATCTGTTTATACTGATGGAAAACAGAACAATAATAGAGAAGTACCAACCTCACATGTCACATCGAAAGCTTTGTCTCACTAGTTTCTTTATATTCAACCGATAGAAAAAAAAAAACAAATGGTATATTTTCAGATTTATTCCCATATTGATTTAGAAAAAAAAAATCTATTTAGTGTGGAGAGAAAAGTAAGCATATTCCAATTTATTCAACCCTACGTTTTCTAAAGATATGCATTGGCACATGGTTTTTCACAGATGCTTTTCTGTTTAGGACCCTTTTACAAATAGTTGGCTCAGAAAGAAACAGAGCAAAAGAGGAGAAATGCGAGTGGAATGAGAATGAGACTGGACATTAAATGGAGCTGACGTTAAACTTAACATAACTGACCTCTGGCTTCATGCATTACTTCGGCAGACATATACCCCGTTTGCGATTTCACCCCTTTACCACTGCAGCCCCCCTCTCTCACTTTCCTCTCATTCATCTTGAGGCTTCTGTTGGCAACTGCTCCTCGTGGCTCAGTTAATTGGCTGTGAACAGTAACGGGGGGAAGAATTTATAATTATGTCATATTTTTCCCCTGATTGGAAATATGCTAATTCAACATTGAGTTCACATTCCACAAATAGCAGCAGGGTGAATTTTTATCTGTAAACATTTTTATCCTGAAATGGCCCAGATTACAGTAGGACACTGGCAGGAGAAAAACTGCCTGTTTGGTGTTTCCCTCCTGGTTCATTTCAGGCAGCTCAGGTGAATGTGTGTGTGTGTGTGCGTGTGTGTGTGAGAGAGAAGCTTATTCTTTTGAGCTTGTCATTTTCTGTCCCTCATCCCTTGTCACTGCATCTGCCACTCCTGTCATTGGTAGTATTTGGCAATATACACAATACAGTGGCACACTGGGGGACAATGAATGGCTAATTACATGAATTAATGGCAGGCACACAAAAAAATAAATGCCTCTTTAGAACAGTCTTGTCAATTTATTTTCCCTGGGTCTTTCTGTTGGAAAGATTCACGTTTAAAATTGCCCTGCTGGTGAGGGGAAAAGATGTGACTCTAATTTACAATGATGGTTCTGGAAAGCTTCAGCTTTTGTTGTTGTGGTTCATTGTGTGTGTGTGGCTGTGGATATGTCGGCGTGTGCAGCTTCCTGCCAAAGTGAGCATTACTGCACATCCCATCCTGACATCTTATATTACTTCAATGGGACCTTGAAGGCTTGTCATAATGAGGCAAAACTCCAAGATAATCAAATGTCTCTCAAGAGCATGAAGAATGTGCCGTGTGCGTTTGTGCTTGCTCTTGCAAACAATGGGAAAAAAATTGAGGCATTGTTGTCTGGTTTATGTTGACCGGCTATTTTGCTAGTTTCTCATTAATCTTCCTTTTTTCTACAATTGACATGAACAGAATTTTCTTTTAGGCAGCTTACAGTATTATACAAATCCTTTTAATACTGTATTCGGAAATATGTTTGTTTTGGGTTTTTTGTTTTTTTTTTTTTAAATCAACAACTGATCCAAATAGAATGTGACCATGAGAAACAAATTTACAGAAAGTTTTCATCTAAATCTGCTGTAATCTCTTTGTTTGTCGCTTGCTTTGTTGGGGTTTTAAATTTGGGTGAACTGACCCTTTTAAAGGTCCAACAAAGAAAGCCATTAAAAACAAATCTTTCCTTTAACTGTATTTGTATACATCTCTGCAGGATGATAACTGGGGTGAAACAACCACCGCAGTAACAGGCACCTCAGAGCTCAGCATTTCCCAGGAGGAAGTGGTTGGACTGGGGAAGGGGATACAGGACCGGACCCAGGGGTTTCGCCGCTATCTTCCTCTGGCTGTAGGATCGTGTGTGGGGCTCCTGGTTTTGGCCACGCCCCTGGTCTTCCTGCTTCTTCCAGCTGTAATGTGGCCTGACAGACTGGAAGCCTGTGGTGCAGCCTGCGAGGGCCTTTTCCTCTCCATCTCCTTCAAGCTCCTCATCCTTCTGGTTGTTGTTTGGGCCTTGTTTCTCAGACCAGCTCGTGCCGGTCTGCCCAGAGTGTGTGTGTACCGTGCCTTCCTCACCACACTCACACTCCTTCTCACCATGTCCTACTGGCTCTTCTATGGGGTCCGGATCCTTGATGCACAGGTGGGTTATGTGAACTCTAATTTTTTTTTTTTTTTTACAATATATTTGTTATTGTCATTCCAGTTTCATTGTTTAATTTGGATTGAAGGGTGCAATCAGTTCAAATAAAACATGTTTAGGCTAATGCTTCTAGGAGCTGTGTTAAGCAATACATCGCGCAATAATGCGCAACCAATCAGCATCAATTACTGTCTAGGATGCTTGTATGATATATTTTTACGCTATCTCTTCTTAATGGTCTAGCAAATTATTGGGCTTTCTGCCAATTTGTTTTCATTAATCCAGTTTAATTGCCTCCTCTGTTGCATGTTATATTGTATTTTGATGCTGATTATGTAAAAGGTTTCACAGCAGCAGAGAAGTTTATCTCAGTCTTTGACACATTTCTAATTGAATTGAGGTTCAATAAACTACAACCAAAGTGAATGCTACTGTTAAAACACATGATGTGGTCTAAGCAGGATGAGGACTACCACGGTATCGTCCAGTTTGCTGTGTCCCTTGTGGATTCCCAGCTGTTTGTTCACTACCTGGCTGTGGTGCTGCTGGAGCTTCGCCAGCTGCAGCCCTGCTACAGCGTGTGTGTTATCCGCTCCACAGATGGAGAAACACGCCACTACAATATAGGACAGCTCAGGTATGCATGCACGCTCATTATGTTCACATGATGCGTATTCAATGTATGTAATTCATAAGAAAACTGATGAGGATGTTAAGCAAATCATAAGGTGACTTCTCATTTTAGAGCACAAGATACACAGTGGCACTTGGTCAGAGTCTTTACATTCTGCCACGTTGAAGTATGTGTGTAATTGGAGTCCAATGTCCACAGGGAAGACTGGCACAGGCAGTAATTGAGTTACTCATCAGCCTCCTTGTCTAGTTTGCTCAAGGCGAGTTATTATAAGAATCTGGGGGGAGGGATGCGAAATGCTGGACACAGGCACTCATCCTATGGCTGCCTTACTATGTTCAAGCGTTCGACAAGTCTGTGAGAACCAAAATAATGGGGTTATAATTGACCGTCTTCTTTTTCTCGGTGTGATTTAGAATGAATTCACAAGGCACACAAATTCTAACAGCTTCCGATAACTTGGCACACTGACTTTGAAAAAAAAAACCTTCCTGTGGCTACAGAGGGAACTGTGTGAAATCTGATATGGTGGGACTGAAGACTACACACAAAAAAAAAAGACAAGACAAAACAAAACTGTGGATATGGAAGTAGAAAGAAGAGAGCTTACGACACCTCTGTGGTCTGCTTCTCATCTGTGCCTGGGGCCACATTCGCAGCTTCGAACATAATTCCAATGAACCTCTAACCAAACTGGCAGCAGCTGCGTTGTGGAAAATATAGGAGCCAGGCTTTGATAAGAAAGAGGAATGTTTGGAATGTGGAAGGTAATATAAGTGATTCTACAGCACCACTTTCAGCTTTTTTTTTTTTTCTTTTGCAAGCATTTTGCATCCAATAGAAGTGCAATGCAATATTTTTGCTGAAGAAACATTTTAGTCTTGTGAGGATTTTCATCAAGTTTGTTAGGCAAGAAAAACTAAACAGTTATTGTCTTTGAAAGGTCACTATGCATTACACCCTGTCCTTTTTTTTTTTTTTTTTTTTTTTTTTAAATCAGTCATCATATAAATCTTATTCCTATAGTCTCTGGATTTTTATATTTTAATCGCTGTCTCATCTCACACAGCATTCAGAGGGCTGCTCTGTCCATTTTGGAGTATTACTACAGAGATTTTCCGCTCCATAATCCAGCACTGCTCTCTGCCTCAAAGCACCGGGCTGCCAAACACCTGGCCGGGTTAAAGGTCTACAATGTGGACGGTTAGTCGTTTCTTGTGTCCCAATAATATCTCAATCTGCTTCATTGGTTCTCAGGGGCCACTTTCACAAAGATGTCTGACAAGGGTCTGCAATGTTTGAGCTGTTCTACGCTTGGTCCAAATTAGTCTTAGTGCAAGTTAAGCCTTTCACAAAAAGAGACTGACTGATGTTAAGCCTAAATACTTCAAATTAAAAGTTATGTTTCCATAGTTAACAGTCACGGGCACCTGCTAAACCGATATTGAGACCTTCCACATTACTTATTGATATTTTACAGTTCTGCTGTGCAAAGAGTCTTTTTTTTCCCCCTCACTGGGTTTTGTAATGTTAAACTCTACGCTGACTTTTCTCAGGAAGTTTAATTCTTGCTGTTTAATTGAATGAAATTTCTCACTGGACTGAAGGAAGCTGAGTCACGACGAGAGTCTATCTTTGTGAATCTGGCCCCTGGTCTTCCGCTCCCTCTCCTTTCTTGTTGTGATGTTTTTATCTCTCTTTGCCTCCTTCCTATCAAAAAGCAGCTTTTAAAAACAAACTGAGAACATACTTTATGGACAGTAAGTACAGATAAAAGCCTTCAGCATCACTCTGCATTGCACTTAATCACAGGAAGCTGCTAATTTCATGGTTCACTTGAGTCCATCTTTACAGCACTCTAAAGCCTCCGTCCCTGACATTGTATGTACTGTATATTACTTCAGCAGAAAGCACTCCACCGTACACACATACACCAACCGTGGGGCACAATGCTCTTGATGTATTGCCTACACCCTCATGCAGACATGCTGTAATGCCACATATTGCACCTTGCCCTGTAGTGAATAGGGTCCTTCACTCAGCACCCATCAAACCTGACCTATAGAGCACAGGGAATGTGATATACTATGACAGAAATGCAGTATGGGAAATGGTGTCCTCATAGGCCCTCCACCCCACCCCCTTCACTATCAAAGTGCAGCGGAGAGGCCTCTAGAGGGCTGTGGAATTTCAAGCCTTAAATAATTCATCAAAGTAACGCTCGTTTCGCACATACTCCCACATCTCTCCTTCCTCTCGTTCATCCCCGTCTCGAGCTCTGCACACTATAGCTTTCTATTTTTTCCTTCCTTCCTATTTTTCACTTTTCACTCACTTCCACTCTCTTTCTCATTCATAGTCATAGTCGCTTTCCGCATGGTATGAATTTGTTAAAAAGGGCCACTGTTTGCTCATAATTTTGGTGGAAAACATTTACAATGCTCCTGTTGCAAATTATCCAACATTATTTTCACAGCAAAGATGAAGATTTTCATTCATGTTTGATTACTACAACACAATTCTTCTAATCTACCTGCACACACAAACATGCAGATTAGATTATTAATGATTTATGTTCTTACCTGACCTGCAGCGTTTACACTACAACCTCCCCCAAACTGCGCTGATCCTCATGAATATGGACCTGATCTTACATTGCAACCCCAGGAATGATAATATACTGCTCTATGAGCTCCATTAGGTTTATGGGTTTGTCACACAAATCAGATCAGAACTCTGGTCTTTGAAGTGCAAAACGATAAATATCTAAGCCACCCCATCCCCCAGCACCCCCAGTAAAAAAGGCACCAGTGCCTGTGGATGATTCCAGTGGAAATGATCTCTTTTCTCAGTGCTATAATTAACATTCTCCATGAGTGAGACACATGAGCCAACAGAATGCCCCAGATAGGTTATGAAAGAGTAGCACCCAGGCCCTAAATCTTTCACAAAAGCCTTGGCGCACTGAATGGGCAAAATACTGACCAAGTTGGTGGTTTTACAATTGCTTTGCACCTCCAATGATGCCTTAGATCTTAGCTCCCCTCCAATGTGACCTTTTCTGTCCACAATTCAGATGAAGAAACAGACCATTAATCAGAGCCCGGTGGGGTCAGGCACCATTCCTTCTGCCAAATGGTATAACCAATTTTGTCTCTGTCCCCTCCATTCGATGCAGCCCCAGGGAACGCAGCGGGGGCTCAGCCTGGTAACGGAAATCAGTCACGGGCGATGGTTACAGCTGCCGCCAAACGCAAAGACAGTGCCCACAATGAGCTGTACTATGAGGAAGCTGACTACGAGAGAAGAGTCCGCAAACGTAGAGCCAGGTATGTCACATGACAGAAATTACAGGATGTCAGAAAAGTACTCAGCACACATTGTAAACATGATATAAATTGCCCATCTCAATCTCTCTCTGAATAAACTCAAGAACCACTTCAACAAACAAATGAGCATGACAGTTTTTCTGGCATTTCTGCAATTCTTCCATCATGAGTGTGAAAAATTGTGAATTATTTGTCACCTAATTAATATTAAAGCGACAGCAGCATGATAATGAATACAGAGAGAGAAACAATGCAAAAGTTTGTCTTAAGAGCATTGTAATTCTATATAATTATTGTGACTCTCAGTGTGTGGGGCCCCACTGGTGGGGCACAACAAGGCATTTTTATTAATGCCTTCCTCTGTTGACAGCAAAGATCCACGTTCACAACAAATCACTCACACACGATCAAAATAATCATTAGTAGCCTACATGTCGCCAAAATGAAAAGAGCATTACATTGGAGATCGGGTGGAAAATGTAAGCCGGAACCAAAGAGCCAGAACAATGTTTAAGGTCGGCATGTTAATTACGGCGGAACAATAAACAAACTTTCCCACAGAGGGGCGGCAGGTGGGTTTGCGATATAATGAAACTAATTCGATTCATTTGTGACAAAGTCCACAAAAGCTGGCGATAGAAATATCATCGTGCTTCTTCACTGTTACGTCAATAAATTTTAAAATGTTAAACTTGGGAGTATTTTATTAGCATTAGCATTTTGTTCCTCCCCTGTCCAAAGTGGGGAATGACCGAAGAGGTTTGAGAATCACTGCTATAAACTAACTATATTTTCTTTCTTATGTCAGAACGTGACGTGATCTGAAATTATTTGACTTTTATTGCTTTTCGTCTGTCGCCTACTGCGGGGATATTTGTGGGCTCCTCCTTTAACAGATCTCAGCACTGATACATGTAGCATGTGTTGCTTATAGAGCAGCTTGGATTAAACTCAGCAGGCTCACCAGCTGACAGTCAGCTCCTCCTTTGGCAGGCTGGTGGTGGCTGTGGAAGAGGCCTTCACTCATGTCCGGCGGATGAAGAAGGAGGACGAGCGTGCTGCCCCTTCTGACATTATGGATGTGCGTGAGGCGGCCCTCGCCATATTTCCCTCCATGGCCCGGGCCCTGCAGAAGTACCTCCGCACCACCAGGAGGCAGCACTGCCACAGCATGGAGAGCATCCAGAAGCACCTGGCCTTCTGCCTCATCAACAACATGAGCCCTAAGGTCAGTTGGGTTGTAAAGTTTTAATGATGTCTTCAACTGAGGTTGTCGTCAGGTTTGTTAATATTTGAACTCACAAAAGTCAGTGTTTATCTGACCTTTTTCGTTCATCTACTCATCGTGCAGATGCAAAGTGACTTACAAGTCAGTCACATCATCAATGCTTCAATACAGATGGAAAATTCAGTGTAAATGATAATTAGTATAACTACACAATAAATAAAGTGCGCGGTAAATTCTTTTTCTGCATGTTTTTGTGTTAGATGTTTAAGGGGAAGTGATCTCAGAGTAATGTGTACTCTGGAGATCTTTTATAGAAAGAGAGAGAGGGACGTGGTACAGGGGAGTCTGGATTGCATTTGGCCAGATTAGATTCCTCGGAGGAACGCAGGCCTGTGATAAGACTGAATGATTGACTTTGGAAGCAAGCATTAGGAACCATGAGCACCCATAGAACTGAATGAGGGGTGACGTGACCTTTAAGACTCATTGAAGACCAGATGGGCTGCTGCGTTCTGGATCATCTGTATCACTGTGACTTCCATGGCATAATCCCAGTATATTAACACCTTGGGTTTCAGTCTAATTAGCCTGGTTATCATTCAAATTAGTGGTGAAAGCTGTGGGCTCCCAGTGTGGCGACTGGAAAAACAGTAATACTGCAGGATAGGAAAGTGATTTGAGATTAAAATTTTTGATGAACCTAACAGAAGAGGACTGGGAGCGGTTACAATATTTTGCACAAAAAAAGGCCATGTCTCGTCCACAGGTAACATCAACATCTGGCAAATTGTGTTTCTTACTCACATTAGTTAATTTTGTGTGTATATCCTTTTTTTGCGATTAGGAATTGAGGATTTAAAACAAACTTCTGAACCCCATGCAGTTTGATCGTTCCTATGTTGTTTTCTTTTGCATTATTGGCTGTTCGTCTGTGTCTAGGCCTTCTTGGAGGCCTACCTGGCCCCCGGTCCCACCATCCAGTATGGTCCTGAGCGCTGGATGGCTGATCAGTGGACTTTGGTCAGTGAGGCGTCTGTCACAAGTGGCATAAAGGAGGGGACAGAATTCCTGCTCAAGTGTCTTGACTTCAGCTTAGCTGTTACCATCAAGAGCATCCCTTACATTCGACTGACTGAGGAGTACATCGACCCCAAGTCTCATAAGTTTATACTGCTGCTTCAATCAGAAACCTCAGTTTAACAGACCCAGTGGAAGAGTACTGCTGATCTGGACTTGGAGGGCTGTTATAATTATCTGACAGATTTTTAAAACAAAAAAAAAAAAGAAAACTTTTTGTACTTTTTTTGTACTTAAGTTTATGTTATTTTATCACAGCATATCTTTGTGTCGTTGTTGTTCTGGGAGTCACAAAAGACAATAAAAGACAGACAATAGGAGGGAATATGCTTGGATCTCTGTACTGACATTTGCAGAACGCAGTTCAGGTATTCCTCTATGCACTTAAAATGACATTCACAGATGTTCTTCTTCCTTTATCTGCATGTGCCAGTGTGTACCTGCATGGGAGAGATCATGATTTAGGAGAGTGTGTGTGTGTGTGTGTGTGTGTGTGTGTGTGTCAAGTATAATACACACCCAGGGTCTGTCCTAGGCCATCTCCTACTTTCTCATTGCTGTAGTGGCCAGGGCATTAGATAGAAAGTGAACCCATTTGACCAAACTGCTCTTTTTTCAGTCTTAGCACTGGTTATTTAACTGTCCTGTATTTCAGATGTATGTACAGTATTTATATGTTAATATAACCCTCCATACTTTTATATTTAAAATTGTGCTTGGTCTGATTTTTTTTTTACTTTGTGCTGTATTTGTAGACATAACTGGACTGTAAATAGCTGGGGATGTGCATAAATGTCAGACAGGTCACTGGAGCATCTGGAAGAAAATGCTGAGCACAGAATAGTTAAATACGGACAAAACAAACAGAATAGTAATTATATTTGCATTTGTACATTTAGGTGCGTGCACTACACAGAAATCTTTTTGCAGGCCAGCAAAGGGATAGTGATTGTTTCGATGTTTGTGGTTTGTGTGACTGAAATGTAACTGTAGTCTGTGTGTGCTGTTTAATTTCAGAGCACATGCCCCTGATTTGGGTCTAAATTCAATATTAAGAGAAGGGGTCTCTTCATATCATAAATCCTCAGTTCAATGCTATAACTGAGCAATGAGGTTCTAAGCTGCAAAAGACAATATGAATTAAGCCCAGCTGTCAGGAGCTGTTTGAAAAGATTTGACTTTTTTTCTGACATTAGATCTAAAATTAATGGCTTGTTAAAATCATGCTGGGAACTGTTTAAACACGTGTTAGAAAATGAATAATTTACTGTAAATGAGCTCAACCCAATGTCAGTATTCAGTCTGTGGGAAAAGCGTCACAGTGCTGCCATCTATTGAGCAGCACTGGAACAGGAGCTGCCCTGTGTCTGTCGAACTGTTCATTTCTATGAATATTTCATCTGTATTTTTAGATCGTCTCTGTGCAGGAGGCATGTCATGTTGTAAATTCATATTTACACAAGTGTTGCTGTGGTCACTGATGGTGTCGTTTAGTTTAGGACTCTTTAGGACTGGTGATGGTTGTAAATACTTATTGACTACACATGTGCCTCAGTTCTGCATATTTAGGATCTGCTCAGTGTACATGTGAATTTTTTCAACTGGATGTTTGTGTGTGTGAGCGAGAGGGAGGAGCAAAAAGAAAGATAGGGAATATGAGTGAGAAAAGATTTGTGCTGCAGCTGATAAATTGTGATTCTTAACTTGTCCGCCTTCTTTTATACAACAGAATATGTAAAGTCACAGCAGCTGTCAAAATCACATTTGTAAAAAAAAACAAACACAAATAAATATTTGTATCGACCTTTTAAAGCACTTTGATTATTGTTGCATTTTTATGTTCTGCAATCGATAGGCATGCTAAGATATGGTCCGTTTTCTGGTATTTCAGTGGCATTGGGAAAGTTACACTGAAAAATTGCACTGTAGCTTATATAACATCTTGCTGTACCTCAGATGAGGTTATCTATATGTGTAATTTCACAGGGAAGATAATTTATTATTGCACAATATTAACAATATTTTGTCTTTTAAAACTTTTTTGGCAACTATGATGATCAAATCAAATTTATTTATATAGCACCATATTATAATTCTGTCTAAAGCTGAAGTAATAACTAATAATTAGGCCTAATGTAGGTTTCTATTGAGGCTCATTCTGTTGCTTTTCTGGTTGTGATATATTTTCAAAGCACTTAACACAGAGGTACTTGCAGGTCTTTGTAACTGCACGTGTAATACCACCCAGAAATGTATCGATACAACCACCTTTCGAATGCAGATTGTGTTTCCTTTGTGTGCAGAGAGAGACGAGGAGTGAACAATGAGAAAGAGAAGAAAATAAGAAAAGTGCAACTACAGTAATGTAGAGAGGAAGAGAAACGGGTAATTAGCATTCCAATGGGTTTTTATGCTTTAAACCAGTAGTGTGATGGCAATACTATTTCCTCGTGCAGCTGCTGCCATGAATTCAGGTGAGAAATAAACCTGATGAACAAAGACAAAGTAGCAGGAGTTAAGAGGAGGAGATTAGAGGTTTGCTATTGAAAGTGGATAGTGTCAGCATGCGGTTTTAACGTTTCTACAGTGTAACAGCTCTGGGTAGAAAATTTATCTTGACACAAAACATTACAGCTCAAGTCTTATTACCTGAAAGGAGGATCAGGAATTGGGAACACATTTACCACCCAGTTTGGTTTATTGACATTGAGGGCAATGGGACACAACTCACTTAATTGAACAGGTAATCACTATTCAAAAGTGCCACTCAGTGGTGGAAGAAGTACTCAAATATTTTACTTCAGCAAATACACCAATATAACAATGTTATGGTATTCCAAAAAGTCAACATTTTATGAATAAGACTATGAAAATAAACTATTTGTTCTGACATCCAACATTTGTGATACATTTCGTGAGAAGGGAAATATGTTGTACTCTAATTTGACACATCACAAATGTATATGATATAACAAGTCAGTAAAATTTAAATTTGAAAATAGTTAGTTAGTCAGTTATATTCTCTTTAATGTTGTGGCATAGAGGTATGAAACGCTATTATGAATTTAATTGAATATTTTTATAAATTAAGTGTTTAATATTGTTTTTTGCAATATATTTTAGTAAAAGAAAAAATTACAGGGCTTTACTATGGCCCGAAGCATAAACAAATGTTACAAAATGTCTGGTCTATCCATTTACATATATTTCTTTTATTTTTAATCACAAAACCTAAGTTTTATTTACACTGTCAGCCAAATATGCAGTACAAATAATTTCTTTGTGAAAAGTTCATTTTCAGTTGTTTGAAGTTCATGTTCCGTGTCACTAAAGACTGAGAGATGATGATTTATGATTCTTATAAAATTACTCATCATCGTCTTCATCATCACTATCATCTTCATCATCGTCGTCATCGTCATCATCATCATCATCGTCGTCGTCGTCGTCATCGTCGTCGTCATCATCATCGTCGTCATCGTCGTCGTCATCATCATCATCATCATCATCATCATCATCATCATCCTCTGTGTTGACTTTGCCAGACAGCACATCTTCTATCCAGTCCTCCAGCTCTTGAGCACTTGGCAGATCCTCCTCGTCTTCCATCTCCATCCACACGCTGTCCGCCTGCACACAGATGTAACGTGGTAACACAGTGTCCAGACGAACTCACAACATACACATCATGTAAACAGGCTGCCAGGTTTCACAGACTTACATCAGTAACATTGATGACTCCAATCTGTGGTCTGTACAGATCCACCTTAAAGGTCTTCTCCCAGTAGGGGATCAACTGAAGGCAAAAACAAAAATCAAACACAGATATTATCTCTCCACAGGGTTTGATTTGATGTTTTACTGTCTTCTTGTCTGTCTGAATCTGTCCCTGTCTAAGTCACAAGGTGTCACATCTCACCAAAGGAAAGTCATCAGGATCAATCCAGATGATACTGAGTTCAGGTAGGTGGGTGTTGTCCCTGGCCACCTCCTTCAGGATCTCCAAGAACTCATAGCCATCTAGAAGGAACATAAAAGCACTCAATTTAAAACTGCCATATTCATGTGATCTCATTTGTTAAAAATATTTCTTGGCCAGAAGCAGAGACTTCTTAAGTTTAGCATCACATCTACTGTGCAGGCATGAGAGTAGTACTGATTTATTTATATTATTATTATTATTATTATTATTATTATTATTATTATTATTATTATTTATCTCATTCTCACATACAAAGTGAATAAGCATTCAAGAGAGTTTTTAGACTGAGCAACTGGAATAATCTGTTTGAGGATCTGAGAGCGGTGAGAAGTATTGATGCCCCCTTCTAGACACGTTTTAAACGATTTAAAAAATGTATGTATAAATATTTAGCTGCGACATAAAAACTGGTGCATGAAGCAGATTCACTTTTATTTATTTATTTTTTTAATCCAGGACCAGCCACAGTTGTTGGTTGCACAGGGCTGACAGGTGAAACAGAAGAGTGGATCAGTAAGTCTGGTGGCATTGCTCCATGTTTGAGCCTCCATCAGACTGAGACTCAGAGTTTTCAGGGAGTTTATCGGGACCACAGTCAGGGAACAGTCAGTGAGGCCAATTCACTGTCTTGTTTGCTAGCTTGTAACTGGTAAAGGCTAGCACAGTGTTAGCGGCGGTGCTAATGCGAACTTTCTGTTCTGACGCGGTTTTAGTGACCAGAGAAGGAGTATCGTGTCGGAGCCTCAGTCAGTCTTTATAATCTGTTTTCATAATGTCTTCATTAGTTATTTCAGCGTTGACGAGTTTTGTTTTTTTTTTTTTTTTTTTCCTAACAGCATTAATTAATTTTGACCCTCCGCCGCACCCTTAGCTTGCCGTTTAGCCCCCAGCAGCTTCCTGCTTCCGGAAGCTGCCTGTCGTCTTGGAGGTGAATGATGACTCTTCTAATGGTAAGTTTTACTTTTTATTTTAATGGGAATATTTTTTTGTTGTTTAGTTGGGATTTATCGACTGCTACTCAGTGCTTAATCAGATTAAAACTTTTGACCGTTCAACTGCACTAGTCTTAAAAGCACTCCTTTATATGAGAAACATAGACAAAGTTGCATATGTTGAATTATGATCAAGACAGTCAATAAAACTAGAACAAATATGTTCCTATAGTATAATGTATAAACTCTTACCAGGATCCTCTTCCTCTGCAAAAGCCACAATGTGGATGCCTTCGATATCATCCTCCTGGGAAAACACATTGACAACATAAATGCTGGTTTGCTGTCAGACATCAGGTAAATGCTAGCTCTAAATTCATCACTCACCCAGGTTTCAAACATATCTTCAGCACGCAGCTTTCTTAAAGTTGGTCTGATGGCACAAAAATCACAGTATCAGTGTCGTGTTTTCACAATAGAAATCAGTGCTTTGAAAAAGTGACGAAGAAGTAGGTTTGTGTATTTAGTTCAATGTTGCTCTTTGGATACCGCCTGTGCTCAGTTATGAATTCCACCAGCTCCTCTTCTGAGTGAGGTTTGCCTGGGATGGTCACCGGCTCCACCATGAAAGGTTCATAGAAATCCACCTCATTGAGTTTGAGAGTCAGCTCCTTCGCCACCTGAAGCAGCATTGAAAGCGTACTCAGCAGTAATCAGGTGTCTGTTGAAATGTTTGTGAGTTTGTCTGTTACTTACAGATTTCTCAAATGTGGCAAAAAACTTAATGTAGGGCTGAAACTGCTCTGCAGCTTCTTTAAACGCTTCATAGTCTGAGAACAAAAAGAACAGGGAAGGAAGAGGAGTTATGGAGACTACATAGGTTATCTAATGAGAAACAGGGTTTTGTTGTATTCCTGTTTTCTTGATCACACATCTGTTTGTGCTTTTTTTGGCTGTTCTATACAGAATATTTGTACATGAGGGAGTGGAAATAGCTGAACTTTGACCTCCACTTAATTCTCCCACAGCTGGTCATATGGGATAAAGCTGCGGCTTGTCACCAAAAAGCAAACTCCATTAGACACAGCTCTCCCATCGCATGTGAGAAGGGAGCAGGCAGTGGTAAAAATGGATCTATAAATCCATGGAGAGGGGGTTAAAATGTCCTCACATCATAACAAACGGCATTAGCCGCTGAGAGTCAAGCACAGGCTAGTCTAATGTCAAACAGCATGAAACGTATACATTTTACAATATGTAATTCCTGATGACAACCTCACACACTCACGCTCAGAGTCTTCACTCTTGAAGTAACCAATGAGGCGGATTTCTTCCTCCATTCTGTCAAAGGCTCTTAGCTCCAGAGCATTTCCAATTAACTCAACTGGTTCCTCTAATAGCTAAAGAAAGAAAGAAAAAGAGGAGCGAGAAGATCTTGAGGTCAGGCAGCAGCTGGAAATTTTTTCTTAAATGATTCTACTCACATCCAGCAGGAACTCCACTAGGGTGTTAGCAGAGAGCAAGCCGTCAAACTCAATCACCCTGTTGGCCTTAAAAACATATACACTGCCTTCCTCTTCCAAACCTGGGGAAAAAGAAGAAATACATTATATTAAATGCATTTAAAGACTGTTCCTAAAGACTTTTAATGTTTTGCAGCATTTAACACTCACCCAGTTTCTTTGCAACCTTTGCATCTTTTTGGGAGTCAACCATACCAAACCCAATGTCCTTCTCCTCCATAACTTGAGCTGCAAGCTACAGCCGAAAGAAAAAGATCTAATTGAACTAAATGGTAAGAACAGGACTAAACGCAAAAGATGCAAAGATAATGGACTAAAGGAAAATTATTCCATTTCGTTTAAGAAGTTCTTGGAATTTTGTCAGATATACAGCCAATTCAGTTAAAAGGTGACGAGGAAACTGCCGTGTTAGGGAAGGTCTTAGGGGAAAAGAAATTATTACCAAAGTTGGCAATCTGACAGAGGTGTCCATGCTACCCGAGGGCCAAAAAGGCTTATATAACCATCCAGACTGCTTGGTCTAAATATAACCAAACAGTGTTTATTATGACAGTTGTTGAAATACAGTAGGTAAGCTGATTAAAATGGGGGCTCCACTGCCACAAATGATTCTGACACAAGTTTGTTTATGCTGTGACTTGAGTCATGAGGAGAAGCTTTGGGCCAAGACAGGTACATGTACCCTGTGGGGATTTTAACCAATACTAACTCTCTGGTTAAGTGGACTCACGTGTTGTTTTTGCATTTATGGGCACAATCATGCATGCATGTGAGTGGCACCATTCATTTCCTGCCACCAGTTCCATGGTATATCTCACTAACAAATATAGTTAGTAGTAGTATTTAAGAAGAATACTGTTCATGAGCAGACACAGATACATATATAATCAGTCTGATTTACAGTTATATAAAGTTCACAGGACACATTTAAGTTTTTCCCGTCAATTAATGATACAAAGTAGACAGATTGCAGACAGGATGCAATGTTGTAAATAAACACCTAGCTGTGTAACTATCTACTCAGTAGCAGTGGATTATCTGCAAAAGAATAATCTATCCGCTTTTCCATTTGTGCCTAACTCTGTAATAACATGGCCCACCTGTGCTGTGTAAAATAAGTAAAGCTAATATCAGGACTGCAGGACGGGGCTCAGATTACTCCAACAGATCAAAGAGCAACTCACCCTCAGTCATGTGTAACTTGAGACAGGGCACGCTTTTTCCTGCTGTGATTCATACAAAGAGATTCATTTATTGTTTAAATTATGATTGTGGTCCTCTGTTTAGTTTAGCTTGAATGCAAAATAAACCTAAGGTCTCTTATTTTATGTTGGTCTTATCCACAAAAAGCCTATGTAGAGGGTAAGACAGATATGTCCTTCAAATATAACCCAGAAACATCACTAATCGACAATCACATGAGTCTCATGGACAATTGGCGTCATACATTTCTACCAGACTAAAGCACACATCGAATAAGGCTGAACTTACCCTTAGGGGCAGCCTTGTAACTCACTGGACTACTGTGCATTCATTGAGTGCATATATGCTTATACGCTGACCTTGAGGAAACCTCAAGGTCTCTTGCGTCCGTGGTCTCTTTACTCTCTCGGTTCTTTATCCTGACTTTCAATATTTCTCTACCTTGTTTACTCTTCTTAATACTTTACCTCCAGAACCAGCTCAGTCATGTGGTGTTGTTTTTGTAGCTCCTTGCTGTCTGGTATAGGCTCATGGTAGAACAGACAAAGCATGCTGTACTTCTTCAAGGCTTTCTTGTAATTCTTGTCATTGATGTCTAGGACGCGGTCTTTCCCATCGTACTGCGGGAACTCCAGACCCTTATCTGCTGGCACCAGATGCACGAGGCTCAGGCAAGGGAGTAAAAAAAAACAGAGAGAGAGCATGGTCCAAAACTACCACACACCCCCAAAAAGTAGAAAGAAGGATTGGTTTCACAGTGTAAATTTAGACGCAGAAGCAGAAAAGTCAGTGTGAAAGCTGTATGAAAGAGATGGAAATGATAGGATTGGTTGCAGAAAGTTTAAGATAAACAAATGGTCCTTGGGGGGCAATTGTCAAGCTGTCCACAGAAATCCTGTCTCTAGAGCATCTTCATGGCCCAACAGCTCCTACTCCCAGGGTGATCACTCTTAAAACGCCTTGTCTCTGCCGACACAAAGGCGAAAGAGCAGTCCTGTTAGTTCAGCGAGGTACTGTGGGGTGGATACCATACATAGCAGTGCTCCTTTCCCCTCTGCCCATGCAGGGCAGGCCCATTTTTAGGAGACCAGTTGTTTGAATGCTAAAAATAAAATAGCAAGTGGAGAAGAGAGATAGTAGAGGACAACAGTGGTGTGCTTTAATTGTGAATGATTTCTCTCTGTGTTGTCTCTATGATGGGCTCAGTGATGCGAAGAGAGAGTTGAGCCTCAAAGATATGGGGATGCAGTTATTTTGAGATGAGGGCACAAAAGCCCAGTGGATGTGTTGTTTGGCACAGGAGGAGAAAATGGTGGACAGTCTGTGAACAGGTGTGCAGAGGGCAACCTAAATAGTCTTCCAATGGTTTCCCTGCAGATGTGGTCGGACCTTAACCTGTGAAATATGCCATCTGACCACATATAAAAAATATTTGATTTGATGTGGTTGTAATTTCCTTTTGATTATGAAAAATCTATGTCAGAATTTAGTCTGCCATCTCAGCAGCCCATTTTTCTCTTTGCAAACCAAAATTCTCATTTAAAGATCTTCCATCTTCCTATTTCCATGTATATATCTCATAACAGCATGCCTTTCTCAGTGCTGACAAAACAGCAGCAGCTGCACCTCTATTTTGACCTTCCTTTTTAATCTGAGTTTACTCCCTTGTCTTAACTGCAATGGATTTCTAGCTGCTTTTAATAGATCTTCTGCTGCCCTCTGCAGGTGTTGCCATGTAAGAGCTCAACCCTGAAACTGAATTCAGCAGCCATTATTAATACAGATAATGTGAATTTTAGTATTCACAAAGGTGCTTTTTTTCAACTGTGAGATGTCAGAATTTCACATAACATCGCCAAATAAACAGCAATTATCAACAATAATGGAATCAAGACTTGCTATTTATTCTTTTGACACAATAGCAAGGACACACTGTATGTCACCCTGCTGCTTCATGAACTGATTATATGCTGATTCGCTGTGACTTAATTGTCTGCATGCATCATCACACTCCAAAGTTAGCTATGACCCCACCCTGCTGTAAGGGAGCAGTCCAGTCCTCCTTAATATATTGGTGGTAAGGGTCATTGGAGTGCTCCCTCCTCTTGGACTTGACTGTGCTCACCAGGATGGCTACAATGATGAAGGAGAATAAGCCAATCATTACGGCCAGATACCAGATGACATCCTTGAAGTTCTCTTCAGCCAGTGTCTTGTCTAAAGCTTGGGCCGCAGCTGTCACGTTGCGTCTCCAGTTGTCAAGATAGTGACCCAAAGCGCTGGTCAGGGATTCCTCCAGGTGAACTGTCAGATTGGACCAATCAGGGACACTCATCTAGTTGGACGAAAACAGAGGATGATTTTCTGAAAGGTTTAGAATCTACTTGTCTGTAGACAAAATGAATTAAATGCATCCACTGTCTAAGAATTTAGATTTTTCCAAATTCTCACAGCTTTACAGTGATAACAGGGCAAAATAGTATTATACAAATGCATTTTTTTTTATTCCTTCTTATTTTTTTCTATAAAGGCTTTTTTCTGGCCTTATCAGACAGGACATGTTGAGTGACAGGAAATGGGGGAAAGACAGGCAGCAGATGACACCAGCTGGAACTGAACCAGGATTACCAACCTTGTAGCGTCCTGTTGATGGGGGTGAACGCTTTACCCACGACACCAACAGCGCTTTTATAGGAATTAAAGTAGAGCAAAGGGTTCTAACAGGTTTGACAGAAAGTTACCTGGCAACTAAAGTGAAGCAACAAACAACTGTCTGATTCTGACTTAAATGTTAAGAAATTAAAGTTTTGACTCAGTTACCCTCATTCAAGTGCAATTCTACAGCCAACCATACTAAGCCCAACACCAGAAAATGGTCCAGCGGCCTCAAATCATATAATAATTTGAGAAAACTGAGACAAACACTGTTTTCATACATTCTTTTTTTCCATATTTCACCAACCTTCTGCCAGGTTTTTGAAGACCACATCATGAAATGAGGAACCTTCAGGATTGGAAAAGACGACTGCTTCGCTCATGCAGCAAAGTCATCAGCTCACTTGCTTCACAGTCAACCACTGCTCATATTTTGTTTACTTTGTTAATCTTTCCAGCTTGGCTGAACAGTAGGTTTGAAGTTTCTGTGTATGTGAGAGGGAGAAAGATAATGTGCCTTGACCTTCAAAATGTTAGGCATATACAATTGTGATATCACTTTCAGTTGATGAATAAAAGGGAATGCTGGAAGTCCTAACTTACACAAAAGTAACAGATACAGGGCAGGAAAAACAATATTTCAAGGTTGACCTTGCTGGTTTTAGAGTGTCTGGCTATTGTGTTCATAATCCTGCAATTCATAAACAGCTCAAGCAGGAGGGTGAGCACGGGAACATTTATCACCAGTTCATACGGATATTTACTGTAGCTCTCACTAGATGGCAGCATAATGCAAAACATTTGAGGTCACATGCACTATTTTCATTGAAATAGACTGGAAGTTGTTTTATCTATCGCTGAAGCTGCATGCCAATGGTTGCTTGGCAATCAGTTTATCAAATTGACATAGTTTGCTTTTAAGGATTATGTATAATATTTGGTAGTGTGATGAATTTCAAACTCAATGATGTGTTTGAAGGAGCAGTGTCCCCCGCAGAGCCGCACTGCTGGAGTTCACGACCAGCACCACCAATATTATCTATTTTTTGCTATGCAGCATGAGCACGAAGATGCTGCTCCAGCTCTTTAGCAAAGCGAAATGAGAAAAACGAAAAAGTGAGTACAAAGAGTACAATAACAAAGAGACAGACAGAACCACACAGAGGAAAGAGGAACTGAGGGAAAAAAAGCTCTGGAACTGGAATAATTCCACAGTACAAAAAGAAAAGACAGATTTCACAGATGGGAACTACACTATAATGTGAAGAAGATGAGGTGCAATATAAAATATTTCTGAAACTGATGGTAAATATAAACAGATCGGGACCACTCTGATTTGGATCCCTCTACATTGTAAAGCAAAATCTGCATTACAGTTACATGGCTCTCCGCCTGCAAAACCTTCAACGTAGTGGAGTTTTCCATGTGCAAATGTTGAAAAGAGAGATTTTACATCGTATAAATCAGACTACATTAACCACCTTTGAACCTGTTTTTCTTCTGTTTCTTCTTCTTTTTGTCTTTGCTGTGGTCTCTAAAAATATGGCATCTCGGAGATCTGATGTTTCACAAGTTAAGGCTTTTTTAAACATCAGTACTTTCACTGTTGGCTCAGTGTGATGAAAGCAGGTTACAACACAATGTGTGTTGAAACGGACTAACAGCAGGGGACTAGGACATGTGATGCTTTTCACAATGGAGAGGGGGCTGTTGCATCAGCCAAAACAGCTTTGCTGTGTTTCCCATATTATTAACAAAATAAATCACACAAGCTGATGACACCAGTTTGAGAGAGGCAGAAACACCCTGGTACACTTTTTTACAAAGTGCAGCTCCGGTCATTGTATTGTAATTGTACATTTAAATCACATGCGGGGATAACTGGCCTGGACCGCAAACCACATTCTTGACTTTCAGCTGACCAGGCTTTCTTATTGATATCATTCTGCTGGTCTCTTTTCTTCATGTTTTCTCTATCTTTTAAAAAATTAACACATCAATTTAATGCAACTGAGTTTCAGTCATTATTTAATTTGGTCTAAGAGCCAAAGTTTTCTCACTCAATGATCTCTTCCCAAGGAGCTGGTGATGGACTGCTAAGTAGGGTTGGTCATGCTGATTTTGGCATGTTAACCAGGCAAACTATGGGCATTCAGCCAAGAAAGATAAAGAAAGAGAGTGCAGTTATTTATTTTATTTGTTGGGACTGACTTCATGGATTTTGTACGCGATTAATGGCCCAACAGGTTCTGTCTACTGCCAGTTTTATTATCGAAAAAAGACGCAGCAGGTTGAAAACAACTGGCATAACTTTTCATCTCTACACCCCTTCAATGTAATTTAATGGATGACATTAAATTCATATAAATTCAATTAATAATCATGTAACTAGATTTTTAGCTAAATTCATATCTGTTGTGAGTGTCAATAAATGTAGCCATACAATCCAACTTTCAAAGTAGTAAGGTGAAAGCAGCATTAGGGACAATCATAGCTACTTATCAGTTATATAAACGCTAGAGGGAAGCAAAGCTAAAAGAAGTAGGAACAAATGGGCACACCACAATGAGTGTTTTAGCTGACATTATGACTGCAACTTCTGCAAATATTTAATGAATACAACTAAGATTGAATGAGTATATGAACAGCATATTTATTTGGGGGTTCACAATTTGATGTCATGATGGATATCTTTGCAGTTTGACTTTACTTTTGTGTTGCTGCTGATCATTGGGAATACTTTTTTTCCCTCAGATTTATTTTAAGGCAAAGGATGAGTATAACTCACTGACAAATGATTTTTTTATAACGTTATTGAGATCCAAAAAAACAGGCCTGGATGGTTGTTAAACATTGGACCGGGAAATGGTAGTTATAGACTCATTGTGTTGGTCTTGAAGCTACGGCTGTTTGGGTGCTTGGGAGTGGATCAGGGTCACACATGGGAAATGTTGTCCTGGTATATTTCCCAGAGGCTAGTCAGACACCAACTAGCCAATACAGGCATGAGTTAAGTGATCTGCCGATCTAACCGACTAATGCTTCATGTACTGCATATACTTGAGTTCATTCAAAAATGTCATTATAGCGTTCCCAACGCTTAAAAAGGCTAAAAACAGCAAAGTGATGACTGAAATAACCAGAAGTCATCTTACTGGCAGGCTCAAACACTAAGACCAGAACAGCATTAGTAACCACAAACTTGGCTGACCTATGCGGAAGAGGGTACTGCCACCACGATACGGTGCGAACCATAAACCCCCCGCTAGGCTCAAATGTTACGTAAAGCCAGAAATGCTAATTCACATACGCACACAGATTTAGACACTATATACACTTCCTATTTATTTTCGCTCACATTGACAGGAACGCACTAAACAAAGGGTGCCATGTTACCAACCAGGAATCCTCCTACATGAGATACAAATAGGTGCAATCAGAATACAAGCTTAGCAGTAAAAGCCATTTGGCCCTTAAACTAGAAGCAGCCGGCCTTGCAGCAATTATGAAGTTCCATAGAAATTAGTGACCTGCTTTTCACTCCATACACTAGATGTCCTATGCCAGTTTGCTTCTGAATGTGCAGTCTCCAAATCTCTGCTCTCTGTTTGGTGTGACCTTGGTTGATAGCACACCAGTACTTTTCCACACATCATCAGTTCATTATCCTGGTTCAGGGGATCAATCTTGTTATTTCACTCAGCAATAATTGCAGGTTGATATTACAGTAGCAAAATGTTAGCATGTATGTATAACAATGTAATGACAACAATGTATAACATGTTAGATTAGTTAGTTAAATTACAGTTGCAGTTACAGTTAATGACGATTCACTTAATATGTTGGTGGCACTGACAAACTTGGATGGTGCTTTTTTAAAAACAGCCTGATTGAGTTCCTTATACTTGGAGACCATTTTGTGAGTGACCCTAACAACACAGAATTTGGCCTGACTTGTCATTGAAATGTCTTTTGACATGCTCCGTCTTTTTAAATTCCTCTGCCCCCACCATAGGTGCCATGGTTCTGTGACAGAGCCCCCAGTTGCTTCCATGAACTGAGAGTTTGATGATACGTGTACTGCAGATAATACACTGATATCTATCTCACACAACCTTTTGTCAAATAACCCCAGATTCCCACCTTAAATTTGTTTTAGGACTATAATTAAAATTTTCAAACATGATGACAAAGATCAGTTAATATAGACTGAACCACTGATCAACAGTTAACGTTTTGTCTAATTTAGAATATTGATACAGGCACAGCTGGACTAGTAAAGAAAATGTTGTGCATTAATGAAGTAGAGTGTTTGATTGTCAAGCGCATCGTTGAAAATACTACCCAAAGCTTGTTGTGTTACTTAAGAAGTGCAATCACGACACATTGATTTGCAATAGCCGTAAAACTGGTCACAAAACAAAAAAATGTGACACAAAACACTCTCCTTTCAACTTTAATCCCCAAGTTCAAGTGAGAGATCTGCTTCTAATTCAGTCCTGAGTCTGTGGATTTGGATTCCTGTCAATCACCACGTCTCTGCTTTCTTTTTTGATGTGACGATATTCCAGTACTTTTCCACTTGTGCATGATGATTCTTGTCTGTTACCACTCCCTTAGATGATCTCTGAGCAAGTGTTATCTAACTCAGGGTGTGAGCTTACACATTACTTCTGACATTATAAGGCCATTTGAGCAAGTGACATCAACAACACAGATATCACATTTCTTGTTTTGTTGTACCAGTTGTTTGCTTATTTAGTAAGTTTGCTAATTTCTACATCAATGGCCGACAGTACGTATGGTACGTTGTTGCTGCACCCCAAAGATGAACAATATTTCTTAGAGTGATAGATTGGGTCATTTGATCTGGGGTTGTGGGAACTAGGCTACTTATCTATAATCAGTTATATTAAGTATAGGATATATATCCTATACATCGAGCAGAGGTTGTAAGTATTTCAGTCCCGAGTGTTATCACATATGGTTGCATGGGGTTTCTGTAGTTGCAATGTGTTGAGTTTTCAGGGCCTACATTACTGTTTCAATCAGTCACTGGTATCACTGTGCATGCCAACATCAGGTTGTCTTCTTAAGTTCAACAGTCTGTTTGATCAGTTTCAAATTCAATGCAAATCTATGCCTCTGTGAGCCATAGAGTAACCCCAAACAGTAAATTCATGGCTGTATTTGACATAAGTGTAAAATATAGTTCCACATGCTAGACAGTGAAAGAAGTTATTATTATTTTTAGATTAGAAGTTGGTTTTTATCCATACTGAACTATGAGTCTAGGCTGAGTCACAGTTTCCCCAATCTGAACTTTAAATTGTCCCTTCTCTGCTACATTCCTCCAAAATATGTGGCAGAGAGTTCATAGTCCTGGTTTATTGCTGAAGCACATGGGAAGAGTGATAAAGACGTTTTTGTCAACATACTTTACGACTCGGGCAACGTGGTTAATTGGTGACTCTAAATTACCCATGAGTGTGAGTGGTTGTTTATCTGTGTTGGCCCTGTGATGGACTGGTGACCTGTCCAAGGTGAGCTGGGGTTTGGCCCCAACACCCCCCGGAAACAGAAACAGAAACAGAAATAGATAAGCGGTTGAAGATGAATGAATGAGTGAACTTTACAAGTGAAAAGAGTGATAAGATTTGCATCTCTACAGCTTGCCATTCTGTTTCCATATCAGCAAACTTTAAATCAGCAGTTTTCAGTTGACACTCCAGCCCCCATGCTGTTGATTTGTCTCTGATCAAGAATGTTGTTGTCAACGGTCAGTATGACCCACAAAGACAGGAAACAGCCTCACCGGCTTATGCCTCATTGATTCACATTAATCATGTCGCTGCACTGGACACTGTTCTGCCTCCTGTTATTACTAAAGGAGGTAAATATTTCTTTTTGCCATAGAGGCCCAATTCAATAGATTAATGCCAGAATACCTGGCTTGTCGCCACAGTTTAGTTGGGGCTGTGAACGGGGAATGACAGGAATGCATTGAGGAAGTGTGCTGTATGTCTGAAAGGTCACATCAGATTCCCTACATGGTTGCTTTTGTTGTCACCCCAATAAGAATGAATAACATGTCAAGCTTTTGAGGGAATTTTTCTCTCCTTCCTTACCAGGAAAGAGAACAACAGCCATTCACATGGGAATAAAAAGTGACCCTAAAGCTAACCTTTTTCCAACTATCTGATTTTAGCTGCAATACTGCATTTTCTTCATGTTAATCATTACATGATTTCATATCCTGAACTGCACCACCAGTCTACCTCAAAAGATTTTTGACTTAAAAGAAGCACCAACACTCACTTCATATAATTTAATCGGGAAAGCAAGATTACTGGATCACACCAGAAAACTAGCCTGTGCTAAAGGGTTAGCGTTAAGGGTAACACGGCCAAGGAGCCTGCACGGATAAACTGTATAGATACAATTCAATGTCCATCCACATCCATCCATATATGTACCATTCGTCTGTTAGAGTCCTTGAAATGATTGGTGGCCTCAGCTTCCACCTAAAAGAGAAAGAGAAGGACAACATCACAGAGGCTGAAGTACAATCCTGTGGCAAATGCCCTAACAATGGGCTCCAGGGTCACATTATTAATTCCTGTGGTTCATATGATGCAGAACTTAAACACTGCTATGCAATGTCACAATCTAATCTATATTTTTATTTTGGTTGTGCATAGCTGATAGTATCACTGCAAGTTTCTCACAAATTGCAAGTATTATCGACATCCATGTGTTTTCAGGCTCAGGCATTCACCAACCATTTAACCTAAGCCATTCGTATTGGTTGTTGGAAGAGGTCTACAGCATGGCAGGGTCCACTACCGCAAAGGATCTGCTAGGGGCAGTCATGAACTTAAGCATATTGAATATGTCTTACCACAAGATTAAGACTATCACAAACACCCAAAAAGAAGATAGAAATCTTAAGCCTTGCAGTTATTGATAGTCTCTTAACAGGATGTGCTGTGAGGACTAACTAGATAATGTTCACTTTGTAGTGTTTGATTTGTGATACTCAGTAGGCAAATGTCGAAGAAGATGAATGAATGAATGAATGAATGAATTTAATTGAAGTGATCAGACTCTGACATGTTGATATGCTGGAGAAGGCTGTATATTCTAAGAGGTGTATCGTTGAATACAACCAACGCAGAGTTTCAACAGGTCCCTACCGGTCCAAATTTTCATGTCTGCATTAAACATTGCATATTTAATATTTAATACCATTCCTTTGATGCACGTTATACATAATAATGACAGATTGCAATACATACACCCTCATTCATTGCATTTATTGAAATCATCACTCCAACACTGTGAAGCCATGTTGAGAATTTGTTTCAGACTATTGCTCATATTTTCACTTGTCGAAATTAGACAATGAACAAAAGGAAGGCTTGGATGCCAGTATTTTTCCACAAGGACAATATCATTAGTTATCGCCTGGGAAAGAGGATGGATCTGAGGAGTTGGAAGAGGAGTCAGCAAAATGTGTTGAAAGCTACCTGACAGAGCAAATAAAACTTTTTTTTCATCAGCCTTGAGCCTTATAAGGTCAAAGGCTGACGTCAGATAAAGGCAGGCTACATAGGTCTGGCTCCACTTTATCATTAATGATGTATCAAAATACACTATAATGTGTTAGCTGGCTGAATTAAGATATGTTTTTTTGCTTTTAGTTTCCCATTGTTATGCCCAAGTGGACTTCCTTTTAGGGCGTGATAGAAAAATACAGTTTTCAAGTAAATCTTCTCAATTGTTTTCTACTACTGAACAGCTAAATGCACTTACACAGTAGCCAAAAAAAAAAGGTTTGAGGGATAGTAGTTAACCTTTACTTAATTTTTAATGTGTGAATGAAGAAAGAAATGTGGATGGCTGTCCTTCAAGCAATATGTTGGGACACGTTGAAACATTTAAATATTAACCACATCATCACACCATCATGAGGTCAGGTTAACAAATACTTAACCTGACCCTAGCCCTATGTAGAAAGTGCTTTTTGTGTGGCATCTTATAACATACCCTTCATCAATTAGTTGTAGATGGCTGAACCTACACAGGTAGAGAATTGAGCCACTGATCCTGGCTTTTTGTTTGGTTCAATTGTCAAGGCAGGCCACTGCCTGACTAAAGGCCAGACGGTCAAGCAGCAGTGCCCAACATGAACAAATAATCTAAAAATCAGCAACTAATGTCCTCCAAATATTCAGGTGAAAAAGGTCTCAAAGTCTGATGTGGATGAAGTTTATTTAAAATACAGCAAGTACCTGAAGAAAAAGCGGTTTGAATACACACCGATCACCCGAGGCCACAATCCATTCTTTTAAAAGTCCAGATTGAGCTTGTTTGCCACCCAAATTTGTAACTTTCCATGACTGTGCAACTTCTGCACCTGTTTTTGTTGCCCTTGGCGCTTATCAGTCATTGGTACTCCCATTTCCAATCATCATCAGCAGTGGTCCTCTCCAAATGCTTACCACTCATCTTGTGCTTACCAAATCATCAGCAGACCTCTGCTCCACCTGTGGGCTGCAGCCTCTTTGAATCTACTAGTGTATGTTTCCAGTGTGAAGATACAGCATAGCACTTGTGCTTTAACATGCATTACAATGTGCAGCATGTCATCTGACCAAACAATTCCCACAACACCACAACACGATCTTGTGGAAAGTTTGGAATTGCCAAACCTTGTTCTGGCTCTGTGTAGATTAATGATAAGGGGTTAACCTAATCTCAGACAGCGATACCATGAAGACCCCACATTTAGAAAGGACACTGAGTGAGAGTAATTTTTTACCATCTATTGTGCAAACCCACAATAAATGCTTTAAGGCTCTGTAAACATCATCTTAATTACCATAAAAGGAAATTGTGAAATATCACTGACAAACAGTGTAATTATTCAAAAGCCATAGAGGTAATCCAATCCAAGCAGAGGTAATCTGCTTTATTACAATTGATATGTTGGCTAGCTAGATTGTTTCTTTGTTTGTTTGTTTGTTTTTTTGCCACAACATAAAGAATGAAAACACAACTGTTTTCTTTTTTTGTCTCCATGGAAATTTTATTTTCAGTTACGAAAAATAAAATCCATAAAAATAACAATGTACATTCTGCCAGAAAGAAATAAAGTTTTTAAAGCTTGTTCCCATACAGCAATCATCACTTATCAATCATATATATACACGATGCATCATTTCTGCCTGACACTGAGAAAGATTGGCCTATCACATTACAACAATCACTTTTTGCGACGCAGTCATTTAGTTTACCTGGTTGATTTACTCAATAAAGTCATGAATAAACTCACTGATGTTTTAAACCTGCAACAAAAATCTGGAATGCCATTTTAGATTTAGTGTTATCATTCTCTGCTGATAGGCAGATAATCAAATAGGCAACGTATATAAGAGTAATAATTTGATGCCATTACATGGCATTAAATGCACACTAAGACAGGTTTGGTGGGATGTTTTTAAAAGATGCATATGAAAAAAGTTCAAATGACATTTCAGTTCTGCAGTGCGTTGACAGACAGTAGATACTCAAAAATATAACCTGCTATGGATGAAATGTATAGTGTCTGTGTGTCCAGTGAGCCTCAATAATGTTGGACATAATGTTAAAGAAATGCAGTAGCGTCCACACACTCTTCTACAATCTAACAATGAACCACAAAACCAGATATGCACAAAAGGTAAATTAATACAGAATCATGGGTTTTGGTGTATGGACTTTTTGTTGTGATGGTTTGTTGTTGTTGTTTAATAGAACAATGCATAAAAGGATGTGTATTAGTAATTGAAATGAAATACAATTCACAATTCAATTTTGTTTTTGTGGCTGAATTGAAATACAATTCAGCCACAAAAACAAAAACAAACAAACAAACAAAAAAATATACTAAATTGAAAATGTCATTTAAAACCATTAGAAAACATCACTACAGCTGAGAATGTAACCACACAGTAATACGTTTGATTATTTGTGCTCTTCAGCAGAACAAACAAAAATTAAATAACAATTTTGAATTTTCTGTTTTTTCTGCTCTATTTTCTGTGCCACAAAATATGTACACATTTTAAATATGCTCGGTAAAATGAATGAAATATCACAAGTGTTCAATAAAGCCGTTGGCTATAATCATCACCGTATACTTAATGGTCATATGTGGCACCAGAAAAAGGAGCAATGTTTTGATTTATAAATGGTGTATTGATCCCCTCATAAAAGACTTAGTTATATTCTGTACAGCTAAAACACTTGACATTTATATTATAACAACCTTAGATTAAATTGTAATAACGTACTTGGAAGTTCCACTACTAATGTTCAGAGGCTGAATTTTGTACAAATCGTTCATGGGCCATAACATTAAATAGTCATTTGTGCTACCACAGACGTTTGTGCACATGATAGGGGGAAAAAGCTGAAATTACAGAATACTTATTTATTTTTCACTATACAAAAAAAAGAAAAGAAAAGAAAAACAGGTGCATATGTCGAATAAGGCAAATTTTAAATTCCCTCAGAGAACTACAACTTTAAAAAACCCAGTAAATACCCAGTAAATGATTTGCGACAAGCATTGTACAAAATGGACACACCTGTGCCAAATAGGCCTCTGTCATTAATGAGTACCATATTGTTCACATGAAGAAGGTTGAATCATTTAAAAAAATAATTAGCATAAGCTTAGATCCCTGTTAGAGCTACAAAAGACAACTGTAAATATTACAGACAGAGCTTCTCAAATCTCTGAAAATTCAACTGTTTTTGTAACAGCTCCCAAACCCGTACGCAATTTTCACAAAAGCCCCTACACCACTCCAGTTAGTATAGGTTTCAACTATAGTGAGAAATAAACAAACAGGAAGATACCCACAGCACAGACGCATAACAACCCCAAGTTGAGGAAAAGTTTAACTCTAGGTGGCTCGTACAGCATCTCTGCAATGACTCTTGAATCCTCCTGCATCACATTTTGCTGAGCGCTCTGTGCTCCCGCCTGATATCCACAAAGCCAGTCCAGCAAACACATGCACCTGCTACTCTCTCCATTCCCATGGCAGCTATCCTCTGCTCTATTGATCTCCCTCCCTCTGTTGCCAAACTGGTCTCCTGGGGTGGTTGTAGGGGATGTGTCTGTGCTAGGGGTGGCTGGGTCATGGTCAGTGGACGGGACCAGGAGCTTGACATCAGCCCCATCCAAACACCTCTCCCTTTTCACATCTGCAGGCATTTCTTTACGGAGGCTTGCTTCACCATTACAACTCTTGGCAGTCAGCCTGTACATCTCCTTTCTGTCATTTGCTGGAGCCATTTCAATGTTGGGGAGCCCCCAGATTGTTGTGGTGCAAATCTGCTCCTGGTCTGGTGGAGAGGTGCAAAGACTTACGACAACTGCCACTAGGCCTGAAATCCAGAACAGCCCAGCAGCAAAATACATGTAATGAACATGAATGATGAAGGCAGGCCTGCTATCTGGTTGGTCACAGCGAGGCTGGCGGTAGATGAAAGCCAAGATCAGCCGTAGGATGCCTAATATGAAACCTGTCATGCCTCCCCAAAATGCACCCTTCTCATTACAGCGTTTCCAAAACACTCCTAGTAGGAAGAGAGCTGCGATTGGTGGAGTGAGGTAGCCTGCAACTTCCTGGATGTAGAGGTATGTCTGTCCACCTTGCATTTCAATAATGACAGGAACCCAAGCAATGCTGATGGCAACCATGAAAACAACAAACAAGCGGCCCACAATTAGCAGCTCACGCTGCAATGCCTTCTTCCGAACAGTTTGGTAGATGTCCAGGGTGAAGATGGTGCTTGCGCTGTTGAAAATTGAATCAAGATCACTCATCAGGGCAGCGATCATGACTGCCATCATCAGACCTCTGAGTCCCACCGGCATCACAGCCATGACCAGGCGAGGGTAGGCAATGTTTGAGCAGCCTGCCTGAGAACCACACACTGCCATGCAGTGCTCCGGCCCAATGCAGGCAATCTCGTCTGCAAACATTATGCGGGAGATCATTCCTGGAATGATGATCACAAACATGGGCAGGACCTTGAGAAATCCAGCCATGAGTGTTGAGCACTTGGCGTGAATGATGTTTTTTGCTGCTAGCACTCTCTGAACAATGACCTGGTCTGCACACCAGTACCAAATGGATGCAGGGGTCTGGCCAAGAATGAAACCGGGCCAAGGGATGTCTTCATCCAGAGGACCTCGAAGGATGCGCAGTGAGTTTGGCTTAGGCTCAATACGACAGGAAGGGGAATATGTGAAGTTTCCAGTAGCCATTATGGCAGTAACATTGGGAACTGCCTCCATGTATTTACTTCTGACACCCTCTAGACCACCAACTTTTACCAGGCTGATGATGGTTAAGGTCAGGGCTCCACCAATCATCAACACCGCCTGAAGGACATCCGTGTACAGGACTGCCACCAGTCCACCAGTGATAGTCAGCAATGCAGTCATACTGATAAGCAAGACGATTGACAGATAAAGGTTCCACCCCAGAGACTCCTGAATAAAGAGAGCTCCAGCATACAAGTCCACAGATAACCTGGTAAAAATGTAAAGTAGCACAGACAAGAAAGCAAAGTAAACCTTTAGTCTGTTGCCACCATAGCGTTTAGACAGGTACGCAGGCATGGTGTAGACACCGGAGTGGATATACACAGGGATAAACACCCAACCAAGCAGCTGCAGCAGTAGAAGTGCATTAAATTCCCATGCTCCGACTGCAAAGCCGCTTGCTGCTCCTGATCCAGCCAGGCCTATGAAATGTTCACTGCCAATGTTACTCACGAAGAGTGATGCACCAATCACTATCCAGTTCACGGAGCGTCCAGCCAGGAAGTAGTCGCTCACACTACTGCGATTGGCTTTCCACATGGCCAAAAACCCGATGACTAGCACCAGGACAAAATACAGCCCAACCACGGCTATGTCTGCTGCTTCCATTCCAGGACCCATTTTTACAGATTATTTGTTGTTTTATTTTGTTTTAGAAAAAAAAAAATCCCTCTTGTAGGTAAAAAGCTCACATCTATAGGAATCCTTGAAAAAAATGTGTCAATGTTATGGATATAGTTAATAAAAATGGTGCAATGGGAATGCTCTGCTTTGGTTTGCTGTCTGGATGGAAGCTGTAGTATCCACCGTCAGTTCAAATTCACTATAGTTGTGCTTCGGAGGGGGTTATCCACCAGCACTAAGGTCGTTCTACATTTAGAGGAGGATGTTGTAGGCTTCTGGTTTAGAAAACCCTAGAGTTAACATTCCTGCAAGACAGCAAAGACAAAGAAAAACACCTCATTAGAGCTTTGACTTAAGCGGGAAGACAGCGAACACAAATGGTTTACAACATTGTCTGATAATAGGAAAAAACTGAAGTCATACATGAAAATTCAATCAAATGCCCTGAAGTGCAGTATATCACTGTATACATCACCTGAAGAGTTATAGGACTGCTGATTTTAATTAATACAGTTCAGCAACATCAGTATTATACAAGTTTCAGTCATTGGGCTTTGCCTGCCTATGACGTTCTTCCTCCTTTTTCACACAACAGACAAGCTGTGCCACTGTTAAATATGATGATAATAATAATATGTAACAAATAGGCATGGCCAAAAACTTTCTACATTTCCAAATAGTTTTACTTTATTTCATTTTGAAAGTCTTACATTATTTCAAACATGCCTGCACAGTTTCAGAAAAAAAAATTAAATCAGCTATTCTCTGCCAGCTCATAGCTGTGGTGTTACACAAAAGGCAATTGAGGTTGACCTCATAAAAATATCCATGGCCCATTAAAAAGATTGTAAGCATCAACATATATTTAAGTAATTTCAGTTGAAAAAATAATTTAAGGTCATAGTGAGACAGATTAGATAAAATGTTTTAAATCAATGAATTATACTGGGTGATATTTGAGCATGTCTGTTTTGTGTCAATAACTCATACAAACACATACACACACATTTTGATGTTTTGCCTCTCCTGAGGGTTCAGCCTTCTATTCATGGTCGAAAATAACCCCACGCCTTCTATCTTCACAACTAGGCTTTATGCATCTTTCTCCATAAAAGAGTTCTTTGTTTTCATTCAATTGTCTCACCATCCATGTCCATGTCTCCATGTGAGTGGCCAAGAGTCCTTGGCTCTGAAATATAGCAAAGTCATTCAATAGACTAGTAGAATTTTATTTGCAAAGTTTTATAATGTTGGATTAAAAAATAATCACTTCCAGCCCAATATACTTTAACCCTCTTAAAGATGCCTTACAATGACCACTTCCAAAATAACATGATTTTGCAATTACCAGAGAAATACTATAAACCCTCCTGTATGAAAGTGGCAGATCACTCTTTAATTCTTCCATTCCCTGTTATAGAAGCCAAAAATGAACTTCCACCGATGATGATCCTTTGTGAGTGGGTGAGTTTGGCCCCAGGTGCGCTCAAAAACCTCAAGAGATGCCAACAGGCACCAGCACTGACATGCAAAAAAGGGAGTCCATCGATCAACACACACACACAGACACACACTTTCTGTTGAACAACTTACTTAAACAATGGACAGAGGACATCCAAAGAGGAGCTGCTCCGCGGAGCTCAAAGCGGGTGCAACACCTACCTGCTTGTTTTCTGTCACAACATGACAATTCGGATATGCATGATGGAGCAGCGGTACAATGGACGGCTGGTGTTAACGGAACAATGGCACTTTAACTTGTGGGCAGACGGATTTGACAGCTTGAGACTGCCTTTTGTGAATACAGATCACGGCCGTGCGTGTGCAGCACGGATGCACCTCTGAGGAAATTTCTAGAACAGTCGCTCTTTCACCCGACTGCCAGAGCTCCGCATCGATCAAGGAGCGTCTTTTTTATTCTACTGTTTTAACAGATCACAGATACACTGCAGGACAGACACACACACACACACGTGGGACATTTAACACAACAGACAACGATGATATGAAGTGTAACTCTGAATGCATTAAGTATTTGTGCCGGGCTGACGTCAGTGTTATAATATAGGGCAGACTCACAGGCTGCTGAGACAGACACCTGACAGAGACCACCAGTGAAACATAAAAACTCCAGAAACAGACCACACAGCTTCACTGACAAATCACCGCAAATGAATAAATGAATAATAATATCTTTTTTCAAAAAGTCACCCCAGATCTCATAGAGTCGCCCCTCGCCGATGAACCCTTAACATGTACCTTTATTTTGCTCATGCTGGCATTACAGATGCTACACACACCTCATCCGGAGGGGCAAACGTGGCTACGGAGCGAGGCAGTCCGTCTGGAGGAATCAGTTTCACCCAACAAAAACCCCAAACTCCATCCACGGCGGCAGCTTCCTAGTACTACACACAAACACACACACACACACAATACAACACACGCACTGTTTGTCCTTGTGTGGAGCTGCTCCTTGTGCCTCCTTGTGTCTCCTTGTGTGCTCTTGTGTCTCCGCTCTCGCAGGAAACTGACAATGCTCAGTCTCCTCCGTCGGATCAAGTCCACGCCCACACGTGTAGCGCACCCGTGATGCGTTTGAGGCCGTCCGATGCCCACTACGAACCCTCCCAGCTAATGATCTGTCACCGCTGATCCGCAGTTAAACCATAAAGGTTAAGAAGAAGTGCACTTCTCATGCCAGCGTGTATTTGCAATCGAATTGAACACGCCCACTCTCCGCAGTGGGATTTGGTTTAGTTCAGTTTTGTTCAGTAAAGTTTCATATAACACGATTATGATAACGTAAATGATGAAAGAAGCTGATGGGATTTAAACAATGACAGCTCTTATAAACAGAATGATGCTTGACCTATAGTGAAAAGTTGGTTATTGATTGTTTGGTGATCAACTGAAGAGAAGAGTCCAGCTTTAACCCCCCGGCAGTCTTTACAGTATAAAAACAGACAATTCCACACGTGAATGATTAGCAAATTGTTTCCACTATGCAACGGAAATAGATGTCAGTGTGGCCACAGGAATAAGAGAGCTGTAATGTCTCCAAGCAGCTGCAACTTTGACAAGGGGAAACCTCTAGAAAGCCAAAATCTGCCTGATAAGAAGATTATAGGCAGTGTTTTCACTGACCTTTTCAGTGCTTAAATGTTTCTCGGCCTTCACTTAAACAGAATTTCATCATAAGGGCTAATGCAGATACAAAGTTATTCATACTTGACTTGAGGAACAACACGTTTTTCGTTATAAGATTGATTTGGCACACACAAAACTATTTATCGGAGAGCCCCATACTAGTGATTAGGAGGAAATAGTTGTCATGTTAGCACAATAGCAATAGGAGGGGACCGACTGCTCATGGCAAACGAACTGCACGAAAGTCATTGTGCAATTTTTCGACTTAACAACATAAAGCTTTCAATCTGGGTTAAGAAATGGGGCCATTCAGCAAAACCTTGCATGCAGAGTGGGAAATGCACACATATAAATGAAGGCCTGACATGCTTCTGATATTGTTACATCGTTTTATCCATCCACCCATCTTCTACTGTTTATCCGTTTCCAGGTCGCGGGGATTGCTGGGGCCAGGGTAGGGTACACCCTGGACAGGTCACCAGTCCATTGCAGGGCTGACATACAGAGACAAACAGCCACTCACACTCAGACCTATGGGCGGCGGTAGGAAACCGGAGTACCGACAGGAAACCCACGCAGGCACAGGGAGAACGTGCAAACTCCACACACAAAGGCTCCAGGCCAGGACCCGAACCCTCAACCTTCTTATTGTGCAGCAACAGCTCTAACCTCTACACTGCCATGCTGCCCCCTTATATTGTTTTAATGCTCTTTATTTTGTTTCAATCTTTGCACTCTATCTAGACATCCATACAGCCATACATCTAACTATCTGTCTCCAACGACATGTTCCAGATGCTAATCTGTGCATTTCTACACTTTCAAATTACTTGTATTTCGAAAACTATGCACTGCCTTGGAATTCATTGGATTACGTGTGGGTGGTATGCATGGGTGTCTTGGTTAGCCTGTGCATATGTGTGTGAGTGTGTGACTAACAGTTACGCTACCACCACCACCACCACCAATAACTTTCATGCATAATATTGTAACAATGACATTCCATTTATACTAACTGTCAGCAGCCTAAAAGGTTTGGTGGGAAACTAGTTATGTTGGATGACTTCTATGAAAACATGCTGGAAGCAGACACAACTATGCATATTAAAGAGGGAGGGAAACGGTAAATTTCCACTCACTCCTCAGAACTGATACCTCGGAAATTTCCATTTCAGTCAGAAAAACCACATTTCCCAGTCAACACCGCGCGTTTGTGACGCGTATTTGTTATGCGACGCCGAAAAGCGCCTACAACTACTGCTTTTCTCTCTTTCGCTTCATTGTGTACTTTAATTGTCCCCGGGCAGGCTCAGCCATGGGAGTCAATTTAAATATTTACTTTGTATTGCACAGCGAGATATCGGACCTGTGCACGCTTGTCCACAGCACGTTAGGTTTTCTACGACATAATTTGTGCATCGCGTTTCATCCTTTGCTTCATCACCCGAGCCAGGAGACCTGCGGTGCCGATCAGCACCAGAGCTCAGCAGCTGTGTGTCATGCTGGGCTGTATGAAGCACTCACGACAAATTGTGGGTCTGCTGTGAGCCTTCATATTTTAACACAGGCCAAATGTAAGCTGTTGATTGTAAATGTGTCTCGACTGTTTTTTAAGGACAACTAAAAATTAGGAGCAAATGTACAAAGACTGTTTTGAACACCTGGCTGAGGGGTTTTGTGTTGCTGTGCACCTCTCTTGACCCAGGCGTCAGCAACAAAATCATCAGCTCATTACTACAAAGTGTTGTAAGTCAAAGAACAGTGTGAGTGCAGGATAGATTGAATGTGCAGTGTATTTCTTATATTCTTGCTTCATTTTCTTCTTTGTTGATTTTGACTGCATATCAGTGTCAGTCGTGTTTATGGGAATGAAGGTCATAAAGCCAAATGGAAAAAAACTAGACCAAGTGGAAGAGAGGCTGATTTCAGTGTCAGTTTTCACCAGCTGTCTTTTTTCTCCTCTGATGTATTAACTCTTCAATCATCAGCCCTATGGTTTTTATTCAGACATTTTTTAAAAACCCCCCTACAGCCTTAAAGCGCACGAGCAGAGTGGAGTGGAGTTGCATGCTTTTTGAGTACTCCAGCTTGCTCCCACATACACACACACACACATATATATTTGTTTTCATTGTATTTATTTTTTTAATGTTGTGTTTGTGACAGAATTGCAACCTGTTCAGGGTGTACCAGCCTCCCCACAAGGCACAGGCCTATCTGTGCAGGCCCCCCCTGCACAGATAGAAAGTTTGGATGTATTAAGAATACACATTTGAAAGCTAAAATTGGTGAGTTATGGCTTTGACAAATCAATCGGTATGAATCGTCATCAGGTTATTTAAGGACAGACTAATAGGGGCATATGTATTGGAAAGCACTTGCGTGTTTTATGCAATGTCATCTAACATTGTTGTTAGTACCAACAATACAATGTGAAGTCAATGTGTACAAGTACACATTTGCCCATTGGCCTACAGTTTCCCATCCAATTATACCGCATTCATAGGATTTCCCTGATTTAATATGTGCCAGTTCACGATTTAGAGATGTCTGTTTGTGTCAGTTAGCAGTGCCTAACAATGTGGCAATCAATTAAAAAATACTAAACCTCAAAATAGTAATTTGTGAGTGTAAAATGAAATGAGGGAATATTCCAAGAAGTGGACAGGGGAGTTTTACTTCATTGGCTGTCAACAGCAAAATAGTGCCTTGCAAATGTCAACATGGCTGCTCTGTCCACTACATGGTCCAATGCCCAGCCTACTTAAATCTAATACATTTTGTAATTATGGTTCTAAATAACGGACAGATAAGCAGAATACTGAAAACATAAACTCATAGGCAAAGGATAAAGTTAAATACATTACTGAAAAGATTAAATGGGTTTACTAATAAGAATGACAAATGAGTTTGATGCAGAAACTCATTTGTCAGATTTACCATGGTCCTATTTTTAGGAAACAGCAGGCAGGTACTTTCCAATACTTGGTCTCTGTCCATATACATCATTTCTATTATTAGACATTCTTTCCATTGGTTAATACTGTACTATCTCATTGAAGCTATAAAAAGACTTTCTCTTCTAAAAGAGTGGCATTGCTCTCTTGTGCTGGATGGATGAAATTAGCAAAGGCTAAATCTTCCAATCATCACCACCCAATTGGAAATGATGGATGAGAATTGGTCCCCTTTTTGTATGTTACATGCAACATTTACAAATGAAAAACACAGTAACGTATTCTAATATTAGTTTATTAAAAGACTTTTAACTTATTTTTTATGATTGCTGTAGTCTGTATCAGTATAGACTATATCATGAGTTGAAAATTGTTTCAGTCATTGAAATGCTTATGCACCCCCCACCCCCACGCCCCTTTACCTGTTTAAGTTTAATGGAACTGAAAAAATGTCTTTTTGTCACTGGTTGAGACCAAATGTCCCATCACATTTGATGTGTACATCGGGGCACCACAGTCTTAAAATGTATCTATTTGGAATTATATTTAATGAAAGAACTGCTACTGTTCACAGTCTCAAATGTTTGCAAATGCAGGAGCTCCATCTACAGACTTAAGACTGCACATACAAGCTATTACTGGCACAAGCCAAACAAGTTATAGGTAATTAAGAGAGAAATTTAAAAGAAAAAAGTCATTTTCATTTCATTACAATTGTCCTGTTTTAATTATGTTCTCTCATCAAGTGACTATGAAAACCTTTAGACCCATCTCTGTTGTCTCAGTGATGGAATTAACACTCACCATGATGTAGTTAAAGGGAAATCTTTTTGGCTGGTGTTGCAACACGAGGACACCGTTTTGAAACAGAAAATTTTGTTCAGATGCAGGCATTTGTTGTAGCTGGATGCAATCTGAGCATAGGAATATACCTTTAGAGCCGACACTTGGACTCTATTTACTTAACGATTTTACATGTACAGACATTTCAAATTATGAGGAAAGAAAATATTATATTATACAACATCAATATGTAAAAAAAAAAAAAAAAAGCTCCTAATCACAAAAGAGATTTCTAGTCTTATAATAGATTTTTAAATATTTAACTATGGGACCAGGGTACAGAGTTTGAACCTTCAGGTACCAGCATCAGGCCTAAAAGTGTAAAAATGGGGCTGTGTTTTTCATCGCTCCCGTAGTTCTTCAAGTCATGAATATGGCCAAGTCTGCTGTGAAAAGGGTTGCACTGGACAGTAACTTTCCCCGTTTGTTGCATTTAAACAATCGCTGCCTAGTTGTGTATGGTACGGTTAAAGCCATTAAAAAGTATTTATCTGGCATCTCTATTTACAGTAATAATAAAAAATGTGCAGACTGCACTGTACTCACTGTCCCAAATATCTGACAGTGTGGTGAGAGGTTTGTAAACACCTCACATCCTGGACTGTACCAAACCCGGAGGGCAATGGGTTTACAGTAATGTTTGCACCTCCATTTCAAACCTGCACTGGTAAAAACCAGTTCCCTTTTTTTCGCATGGGGGAGACTTGCTTCGCTCTCGCCGTGTGTTTAACTTTAAATAACCGTTAAAAAGCAATTATCAACATTTGCTATTCAAAAATATTCCAGCCTACCCCCCTCTCTCTGGGCGGAAGTGAACCGCCCGGCTCTGGATCAGCTGAGTGGGGGGGGTTCCGCCCCGTTAGTTCAGGATTGTCATCTGCCGTGTTGATAACAGACCACACACACACACACACACACACAGAAAGACCAGCATCATCAACACAAGATTACCTCTTTTCCTGGGGGTTCGTTAAGGTTGGGTATGCTCTCATTTCCGGACTGGTCCTGCTGGTTTGGACCGAGTGTGTTCCGGTTCTTCCTCGGCTCGTTTCGCAGTTGGTGAGTCATTGATGCACCTGATATAGGCTCCCTTTGGTTTTTCCCGGACACACATGTCGTGTTCATGAACCCAGAACGCTGTTGTTTTCCCCTTGAGGATGTCAAAATGAAGGCTCGTCATTTAGATGTGTGTGAATGTGTCTGTTAGCTACATCAATTTTTACCATCCGGTTGGACAATCGGTCAGATGCGCGTAAGCTAACTGAGCACGAGCATATTTCATCACAGCAATAACAACAATAATAACGATAATACTAAAAAGCAGTGTTTTAGGCAGAGATGCCATCATCCTGTGTGATCCGAGGTCGTGCAGTTACATAACACTGAGCTGTGGACTCGGATGCTACAGTGTAATCGCAGGCCATATAAGCCTTTTTGGCCACGGTGGGTCCCATGTGTGATGCCTGCTGCTGAGGAGGTGCTGGTGTCAGTCAGGTGACTGCCATTCAGGGTCCACCCTCAAAGCACACACTCCTCTGCTCAGCAACATTTTTCGTCTTTGCTCATTGATGCAATGAGGAAGTTTAAGTGTGCACTTAGTTCTGCTTGGCCTACACAATTTGCTTATCAAGATGTCACCGTTGACTTAGCAGGTTTTTTTTTTTTTATGATGCTTTACTTGGTGGTTTCACACGTTGTGTTGGCTTTTTTCACAAACCACTATGGCCTGCATGCATGGAAACATCTGAGTAAACCTGATGAAGGATAGGGTCTCCTAAAGAAGGAATAGCTCACAGGTTCATCTTCAGCATGCTATCCTTGGATTTTCATTAATATTAAACCTGGGGGGAGGCATAATGGAAAGTTTATTCCACCAGTGCCTGAAGTTACGAGTCCTGCATGTGGCTTTTGTTGGTTCCTACATGAACAATTTGATCATTTCTAGGTACGGTTCGTAAAACCTGATAAAAGACATTGTTTAGATTATATACTGATAAATAATTTTATTCCTCAGATTTCACATTAGTTATGTGCTTTAATCACAAAAAACCAACACATGATATCAAGACAAGTAAATTGGCAAGCTTAGATGACTGACCATTTTTACACATTTGTTGCACATTTGAATATTAGCATTTTCAACAAACTATTGAAGTGTCATTGGCTGAATCATGGAAGAAGTTGCGCAATCAATGGGGAGTTTTATAGTTCGGAGGAGCAGATAAATTCTCACTCCACCAGTCATCACTACTCAGCAGTTTAGTTGTTTCATCATTTCATCTCTTCTGTTCTTAATTTTGTCTCACTCTCTGACTGTATCGTGTTACTGTCTCTTCTTAACAAGAAACAAACCCCAACACTTCTTGTTTCTTCTTCTTTTCCCGTGGCTCTGAAAGAGAGTTAGCCTTTCTTTTTATTATTATTGTTATTATTATTATTATTATCTTTTTTATTTTTTGCTTTTATTATTGTGGTGAAGGACTGTATTAAATTGTTTATTTTGATTGTGTGTCAAAGCACCCAAAGTATCTAGTTTGTCAAGCAATTCATTGTAATTTCAAAACTTTAGCCATCGCTCTGTTTGTTATATGTAATTTGGAAATGACCCAAAATTGTAATTTGTTCTTAAATGACCATTGATCGGTTTGGTCAGTCACCTGTCTCAGCACTAATGCATTGCCATCCTGAGCATGTGTTCTTGGGCTTGTTCACGATAAAGCTCCACTGGGCTCAGCCACAGGGAGTCCAGATGTCTGTGCTCCTCTAATCCTGCCATCCACTCCCCCACCCAACTCTGTGTGCAGCTATATTCAAAAACACTACATGTGCACACAAACACACACACACACACACACACACACACACACACACACACACACCACTGCCTCTGTCATGTGTAATGACAACAAGAACGCTACTCTATCCAAATCATAAACTGTATCAAGCTGTCAAACAGTTCGTAGCAGATTATGATGGGTTTTGTTTTGTTTCGTTGTTTTGTTTGTGTCATGAAGTAGGATTCTTTCCAACTACGTTCTTCCTGAGGATTATATTAATGTGCACTGGTATTCTACAAAAAGCTCAAATTACATTTAATGTAGCTTTTAGTGATGAACCCATACCACTCAGTAGACCTAATTGTTTGGTTTTGGCTTAATGGGACTTTACTGTTACTGTACTGCGCTCTACTGCTTTCAGGCCCACCACACTTATCACTAACATTTTGCAAGAAAACACAACTTTAAACAAATGGTAATGTCCGTCTGTTTGTTTATGTCTGCAATAACAGCTTTATAAGATGATAATTTGTTGATGTTGACCCAGTTTAGCTGCCAAGAGGCCAAAGACTTTAAATGGGCTTCATATATCACTCTATAGATGGGGGAAATGAATTGTAGCCTCCTAATAATAGTTTGTGTTCTGTCCATGACTGTAGAAGTGCATACAGTTTGAGTTACTGCGCCTCCCTCCTTAGGCTGAGAGACAGGTCAGTCAGGCAAACACTGATAAGTCATGAATGAAGACATTTGTCTCTTTTGCCGCAGAGGTTATGCATGGCAGTGAATAGAGCTAAACTGGCTAATTATATTTGCTACAAACAAACCGGAGAGCCTGTGGGATATCCGGTAGGTTGCACACAGACGGGTGACAGGACACAAAGCTGACTTTTCTTTTGAGCTTGATAAACAACCGGTGACAGTTTTATTTACTGATCACCAATTTATTCGGCTTCTACCGTAGAGATGTTTTGCTGAACATGCTGGGATCACACTGACGCAACATGGATCCTGAAGAGTTAGAGCTGCAGAATGACTACCGTTACCGTACCTATGCAGCAGTTATTGAGAAAGCGCTGCGAAACTTTGAGTCTTCAAGTGAGTGGGCAGATCTCATCTCATCGTTGGGAAAGCTCAATAAGGTACAGCACTGACATTACACTCTAATAACTTTTATCCATGACATATGCTGTTGTTTACCTGTTTACATTTGGATTTTCTTTTCCCATGACTATATTTTGCAAGTGTTCGTTTCACAGATGTCATGTGTGTTTCAGTTCTCTGTTGTAATTAGAAAGTTAATCTTCCTCATCTTGATTGCGTGCTTTATAGCTTTATTGCTCCAGTCTTCTGACCATTTATTTGGGGTAGATATTTACTTTGGAGTGTCTTTGTGTGTTAATGCACAAAAGTTATTCTTAAAAGTACACAGAATATGAGCTAGAGAACATTTTCATATTATGCACATGATCCTGTCCATCCAGTATCCATGTTTCATTTGTTTTATTTATTTTTTGGTGTCGCAAAATTTTAGCTCAGTAAATTTCCTCTTTGGTTGATGATAACTAATCCATATTTTCTTTGTTTTCTCTCTTTCTCTATCAGGCCCTGCAGAGTAACCTCCGCTATTCCCTCCTACCCAAAAGGCTGATCATAGGGAAGCGTCTGGCGCAGTGTCTGCACCCAGCCCTGCCAAGTGGTGTACACCTCAAGGCTCTTGAAACATACGAGGTCATCTTCAAAATCATTGGCACAAAATGGCTGGCCAAGGATCTGTTCATTTACAGGTGAAAAAGAAAAGATTTTACTCCTTCGTGGAGAGTGTTGGCCTAATTGTGAGTGCGCTCTTTTCAAGATTTGTGGATCTGTCTGTGGTTTTCAGCTCGGGATTGTTCCCATTGCTGGGCCATGCGGCCATGGCAGTGAAGCCTGTGCTGCTGACACTGTATGAACGCTACTATCTACCGCTGCAGATGGCTTTGCTGCCCAGTCTTCAGGCCTTCATAACAGGACTCCTGCCAGGCCTGGAGGAGGGACTGGATGTCAATGACAGGTAAAGACCAGACACTGTATTGTTTTTGTTGAGGAAAGACAGACACAGTAATATGTAGTTTTCCTCTTATCAGGATTAAAAGAGAGATTAGACGATTGTGCCCAAAAGATATACAGTTTTCTGTTGTTTGAAAAACTAACAAAAGTTTGTTGAAGAACAACAAATATTTACTAGTAGATATATTGTTGAACACATCACTGAGTTCTCGCGATTCCTCCATTCAGGACTGATGCACTGCTACTTAAGTTGTCACTGCTGTTGGGTCAGGAGGTCTTCTATGGTGCCCTTTGGGGCAATATGGTGGTCAGTCCCATGGTGCGCCTGCCTGCATCTGTCTTCATAGTCTCACATTTTGACCGCATGGCATCCCTGCGCCAGCAAGCATACATGTTAGGCTATGACCAACGCCTAGTGGTGAGTGTTGATGGGTTTTTCTTTCTTTTTTTTTTTTTTTAACTTTCATTTTGTTTGTTTTATTTAACACCCCCCCCCCCCACCACCATTTTATCATCTCTGAACTTTGTGGCCTCCTTATTTTACCAGGTGAAGTCAGTGTGTCTTTGTCTGCAAGACTCAAACGTCCTGGTGCAGAGGAACATGCTTGAAATCCTGCTCTTCTTTTTCCCCTTTGCCAAATGCTTGGTAGGTTGATAGACATCTTTCTCTCCTGTTTTTCTGGACAAGATGAAGTGGTCTCAAAGATCAAGTTAAAAATGGCCCATTTTGTCTGGAAAACAAAAGACGGGGTCTCAGAGCTTCAACAACCTTAGCAGAGAACAAATGTGAAAGTCTTCTTTAACTAAGTCTAAGTTTGATCACTGTGTGCAATATATACACAATACAGACAATGACAAACCACAAAAATATTGCGTAACACTGTTAACCGACAGTAATTGTATTCTATGCCTTTTGCAGTTACCGCACCATTTTATCTGTTCAGTCAGTCACTGTATGTTTGTTGGTGTAGGACCCAGCCGAGACTTGCATTACTTTGAGTACGGAGGACATGATCAATGTGGTGTCTGCAGCTTCACTCACACTGCTCCGCAGAGACATGTCCCTTAACAGACGCCTCTACGCCTGGCTCCTAGGTGCTTACTTCAGTGATGAACGGCATGAATTGCATGACTGCTATCGGTGGTTTCAGTTACCTTGCTAATGTTCCTCTTCATATGCATGACTGTGTTTTCAGGCACAAACATTAAAGGAGAAATGGTGGCACCACATCCCACTTTATCTGCCACCCCAGAGGAACATACATTGTTCTACTTCAACACTTACTCCAGAGATTTCCTTGTACAGGTAACTCACTCATGTTACCATGCAGCACAATCCTTTGTTCGTTTATTGATCCATTCATTTATTTATTCATCTTCTACCGCTTATCCATTTCTGGGTCATGGGGGGAGGGCGGGGTACACCCGCACAGTTCACCGGTCCATCACAGGGCCAACACACAGAGACAGACACAGACCAACGACCACTCACACTCAGACCTACAGACAATTTAGAGTCACCAATTAACCTAAACATGCATGTCCTTGGACGGTGGGATGAAACCAGAGTACCTGAAGGAAACCCATGCAAGCATGGGGGAGAATATGCAAACTCTCCACAGAAGGGCCTCAGGCCCAGGAACCGCTAACCACCATGCTGCCTGGACTATCCAAATCCTTAAAAATACAAAAGTTTGAATATTCTTTGCCACCCCTGTCTCTAATTCTCTTCATTTTCAATGATTTCAGGCTCTTATTAACATTCTCCAAAAGAAAGATGTGGAGAGTGACCCAGAGAAGGTGATTGGGTACCTCAGGCCTTTCCGTATCATCATAAGCCTCCTGGATAAACCAGAGATTGGTAGGCGTTACTTGATCCACCTCTCTGTCAATATCTCAACCTTACTGTAAGCTTTTTTGACTCGTCTAATGATGTTGTTCCTGCTCAGGTCCGGCTGTCCTGAGCTGTGTGCTGTTAGAGGTGGTCCGAGCCTTCCACAACTACTGTAGAGAGATGGTGGGGGAGGACAACATCACCAGTTCAGGGCTTACAGGCAACCAGCTAGCAAGGTGGGCGTCACAGATGATAGTACAGATGTTCAATGCTGAATCCATGGTTCACTGAACATGTGACAAAATTGCAGCCAACACGGTGAAAACAGACAGAAACAGTGCTGTTTTCTTTGTTATCTTTTACAGCAAGATAAAAGAAAACAAGAATGCATCAGAGATCATAAAGACGATGAATATGCTTGTGAGCTCCACGAACAGTGAATACCTGTGGGAGTACATGACAAGACGCTTTTGCACTTCTCTCAGGTATGGTGGGGGTTTACTGTGACTAGTTAATGTCTAAGATTTAAGACTATCAGGTGTTGACTGTGTGGTGTGTAGTTATAACACATAAAATCCAATAGTATATAGGAGAAAATGAGAAAATGTGAGTGTTCACAAAGTACAAGACAGTTTTTTTTAACATTAATAGCCCTTAACGATTGCAAACGCTGAAAAAATTAGTCATTGGTGTGAGTCATCGTTCGTCTGGATTTTCCTTACTTATCCTCAACCCACAAGTTAAAATGCAAATCCTTTGACTCCATTATTTCTCTGTAGTGGCAAAGATGACCCACCGACGCCTCCTCAACAGGACCCCAGTCATGCTGCTACCTCCATCACAGAGATGTCCAATCTCATCATTTTCCTGCTTGATGTTCTTCCTCTGGTAAATAGCTACATATGTTCAGTTCATTTCCTCGTGAAACAAAATAATGGAGGAGAACACCTGAAACTATTTCTGCACACAAGCAGTATGTTCTACTTCTGTTTTCATCCTCAGGAGCTCCATGCTGACATCCAGTTCCAGTTCCTCCCTGAGATGCTGGGCATCATGTTACGCACCATGTGCAGCCACATGGAGTCTGTTAGCCTGGAGGACATCACACACAGCCTGCGTGCCTGCTTCAAGGTCCTCAGTAAGATCCAAATGCCTGTGGCTTATCTAGACACTGAAGCAGGGTCCCACACAGAAGAGATTGAGTTACAGTCACCAGAGGGAGAAGGCATCGAAGGCCAGGTTACAAATTCTACAGTTTGTGCCAATGTGGTTTCTTTTCTAAGTATTTTTGGCTGTGCCTCACCTTAAAACTGCTTCATTTAGGATGTCGAGAAGGAGGGAGAAAAAAATGGCAGCATTGGTAAGGTCAATGGTCACCATGGAGATGAAGAGTTGAACAGAAATGGAGGAGATGTGGCAGAGGCTGCAAATTGTATTTACCCAGCACTGAGGTCTGAGGACAGTGGATTGGGAATCAGCGCCTCACCGTCAGAGCAGCATCTCCCTCCAGGACTGGGGATGGGGGCAGATGGTGATGCAATTTGTAAAGAAGGGGAAGGAGTGTGGAGGAGGGGAGGGAGTATAGAAACAATGACACAGTGCCTGCAGGATATACTGTCCTTCATAACCACAAGGTAAACACTACTGTGTGACACAATCATGTCAGCTGCAATAAAAAAAATCACTGGAATCTCTAAATATATTCATCCTTTTAATGTTTCAGGTATCTGCTTGTGCAGGTGGAAGATGTCTGGAGACCCAAGGGACCCCACCCTGACGTAACAGACACGCTTGTGGATCAGAAGACTTTTTCAAAGAGCATTGGCGGACGTGAAATTAAAGACAAACTGACTGGACTGTTTAATCCAAACAGGCTAAAACCTCGCCTTGCAGCTGACACCCAGCTCTCAACAGCACCTGTGGTAAAGAAGAAGGAACATGGAAATTCAGGATGTGTGGACTGGGCAGCAGGCTACATGCCACGAGGCAGGGCAGAGATCACTGAAGCATGTCGACAGGCGTTCACTGCCACCTGTCACCTGCTGCTAGAGTGCACCACCTTCCCTGTCTATCTAAGTGAAGAGGAGACGGGGGCCTTGTACACAGACATGTTTGGTCACAAAGGTGAAATCACTGATGGAATATTTTTTGTGACTGCCATCTTACATGCTTGACTCAACACAGAACTAATTAATACTTTTTTTTTTTTTTTTTTTCCTTAGGCAGTGATGTGGACAACCTGCCAGTATGGCTGAGGTCCCTGATGACTCTGTCCTGCCTGTCCAGGGACTACAACATCCAGCACACAGCAACAGCCTCCCTGTTAGAACTTATCAACCATTCCCAGTCCTTAGCGCTGGTCATCCAAGACAAGCACAGGCGCTACCAGACCACTGACTGCAATCCTTTGAGTGGGCGACTGCAGATGGTCACTGTACCACCCATCTACCCAGCTGTGCTGCGGGCCATAGAAGAGGGCACAGATTTCTATCAGGTCAGATAATCAAAATGTCTGAATAACTTAGAAGTGTTTCTTAATGCTTTATTTTAAGATTTGGGATTGTATGCTGTGATCCAGAGGGTGTCCCAGGTACTGTGGAACCAGCTAGACATGGAGCGGAGAGAGCAGCACATATCCTGTGTTGAACTCTTCTACAGGCTTCACTGTTTGGCTCCATCATCGTCAATCTGTGAAGACATCATCTGTCAGGCGCTGCAACACAAAGACAAGGTGTCTAATTTTTTTCCTCAGCATCTTCTAGATGTGTCATTTTAACTGGGACACACAAACAGACTGACTAGGAAATGTAATTAGTTGAACAAATAGAACAATGGTTTGTTTTGTGTTTGTCTGCCCCAGGCTGTTAGGCTGGAAGCGCTGCACCGCTTCACAGTGCTATGGCACCTGACTCGGGAGATTCAGACCAACAGGACCATGTCTCTCAATCGCTCGTTTGACCGGTTAGTAGCAGCTGAAAACTGGAATTAAGTTCAGACAAATGAAGGAAAGTTCCTACTATTAGATATACTTTTTGACATTTCTAAATACATAATAATATTTTGTCTCAGCACTTATGTAGATTACTTAGTTTACATCTGTATTTGAGTCAGTGATGCTCTTACGTTGGATGAACGTGGTGCACAAGAAGGCTAAGGGGAGCTGCCGAAGCAGAGTTCACAAAGCTATGAAAATGCCATACAGTACAAGGAGTACAGAATAAATATGCAACATCTAAAATTGTCCAAATGCATCTGAAATGTGTCTCTCTCTCAGGTCTTTGTGTGTTGTGGTGGACAGTCTGAGCTGCACTGATGGTTCAATACAAGCAGCTGCTCAGTGCTGGCTGGTCAGGGCTCTGTCCCTGAGTGACGTCATTCGAATCTTGGAGCCTATTCTATTGTTGCTACTTCACCCCTCCACTCAGCGTTGCTCCATTCAGAGCATCAAACAGAATCTTACTGCTGGTAAGTGGCCGTGTCTATGAGTTTCAGAAATAACGTTTCTGGGTTGGGTATGCACTTTTCTTGTGTGCTATATTAAGCTGATAATACCCTTTTCTAAAAAGGTAACCTAAAGGCCCTTAGCAGTCGAAGCCGAAGCTCCACCAAGACCTCTGGGACATCTGTGGATGCCATGGCAACTGAGGTCACCACTTTAAATCTCACAAATATTGTGGACCGGGAATCCCTGTGGGTAGAGTTAGACAGTGGTCTAGAGGTCATTAAACCACAGGACTCTTTAGTGCAATCAAGGAGCGACAGTGAAGCAACAGATGAAGAGGAGGATAGAGCGGAGGAGGAAGAAGAGGAGGAGGCTGAGAGTGAACACACAGAGTCAGCTGACACCAGTGGAGCCCAGGTATCCACAGAGAACTCCAGCTCTGGCTCGGTACTGTACCGCAGCATGGAGGACGCTGGTGTGGTCAATGGCTTCCGGCGGGCTGAGTCTGAGCACACACAGGCATCTGATTCACTGTCAAGTGGGGATGAAGACGATTTAGAACTGGAGGCCATGGCCAGGTCTCGCCTGTTAAAGCAGGAGCGTGAGAAGAGAGAAGCCATCGACTCTCTGTTCCGACATGTACTACTGTATCCTGTGGCAGGCGGCTGGTGCCATCTGCTCCAAGGCCTGGCGCTGTTAGACAGCCTGCTGAGGAGCAGTGCAGAGTGCCCTCTGGTGGATTCTCTGTCCTCCACCTCTCTGGACACGAGCTCCGCTGCACATTTAAACCTGGTTTCCAACCTTCTACAGCGACATCAACAGGCTCAGGATGGCAAAGGCTTCTACGGCTGCCTGCTGTCACCCTCCGCCTCCCCCTCCATGCCGCCATCCCTTCTCATTGAACTGCTGGTATCTCTTTGTCTGCGATTCCTTCGCTCACATTACCCTTCCTACCTGAACCTCGGCCCTCTTGACCTGCAGGGTAACAGGGAGGTTCAGGTGAAGAGTGTGGAGGTCCTCACCCGGATTGTGAACCAGCTAAGCCACATGGCGCGAGGACAAGAGGGTAACGGGGCCATTCTGGAGCCTATCCGCAGACTCCTTTTGGGATGTAAAGTGCAGCAATATGCTCTACTTACACTCTCTGCGTCCATGTATGTCAGCCAGAGAGGAACAGACAAAGGACCACCAAGAAATGTGGACCTCCTCGAGGAGCAGGGAGGCCTTTCAGAGGAGAGCCTAGTGAATCTTGGATCAGGGTCAGGACAGGAACAATACCCCCTCCAAATGGAATTACTTAAGCTCCTCCATGCTCTCATAGTCCTGGAGTACTACGTGTGGCTTGGTGGGGCTGTATCAACACCTGGGTCAGGGGGAGCATCTGGGCAGCCAGGGGACCATCGCGAAACCCCAACTGTCAACACCCCCCTTGCCCGTGAGTGGCAAACTGCAGTCCTTTTTCAACAGTCCATCAAGGCAGCCCAGTACGTCCAAAGTCACCCCATCACAGCCCAAGGAATGTTTGTTTCTGCTGCAGCTAGATCCCTGCAGCCGCAGTACGGCTATGCCATGCATCCCCACTGGGTGTCGCTGCTCTGCTCCTCTCTGCCTTACCTGGGTCGCTCACTGGGCATCATTGTGGCTCCGCTCATCAGTCAAATTTGCAAGAACCTGGATGAGCTGGTAAAGCTGTACGAGCATGATGGAGGAAAGACAAATCAGAGGTAGACTGAACCACTTTAAAATGGTTTCATCTCTTCTTTGCACTGTGGAGTTTTGACAATTTAAGTTTGTCCTATTTGATGTTTAGGGATGGGTGCCAGCCAAAACTTGTGTATCAAGTAGTCAAACTTTCAAAGGAACCATCAAACAAAACCTAAATGCTTAAATGTTTTAATAAGTAAGATTAATGGGTTCAGGATAATTAGGTTATTATCCATCATTTATTATTTTAAAGTTATTGCACCAGAAATCATTCCTGTAAATTGTTAGATTTCTTTTTTTACTTTTTATGAATAGAAGGTCATTTTAGATGATCAAGAATTTACTGTGAAAACATAATTTTTTAATAATTAACAATTAACACCTTCCCACTTTGGTTAGCGCCTCTTTAAGTCAGTTTTTGTCTGTACTGGACTCTGGATATTAACAAATTATACATTTATGAAAAGTCTCCTACTCCTTTATAACCACAGCAGCAGTTTTTTTTTTTTTTTTTCATTGTGTCTTGGGTTACCATGCACAGAAAACAGAACAGATGTTTGAAAGAAGGACTAGAAAATATGATCAAGTGCAACTTTCTCAACAGAACATCAAAGTTAGATTCTTTGTGTGTGTCTTCTGATCAGCCTAAGTGGTAGGAGGGAGAACATCGCCCCTGACTACCCTCTGACTCTGCTAGAGGGCCTTACCAACATTACACACCATTGTCTACTGGACAACAAGAGGGTAAGGGGTGAGCATATGCATATTTGTAACTCCCACAGCTATGATAATGAAAATGCTCATTTTCTATTCTCCCCATCTCTCCTCTTAGTCCCTGGTGGCTTGTGATCCAATTGATGTCCGTAATGCACGCAACGCTGTGATCGAGGCTTTACCAGAAATGCTCAGTAGCATGGCACTGTTATGGGGTGTGGTTTTAAGGGAAGAGCGTCAGAGGCGGGCATCTGACTCTGGCCAGAGTAGCAGACACACCTCTACCTCAGTCTATTTTAAAAGCACCAAGGTTTGGATTAATGGGAGACTGCAATAATCTGATTGTCTCCTACTTGTAGCCATGTGCACGGTATTAATATGGAAAATTTGATTCATTTGCAATGTTGCCCATCTTTAGATCCTACGGCAGAGAATACTGGAGTTCTTGGTGCCTTTGACTGGGCAGTATGGGGTTCAGCTGATGGCTTCACTGGGAGTAGTATGGAGCAGCCGGAGGAGCAAAAGGAGACACAAAAACAAAGTGAGGGAGTTGTCAGACAAAAGTCACCAATTTGTTTCAGAGAACACGTTGACATTCTTAAACTCTTTCTTTTCCTTAAGGTTTTACCTGTAGCCAGTGAGGCACGTCTGACCATTGTGGATCTGGTGAAATCACTACACACCTTGCATACGGATACCATTCTACAATTAGTCAAAGAGGTTGTGAAAAAACCACATCAGATCAAAGGAGACCAGGTACACAAAAATACATAAAAACACACACAGTCGCTCTAAATGTATATCTTGGGAGTTTCTAAGGTTTATTTCCACTATTTCTAAAAGCAGTTTCTACCTTTTTTCTTCGTTAGAAGTCAACTTTGGTGGACATACCCATGCTACAGTTCAGCTACTCCTATATCCAGAGGTTAGCTGTAGAATAGTCTAAAGTTAAATAGTCTAAAGTTAAATTCAAGGTTTAATACAGCAATTCTTCAAATGCTCACTTGTTTAATAATCTCTGTTTGCATCTGTAGTATCTCAGCACAGACTCTGCAGGAAAACATTGCTCCTCTTCTCAGTCTGTTACGGGAGTCTGTTCAGCTCAACCTGGCACCACCTGGACAATTCTTACTGCTGGGGTCAGTTTTAAGCACATTAACTTACACCTAGCAGTATTCGTAATACTATCATATTGGCAAATAAAGCTTTGGTAAAGCTGCCACAAATAGTATCAGAGCAACAGTCCAGTCTGTGTTGCTACTCAAAGATGAGACTTAGTCGCACTTAATCTTCAAAGCATATATATCTTACTGACTATGAAAAAGAAATAATATTTATTTGTGAAAGATAGTAATTGTAGTAATTATAGCAATTGTTCCTATGTTGCAGAATCCTCAATGACTTTGTCAATAGACTAACCAACCTGGACAATAAGAAGGATACTCGAGACCTGCAGGTATGATGCATTTTCGATAACTACAGCTATCGTTGGGATAGCAAGGAAGAGGACATGTGAGGTATTGCGTGTTAAAAATACTTCAGTAACCAAGTAACTCAGAGAAACAAGGTTACATTGGAATGGGAATGCTTTCGGCTGCACAGCTGTAAACAGAGGAGGCCAAATCAATGATTATATTTTTCCTCAATTGCCACCTTGCCTCAGAAACATTATCCATAATTGAGTGAAGAAGATGCTGCTTCAGGTTTCTCCAATCTCAAGTCACAGAGGCCATGTTTCACATTTACATGAAACGACCGCAGTAGAGGAAGATGACTCCGACCTGGTTGCTTATAACCCTGTAAATGCATTTACTGATGGTAACATTACAATGCAGGAGGTGACTCAGCGGATCCTCGAGGCCGTAGGTGGGATTGCAGGGTCATCTCTGGAGCAGACCAGTTGGCTCAGCCGCAGCCTTGAGGTCAAAGTTCAGCCACAGGTGTGCCCTGTAGAAGCAGAACCCGAAGACGCAGACGCAGACGTGGACGGTGAACATTGCGGTAACTATTGAAACCTCTCAAAAATACATGCATTCATAACCTCAACTCCATTTCCTAACCACTGGTTAGTGAAGTGAATGGAGGGGATAGTTATATCCATTTTCCAAATTGGAGCAATTGGCGCTTACAATCGACTACTGTTGCCATGGAAACACTGGTGAACTTAACTTTAGTATTCAATGGATGGAGTTAATATTTCTTTTACTTTCTTTTAAAACGCTGCGCCTGTCCTAATATCTATGGAAACCCAGTCTGAAAGTGATGTTCATAATACAGATAGAAGTACAGTTACAATCACTATTCAATGGTTTGTGCAAAGTCAATGCCATTTTCATTCCATATACATTGGTGACAAATCAGAGGAACGTCCTGAATAGAGTAACAGAATTAGAGTAAAATATCTAATTAATTTGGGAATGGGGTTCCCCTTTTGGGGCTGGAATAACAAGAGGTTTGGAAACAAAAGCTGCTGCTCTGGCCAGTGGTTTAGCGAGAACAATGACTCATTTAGATCTATGGAAGCAGAACAAAAGGCTGAAATGGTCCTGTTGTGGTTTCCTGGACTTTTCCCACATTCACTTGTCTTTTTAGAAGCAATAGTAACTTCAAATCGAAACAAAGCTGTTTTGAGTGAACATTTATTGATTCACTTTTTCTGTCTTAATCAATCTATTTAAAATGTAATTAAATTAAAAGTGAATCTCTCACAAGTGATCTCACTATTCTTTCACTCTTTATCACCGTGTCAGAGTCAATGGCTCAAGCCAGCACCATGGTTTCCTCCTCGGCTCCCTCAGTCTACAGCGTGCAAGCTCTAGTCCTCCTGGCTGAGGTAACCTTCTGTGGTTTTACTTATGATGAATGAATGGCTGAACGCTGGTGTATTTGTAATGATTAACATACTTTCTCTGTGTAGATCTTAGCACCACTTCTGGACATGGTCTACCGCAGCGATGAGAAGGAAAAAGCCGTTCCTCTCATTTCTCGACTTATGTACTATGTTTTTCCGTACCTGAAGAATCATAGGTAACAACAGTTACAGGAGTCTGAGTTGCCTCCCTCTGGTTTGATTTGGCTTCTTCTAATTATGGCTTTGTCTCATTTAGTGCCTACAACATGCCCAGCTTTGAGGCAGGTGCTCAGCTGCTGAGCAGTCTAAGTGGGTATGCCTATACCAAAAGGGCCTGGAAGAAGGAGGTCTTCGAACTCTTCATGGACCCGCTCTTCTTCACCATGGATGCCTCCTGTGCACCCAGGTTAGTTAGGTCATCCGTTGGATGGCAATGTAATTCAGGAAAATCATTCACTGCTATACTGCTACAACATCATTCAGGAAAATTAAGTGACATATATGTGTAGAAGAACTATGATTACTTAGAAAAACAAGAGGGTTCAGTATTTACCTTTTTTAGCTTATTTATGCTAGCGATGGTAGCACACATAGCCCAACCAATTCCAACTTGGAGTTAACCACACAGGAAAATAGAAGAGGGCCCCTTAATTTGTCACCTCATTCCACCTAATTTTTTTGTCAGTTATTATACAACCCTTGAAAATAAGATATTGTAACCACGGATAGATCTGTGCATAAAGGGAAGGAAGTGATCTTCCACATATGACCAGCCGTGACTTTAGATTAGTCTCCATAGGCACAGACATAATAATGTAATGTGCATGTGTAGGCCGAGGCGGTTACGGGGTTTGCTCCATCTGTTCTACTCCTCATGCACTTCCATACTGAACTGACTTACAGAAAGATGAATAAACGATGAAAGTACAGAGCCTGCATCTTCATGAGAAGAATGATTTTTCTCCATCAGTGTATATTTCATTTTATTGCACAAACGATGTCAAAAACTCCCTGTGTTTCTTCTTTCTCTTCTCTACAGTTGGAAATCCATCGTTGACCATCTGCTGACTCATGAAAAGACAATGTTTAAAGATCTCATGAGTGAGTACAGCCTCCAGGAAATGTTTGTGATGCTGTAAGGATTTAGTTTTCCTGTAATCCAAGGGCAGATTTGTGATCCAATGCATTGGATAGGTGTTATTGATGTTTTGCTTTAACAAATCATATTTACTTGTGATTAGGCATGCAGAGTGGCTCCTTGAAACTGTTTGCTAATGTAGATCAGAAGCCCATGCTTCTAAAGCGCCAGGCATTTGCCATGTTCAGTGGCGATGTTGACCAGTATCATCTCTACCTACCCCTCATTCAAGGTGTGGTACTGATACAGTTTTCATTTAACTATAAAACAAATGTCACAAGTGTTTTTTGTTTTTTTTTAAGGATATTGAAACTTCAATCCTCTATCTTTCAGAGCGTCTCACTGAGGCTTTGCGTATGAACCCCAGCGCTGCTGTTCTAGCTCAGATTTTCTTGATGTTTCGTGTTCTCTTGTTGCGGATTTCATCCCAGCACCTGACGTCTCTTTGGCCAATCATGGTCACAGAACTGGTAAGATCGTAACATCTGAGAGCACGAGGTCATACACAGGCCAATATTGTGGAAGTATTTTAATTATTATAATGTGTTTTTGGTTTGTTTGTTTGTTTTTTCTGAACTTCAGATACGCATCTTTGCACGTCTAGAGAAAGCTCTGCAGCCAGATAAAGACGTCTCAAAGTGAGTTCACAATTTTATTCACGGATTCCTATTTCATTGACATTTGGTTGAGGCTGTCATGCTAAATACATAGGTCTCTTTTTGTTTTTGCCTTTTTGTTTACAATGTAGACTAGCTAAAGTGGTTCGAGGGGCCCTTGACAGAAATGGACCAGTGAATTTCTCTCAAGCTGAGTTGGACATGTACCTCTCAGCCTGCAAGTTTCTGGACACCTCTCTGGCTTTTCCTCCTGAAAAGATCCCCCTCTTTCAGATGTGAGAGCCAAGCTTTTAGTTTGCTTTCTTTGTGGTGTTGCATCATTTGTCTGGTTGTTATTTTCTGTGTTACTTTTCCTCCGTCCACATGCAGGTATCGATGGGCATTTGTCCCTGAGGTGGATGTGACTCGCTACAATGGCCCAGAGACGGCGCTGATGGAGGGCGAGCAGGAATGCATACCCCACGTTGTCAGAGTACTGGAAGGCATACAGCACCGATATGGGGTAAGAATTTTTTTTTTTTTTTAATAAAATAATTATTTCCATTTAAAGAGCTTCTCACGCCCCTTTTACATACAGTAAATGGAATGGCATTTAAAAATTGCTAGACTTCCTCAGTTATTTGTTCTACGAAATGACACATCATATCTCATCTGATGATGATGTTCTGATCTATTATTCCAGAGCCTGAATGGACTGTGTGAAGAATCTCCCACTGAGCAATTGGAGTTTCCCCTTCTCACCCAACACTCTCTGTCCTCCATCACCCAGCTATTGCCCTTCCTTCGCACCCTTTGCTGTTCCTTCCAGAGCCCTCCTCCTTGCAGCGACCCGATGCCTCACTGCCCAGTAGCAGACTATCCAGCCGCCAGTCCAGACACAGTCATGAAAAAGCTAGAGCACTTCACAGAAGAAGACTTCCTGGACTCAATGGAGAGTTAAGAACTCAAGCATGAAGCTTTCATGGAATAATTCCCGCTTCTTAAGCTTTTTGACCTGCAGCCATAAAAGTGGAACATTTAAAATAGAAACAACGAGTGAAAATGTTGTATTGTGAACTAGAAAAATGGACGTTTTAAATGTTTTAACTTGATTTCCACATAAATACATGTGCCTCTGAGGTGCTACCACACTGAATCTGTACTGGATCATTCAAGGCATGTTGTTAATTCACAGTGCTTTTTGAATATGGTTAGTGGGATTCTCATTTCTCTCCCAAGGATGCGCATTATCTCAACTGAAAAGTATCCTATTGTTTACTCTCTTGATTTTACACTTTAAATAAAACTTAAAACAGAACTTAACATTACCTATTGTTGTTATAAGGAATGCACCTTGTAATTATAAAGATACTTTCAAAAATAATTTTATGTTTAACATCAAACAGATTCACTGTGAAGAATATTCTTAAGTACTGTTTTTCTTATTTTGACTTTTTCATAACTGGTTAACCATACACAGACATAAATCCTGTCTGACTCTAAGAATGTTAAGACTGCATATCTGCAGGACCCCGCTAAGTACTTTAACCCTGTTGGTTACTGGAGTCATTATGGGACCTCACATTTAAATTGTTAAGAGTTGTGTGTGTGAATTACTGAATGTGATTTGTGTACACCAGGAAAACCCTTTGTTGGGCAACCCTCAGTGATATACATGGTTGTTATTATTGGTGTTCAAGGGAAATCAGCCTTTCTTTATAGTTAATCATGGTTCATAGTTTTTACAAATGTCTTTTTTTTTCCCCCAGTGCTGAATGTTTAAGTAATTTAAGTAACTTATTTTGGATGTTTCAATGACCATGTGAAGTTTTGAATTAATAAAGAAACTCAATTAAATTGCATATTAAGCTGAAGTAATGTTTGTGTTTGCTGCTGCAGCAGCTTGATTTCCTGCATTTGCATGGGACGGAAAATGCTCAGATAACAATCACACGTGTGGCAGTTCAGTCCATGGTTCTTCCTGCATGTGTAAATGTGTGTCCTATAGCAACACCCTGAAAACTGGTTCCTCCTCTCCTGCTCTCCATGTCAATTTGCTGCCATTTGTGTGCATATGTGAGACAGAATTGGTGTATGATGTATGAGAGGTACTTGCAAACCGCTCATGATAAAAACATGATATGAATATATTTTTATCACTTACTGAGTGGTAAAGGATTGTGTTTCATGCACATCATTCACTCAACATTCAATGTCATGTCATAATCATTACAACGTGTCTTGGGCATGTGAAGCCTGAAACTTGTCTGTTCTATGTTAAGAGTTGTTTAGAAGCTGCCATATCACCCAGACTCACACCAGTCATAACAATACAAAAAGGAGCGATGGGTAAGTTATCCAACAAATACATAATACCAGAGGTGGACAGAGTACACAACTTCACTACTTGAGTAAAAGTACAGATACTCCTTGTAAAATATTACTCAAATACAATGAAAAGTGGCTTAGTCAAAATTACTTAAGTAAAAGCATAAAAAAATTCCTCAGGAAAGGAAAGTAGCTTTATCCTCATTATACAATTCACTGATGTGATTCTGCTTCAGACATGTTTATAGCTCAAAAAAAAAAAGCCTTCAGTTAAAGAGGCCCTACAAGATCTGGTCTAGTCTCTGGATGGGTTTGGTCTAGTTCAGAGGTTCAGAGGGACACTGTCCTGCATGTTTTACATGTTTCCTGCTCCAACACACCTGATTCAAATGATCAGCTCGTCATCAAGCTCTGCTGAACTCTGATCAGGAGTCACTCATTTGAATCAGGCGTGTTGGAGCAGGAAACATCCATTTGGAGACCTCTGGTCTAGTCTGTACAAAACATATTTTATATGGACACAATAAGCAGTCTCAAACTCCAGGAGGTCTGTGGGGGTTCCGGTCTCTGCTGGTTGTGATGTGTGTTACCTTGTGTTGCTGTCTCTGCTATTCACCTTGATTAATGTGAAATCATGACCACAATAACCATACTGCAGGAGACTTCCAACCCCTCTGCTGCTACTATCCATGGTCAACTGGAGAACCTCCTCATGCTGTTTGAATATGGCCGCACTGTAGGCGCTGAGGATTGGCGTCCCAGGACCACAGAACGGCTGAGGGAGCTGGGTGAGGATGATCGTGCTTCCTACACTCAGCTCTTCCTGAAGACAATGGCTGACTGCTCTGCAAAGCTGCAGAATGTGATGGAGACACACCCCAGCATGGAGCTCTTCAGAGCCCTCACAGCGTTTGACCCAGCAAAGGTAGCTGGTCTGAGAAAAAACATCCAGGACTGCATCCAGGCGGCCCCTGCCCTTACCCGTGTGTCAGCTGAGGAATGGCACCGCTACATCCACATGGACAAGAGTGATGCTGAGGAGGTCAGTCCTGTGGAGAGGACAGAATGCCCACTCTTGGCCCACTCGCTGCATTGTACCTCCATCTCCCCACTACCTCAGTGGATGTTGAGAGAGTTTTCTCCCACTATGCATTGCTGCTTACACAGTACAGACGGAGCCTTATGGAAAACAACATTAAAATTATGCTTATTGCAAAATTCAACAGTTGGCAACAGGACTAAGCATTTGAAAAAAACATGTCCGTGGTTCATTGATTATTTAAAACTATATATGGTTCTCTCAAACAAGAATTTGCACAATATTTATTTATGCAGTTGTTCCTAATTTATTTATTGGACAAATGAATTAATCACATACTCGCATACTGACTTATGTCTTTTCTATAAAACCTTTAAGTAAGCTGTTCTTTTACAATGTACAGAAAACAAACCTGTGGTTTTTGTGGTTCAATTTAATTGTACATTCAAGCTGTTTAAAACTTTTTGAAATTGTTTTTGTTTCAGATATCTATTCAATAAGAATTTGCACTATATTTACCGATTTATTTATGTATTTATTGCGTTACTTATTGAAGTATCCTAATTTGTATGTATGCTCGTGGCAGATTATTTTTTTCATAGATTAATATTTAATCCATCTGTTCCCTGTACATCTTTTTATTTCAGTGTCAATTTTACTTTTTTTTCCACATTTGTCGTTTGAACGTTCTGTATTTGAATGTTCTATAAAATGGTCTTGAGAGTAAATTATTCACTATTGAATAAAAACATCAAAATCAAATTTTTGACCATATGGTGTCAATATGGTGACTTCAAATCTATGTTGTATGTATATGGGCATATCACAGGTACCCACGGGACACATGCACATTTCTTCAGTGACACCTGGTCTCTCCTCTTCTCTGCAGCTTCTCTGCCCCCTAAAGTTTGCCTTCTATCCGCAGGAGTTTGGAGCAGTGATTGAATTTGAGGTGTCTGAGACTTTTACATTGTCAGCTAAAACGCTTGCGTCATTCCAATGAGTTCACAGTGAGTCAGCTACACTATATCCATAACATGTGTTCAGTTCCATGATATCAGCGTGGCAGCTTCTTATATGGATTTTATTTAAAGCAGCACTATGTTCATTTCCAATTATTAAAAAGAGGGAAGTCTGCACAAACAGTGTTTATGCTCCTGATTTATGCAAAAAAAAAAAAAAAGTTAAAGGTCACAACATTGGTAGAAACACTGTGACCTTTTTTTATTTGTTTGAATCTGATGTCACGATGATATGGTATAACTGTTTAAATCCTTAAAAGGAGAAAAAAAAACTACTCCTGAATCACTGCAGTAAACAAGAAAAAGTCCGCAGATTCCGTTTTGGGTTAGCTGATGAGGAGTTGGACCGTGTTGTTGTCAGTGATGTCCACAGAAGACATCCAAACTCTGGCTACAAGCTAATGCGTGTTCAGGTAATAATACGGCCACCATGTATGATGTAGAATGAGCCCATCGTTATGGAGAAATAATCCAGGTAGGATGAGGATTATACACCGTGGCAACATGCACAGAGGTGTGTGTGTGTTACAAAAACAATTACAATTAAAAACAATGAACAATAATGTTAGAATAGAGCAAAAGTAGCAGGTAAGGAGAGCATCAATAGAAACGTAGTGGAGTAAAAAGTACAACATTTCTCCTTTAAATGTAGTGAAGTGAAAGTATCCCCCAAAAATAATACTCAAGTGAAGTACAGAAACTCTCGTCTTCAGTCCCCAGTCTGTCCCACACACAGACTCATCATCAACTCCTGTGCGGCACAAAGATAACCACCAAGTCTGCGTGCTGCTCAAAACACACGCTAGAAAACTGGTATATCAGCAACTTCCATCTGTATTGTTCATTATGGTACTTAAATAATTATCACATTATACAAATTTACAGTAGGGTAATATTTTTAATCAGTGGAGGTCATTTTAATTTAGCAATTTGTGGTTCTAAAACTTTGTCACATTTAACAGGCAAAATTGAGACCAATAGCCAAATAGTAATTGCGTTTCTTATATGTTGAATTAAACTTAAATGTATTAATTTCCCTCTTTTGACGTAGAGCCCATCACACTTTTCACATGACGCTGTTGTAATGGGAATAAAACAGTTCATTATAAGAATGCGTGCGCAAGCAGACGCGAGAAGTTTTTTTTTTTTTTTTTTTTTTTTACAGATGTTTCAAATAGTTTTCTGACGTGTGAGGGGGCAGCATTTAAAACAGCACATGTGAAGGTGTCAGAGGCCTGTGTGAGATGGTTAGTGTCCGTCCCGGATCCCGTACCGGGGCTCCGTCCTGTCCAGGCGGACGCAGCTCGCCGTGTTCTGCCGCCTCCTCCCGTAGTTGTGAAAACATGGCGGAGCAGCTCACACAGAGCGGAGTCCCTCTCAGCACGGTGAGCTTAAATGTTTGTTTAAATGGAGCTAAGAAAAGATACGGTGGGGTTTGAATATGATGTTTATTATGCTGAATGTACGGACTGACTGCGCAGGGATCTGTGCTCGTATTTGCCACTGAGCAGATTTCGCTTCATCTATGATTTCCTTCTTTTCTGTGAAATGAAACCAGAAGTAAACATTGAAGCAGACATGCAGTTCTCTACTTGTCTCTTGTTAATGTGCAACATCCAAATCAATACTAAAATGGCATTTATTTATTTGTTGTACACGGTGAGATTCAAGTGAGTTGGTTAGAATAAGCAGTGGGAATAAAATGTTTAATTTTAAGATTTAACATTCACATTTTTTAAGGAGGCCAGAGACGATGAAACGTACATGCATGACAACAGATGAGGAAAACAATATTTTGCACGTTTTGTTGTATAGCACATTGTGATGGTGAATAAAACTTCTGTGGCCCTTTTGGATAACGTGGGTTGAGAGTCTCAACAGTTGTTTTGTATGTCTGGCATCTGTTTTTTTTTCCAGCTAGTAAACATGTTATGATCTCCAGCCTGTCTTCTGTCCCGCAGACACTCACTCCCTCTTTTTTTCTATCGAACAAATCTCCCTTTAGTAGCAGAATACAAAACCGTAGTATAACTTGATAAAGCTGCGCCATGAAGGAGGAGGGCACATGGAATGGTTGAGAAGAGACTGTGGTGTATAAATATTTTTGCTTAACTTTCAGCTTTGTCCTAAATTTCTCCACACCAACTCCACCAGCCACGTTGGGCCCTTCAGCGCCATAGCAGAGCTCATAGGTGAGTCACAGCCACGAGCTGGATTAAGTGAAACAGGACGTTTGTTTCTTTGGCATACCACTTTGGAGTTAACATAAGTGAGAAGCTTTCGGTGGGGTGAACCAGCTGTATTTAAATGTTTTCAAATGCAAATTAACTCACCATAACATATTTCTGTCTTTCTGAATATGTAAATAATGGAGGATTTGTTGAGGTTCCTGTGGTGCAGTCACTTCTAGTCTAATCTCACTCAAGTTTCTGTTGGGCGTAATGTGAATTCAAGCACATGATACACCTGCTGATGTAGCTTAATTAATTAATTGCTTCTATGATCATCCTTCAAATGCATGGAAGCTCTCTTGACAAATGATCAGTCTTTTTTAAACATGTTTAATGTGTGCACTACTCGACCCTGCGACCCTACATATGAAAACAACGCCTTTAAATGCCTCAGAAAACCCCAGGTGTGCAACTCTGCATCGTGAGAACATAACAGTTCTCACATGACATAACTGTTTGCCAATTTGTTTCTTACAGACAATGCCTTTGATCCAGATGTCAGAGCCAAGCAGTTTTGGATTGATAAGACATGCATCAAAAATGAACAGTGTCTGAGCTTTATGGACAATGGAAATGGGCTGAACTGTGGAGCTATGCACAAGATGCTCAGGTACAGACAAGATGTTTGGAAAATAATAATTAATCAATTTATTGGAAAATAATTTGAGTGCGCACGTGTACGTGTGTGTGTATGTATGTATGTATGTGTATATATATATATATATATATATATATATATATATATATATATATATATATATATATATATATATATATATATATATATATATATATATATATATATATATATATATATATATATTCCAATTTTTGTATGAGCATGACAATAACTATTACCTATCCTTTTTAATGCTAATGTAATGCATTAATATTTTTATTTTTTATTTCCCCCATAAAGCTTTGGGTACAGTGAAAAGACTGCTGTCAATGGTCAAGCACCCATAGGCATCTATGGCAATGGCTTTAAGTCTGGATCCATGCGTCTTGGGAAAGATGCCATTGTCTTTTCCAAGTCGAGGAGCACTTCATGTGTTGGAATGCTCTCGCAAACTTACCTGGAAAAGATTCAAGCTAAGCAAATAATTGTACCAATTGTCTGCTTTGAACACACAAACGCAGGAGTGTATATCCTTTATCTGTTGGATCAAGTCATATCTGTTGCCAATGCATTCAGTTCATGTCTTCTGAACTGAATATTTGCAAAAGTTTTATGGTGGTTGGTTTAACACCTACATTTATATTTTGTGAGTTTTCCAGTTATAAAGATATATATATATATATATATATATATATATATATATATATCTCTCAAGTCATATTGATAGGATGTGCTTTTCCCAATTTTTAATTTCAAGTTGTCCTTAACTTGAGCTTTTACTGTCTGTAAAAGAGGAATACAAACCCAGTCTGGAGGCAATCCTGCACCATTCACCTTTCAAAACACAGGAGAACCTTCTTTCTGAGCTGGATGTCATCAACCCCCCCGTATCCCCAGACAGCACTGGCACACGGATCATCATCTGGAATCTCCGCAAGTCTGTCTATAATCCATGCACATGTTTTATTCAGGGATGAGCAGTGATAGAGGCCACATGTCTGTCTTGTTAATGCTGTGTTCTTAATAGGACATCAAGCAACACACTGGAGTTTGATTTTGAGAAGGACCGTTACGACATCCGAATTCCCTCAGATGTCTATGAGGCAAAGACGGATACTGGTCATAAGGTCATACCATGCATCCCTGAGATTGTGTACTCTCTGCGGGTAAGGACCAATTATGTCTTTAAAAGAGTTATAATGACTGTGTAATGCTCCAGTAAAGCAATATTATGATTATTTATTTTTACTTTTTGCTTTAACCACATGTATTCACACATTATTATATGCATGTATTCATGCTTTATTTATGCAAGCATTAAAAATGCTTTGAATTAATTAGTGAAGCCAAGCTAGTTGTTATTTAATTAAAACCAGCATAATTGTATGTAATTTGTGTGTATTCCAAGTGAAAAATATCAATAAAATTCTTCTTTTTTTTTTTTTTCTTAATGGCCGCAGGCATATTGCAGCATTCTGTACCTGAGACCTCGAATGCAGATCATGATACGAGGTCAGAAGGTGAAATCAGAGCTCATCGATAAAAGTCTAGCCTCCAGAAAAACAGACTACTACAAGCCCAATTTCTGTGTATCCTTTTGTCACTGGTTCTTAAGAGTTTGGTTTTTATTAATGTTTGCCTCCAGGAGGGGTTCTTAATAAGTGTTTAGGAAAGAAAGGGCTTTACTCCCAAAGTGTCTCTATCTCTGCTCTTGGGTTTTCCTTAATTTTTATTTTAGCCCAGACGTATTCCTATCAAGTTTGGCTATAACACCAAAAGCAAAGATCAGTATGGCATAATGATGTATCATAAGAATCGTCTCATCAAAGGCTATGAACGTGTGGGCTGCCAGCTTAAGGTGAGTTTCCGCTGACACCATTACACATTTGAAGTGTTTCTGCATGTTATCGTCCAGTGTTTGACTTTTGTGAATCTATGCCTTCTACAGGCCAACAACCAAGGCGTTGGCGTCATTGGGATAATTGAGTGTGACTTTTTGGAGCCCACCCACAACAAACAGAGCTTTAATGACACAGATAAGTACAGGTATTAATCCAACTGCGGCTCAGGTTGTTTAGGATACACTGGCCACATTAGGACAGCTCATTTAGGGCACACTGATAATCAATGCCCGTCACCATAACAGCATACAGCTTTTTACCTTACACCTAGAAAAAATAAATTTGAAGGCCAGGGAGTCTCTGTGGCAATTTGGATATTGCAGTAAGTGCACTAGATTATATGTTCGTTAATAATGCAGTGTAGTACCTTTTTTCTTCAGTAACTGGGAACAGTTGTTTGATTTTGGCCTTTTAATCTCCTGCATAATTTGGCCTTAGTGTGTTTAAAGTCCTCCCAGCTGCCTTTCACCTCTTTCAGTTCAGATTTGTGAATTACTCTGTTTATATAAAAAAAAAAAAAAAGAGTCCCTAAAGTTACCAATACACACATTTCTCCTGAATCAGCAAGGTAAAAGCTTAAATAGACTTAAAGGCTTTGTACATACTGGACCTGGTGAAATGAGAAGTGACTTGAAAAGAGTATAATTTCTCATTACAGGAAAACTATTGCTAATGTGGGGAGCAAACTTGAGGACTACTGGAAAGAGATCCGCTACAGGTGGAACAAAGACAATCCGAACAGCACCATAGCCGTGGAAGATATCATGTTAGTACCTTTGCAGTGACTGGCAATGTGTTATCTGGGTAACAATTCTCCTAGCTTCCTCAGACATTTGTTTCCATCTGTCCCCAGGAAGCGTCCAGATCAAAACTGGGTTCAGTGTGATGAATGTTTGAAGTGGCGTAAACTCCCTGATGGGATCGATTACAGGAAGCTGCCAGATAAGTGGTCCTGTAACAGCAACCCTGATCCTGAGTTCAGGTAAACAGAACTTTATCTTCAACCCTGTGGCAATAAAACAACCACTCACACTCACGTTCAGACTTACAGACAATTTAGAGTCACCAATTCACCCAAATAACCTAATAATTAACTAACCATCTTTGGATGGTGGCAGGAAACCCATGCAGGCATGGGGAGAACGTGCAAACTCTGTACAGAAAGGCTTCAGGCCTGGCAATCGAACCCAGGACCTCTTTATTGTGGGGCCAAAGCACTAACCACTATGCTGCCTGTGATGGAATTTACTCTGCAGTATTATTTATGCATATAGTCCCACATCAGGCGGCATTAGGTGGTGGAACCCGGGACGGTGCGATAATGTGGCGTGTATTCTAACCATTCGACGACCCATACTGCCTACTTGCAGTATTATTTCCAGATCTGCACATCAGTCTTGTTTATGGTACTTCCCCCGAAATTGTCTGCTTTAAAAAGCATGCTGTAAATCTTTCAATTGGAAAGATAAATTCCCAACTTCGTATTATTTGCAAAACTGTGGCTTGTGTAAATTTCAGAAAAAGAGCATGTAATGATATTAAACATATTAATATCATTATTAGTATAAGTAACCCGAATGAACTCCTCTTGCTTGACCACAATCATAATCACATTACTGCCCGCTTTTCAAAATGTTATGAGGTATGAATTTGGTCTAAAGGCATGATTCATGAGAGATTTTCCAGCCAAAGGGTTATCTTACTACAGACTACTGTTTAGATTAGAGGAACTACATGGGCTGTGATGGCTCAGTGATAGCTCAGTGGGCCGTGGTGTGAGGATTTGGTTTAAGCAGATCAAATACAGACACAAGGCTGAGTAGAACTCAGTGCTTGGTCTCTATATGAATTCACCCAAGACACATTCTTAATGTCACAGAACTGTGTCATTACTTTGGCGTGGTTGTTTTCAGATGTTTTCAATCTCTCCTAATTTTTGCTCTTGTAGGAGCTGCAATGTACCAGAGGAGGCTGAGGACTCTGACGATGAACAAACTTCATACTCAAAGACATATAAACAACAGTAATTCACAGATTTCTATTTGAATACCTTTTGTTACTCAGTGTAAATCATCATTTGTTGTTGTTGTGGGTCCTGACCTCATTTTTTCCTAACAGAGAGAGGGAGGAAAAAAAAAAGAAAAGAGAAAAAGTAAGGACACGTATATTCTCCCTGTATTTCTGTCTTTATTTTTGTTTCTTCTTAGAGAATCTCTCACCTGATTTTGATTTGGACTAAATCATAATTTTAATAGTAATGTATTCTGATTCCAATTGAAAACAAGACATGATTAATTATTTTTTTGTGTTGTGTTCATCTAGGAGGAGGAGGATCGAAGGCACCAGGAAGAGCTTCTCGCTAATCATGCCAGGCAAAAGAAGAATAATAAGAAGCAAGTGCGTCGAAAGTGCGATTTTGTTGGATACAAAGAAGTGAGGCATGATACGTAAAGTTGTTTGATACTGATCAGGATAAAAAAAAAAAAAATCCACTACCATCATTTGAATAAATTAAAAGCGTGGATATGGTTTTGGAATATTAACAATTCCAACTGAAGAAAAAGCATGTCTATCTCTTTGTTCTTTTTGTCATTGTTGTTGGTAGACTGTCAATTCTCCCACCACCCCAAGGAGTAGGATTAACACAGAATCACTGCAAGGGGGAGCAGAAAGGGCAGAATCCTCTTTGATGAGATCTTCCACCATCTCACAAGCTGGTAAGAAAACTTTTTATTTCTGTCTCAGTGAACGTGAGAAGGTTTGAGAAATTAAAACAGACCCATTTTCTCTCTGCAGCTTTCAGCCCTGCCAGCAACAGTGGTCTTCCAGTTGTTACTGATGTATTCTCCCTCTCAACTGATATCATGAGGTAGGATTTTTTTTTTTTTTTAGATAAACTATAGTTTACTTTATTGAAGAAGTATATTAACTGTGTGTTATTAACACTGCAGGGGGAAAAGAACACAGCAGACTTTTCTACAAATCACACCCAAAAGACCTCGACTAAATGACTCTACATCAAGCAGTCCCTTATCACTGGATGTCAGGCCCCTGTGCTCTCCATCAGCGCCTGCTGAGGATGATGATGATGATGATGATACTGACGATGACATTGTCATCTTGGAGAATGCCAGTACACCCAAACCAAAGAAGCCATGCGTTGACGTGACTAAAGTGAAGATAGAGCAAGAGCTGAGCGATTCTGATATCGGTCAGCCGAGGGAGTGTAATGATGATGTTGCTGTTGACGCTGATGCATCGACCAGTCTCTCCTCAGCACCTCCTCCCGAGCTGATGAGCACCACCACCCAGACAGAAGTGCCAAAAGTGAAGGAAGAAGAGAGCCAAAATCAAACAGAAAGCACTAGGGGGGCTGAGCAGAACACATCCAATGAAAAGAGTTCACACATGGACATTGAGCAAAGTGTAACTAAGCAAGAGGAAGACACGCAAACTCACATTGCAGAAAAGCAAACCTTGCAAAATGGACTGACACATCATAAAAATGACCAAGCTTTAAGACCTACGTCTGCAGACATGAGGGATCGACAATTTTGTCCACATCACCCCTGCAGTGACACTGCAGCACAGGAACAACTAGACCAGCTGCTACACCTCAAGCAGCTGACGGCTCAAGAGAGAGACAGCTACAAAGAGCAGGTCCATGAACTTACCTGCAAGCTACAAGACATGCAGAGGAGACTGCAGGAGATGTCTGAGATGAATGTGAAGAAGGAATGCTCTCCAAATGCCATTCAGACAGAGGAGGCAGAAGAAACAGAGGGGGAAGACTACAAAAGTCTGTATGAGAAGGCCAAAAAAAAAGTAGATGAACTGATTAACGACAAAGAGGCTTTACTTGCAGCTGCCAAGACAAAGAACAATAATGGCCAAAATGAAGAAAAAGACATTGATGACTTGACAATGCAAATCGACTGTCTGGATCAAATAAACCAAGAGAACAAGGATCTGCAGTCAGAGGTCAGTGTTTCATCCATATGCATGTCAACAGAGTATTAAAACTAGGGAAAAAAATATGAACTTATCCTTTAATGTAGATCTCAAGAAGAAAATTACTCCCAATTCATAACCTTTGAGAACATTATATGTGACAAAATAATATAAATTCAAAGGCTCACATGCTTGAGCCTTGAAACACACCACTCCTCTTCAGGTAAGTGGAGGTGGTGGTGTCATATCATGTCATGTAAATATGCAATTTGGATATTGTAAGTCTTTGAGATTGACTTGGGAGTGTTTTTGTTGCAACCATCTTAGTTTGATTAGAATTAAGAAGATTTGTAGCAGACAGCTCTCAAACAACCATAAACAATGATATATGTATATTTTATCATATCTTTGTGTTATTTTCTTTCCTCTCTGGGTTTTCTGCTTCATGCACCATCAGGTGGACAGGCTGACAAGGGAAAGGGCAAACCTGGCAGCACAGTGTGAGCAGCTCAGGTTGAACCTGCAGCAGCAGAAGGAAGATGCACAAGAAAGAAGCACAACTGCACAAAGAGCCACTGCTTCGTCTGCACAAATAGCGGGAGAGGAGTCTGCAAGGACTTCAGTGTCTGTCTCAGAAACATTCAAAAGGTTAGACTGGTGAAAAAACGCTCACCATGTGTTGTTTTAGTAATCACAATATCATCACAATTAAGAATCATGTTTGTAAAAAAAATTATGGAAACATAGCACAATTACATTTGTCTTCCTCTTCTCTCCTTTACTTTCAGTTTGATTGCGCTTCGCCAGAACGTTAGCCGCCTCCTTGTCACCTACATACCTGCTCTGGACCTGGGCCAGGTGAATTATGAATGTAATGTAATTGATGAGATCCTTGAACAAGTAATATCTGATGTGGATTCCTTCAAAGCAATAGGACAGAGGTGCGAAACATAAAATTAATTAACAAATCATGTCCTGGACAAAAGCACAGCTGTAAATATTTAATATAAACTTGTGAGTTTGAGAAATTGAGCAACATGTATTTGAATGTATGTAAAGCTAAAGACATTTTAATGATTTACAGTGAATATAGCAAAATTATTTTATTGTTTTTTTTCTCAAAAATATAAAAGCATGTTAATGACCAGATAGGTAGATTAAGTTTTTGGTACGATTGTATTGCTCTATTAACATCCGAGTCAAATTCAAACTCTTATTTTTGTTTTTTTACAAAGACCACAGTCTTGCATTGTTTTCTCCTAAGTTTTAATTAAATCACTATATGAACATGTTGTGTTTCATGTGTATTTTGTGTTGCTAAAATGCTCTGCAGCAGGTATCCTTGTCAGCATCTTTATACATGAGCTAGAGCTGGCAATGAGCCCTTCAGTGTGTTTCTGACTGATACAAACTGAAATTTAACTGAAAGTGTTATCATAAATATAGGCGTTTCTCCTTCCCTGTACTGAAAGGATGAGTAATGACCTTCGCCCTAGGTCCACATTTCCCAGCATATACAATGGAGAGGTAATATTTTTCATTAAAACACCAGTGAGCAGTACTACTGCACTATAGTAAGCCTAGTTCTAACTATTGGGTTACTTTTTGTGAAAACCAACAACAAATGTAAGAATATACTTCAGATAGATTGATCGATAGTCCAGTGTTAGATTGTCCAGATTAATCCAAACTTCCTATTGTTAATTATTGTAGTGCTTGGTTTGCTGAGATGTGAACTGTTAATCTCTCCCATTTTGTTGGTTTATATTTTTTCTTATTTTATGTAAACTTTGCAAAATCAGAGTAAAAGAATGGGCGATTGCAATTGCTAGCATGAAATGTAACTGAGTTGCATGGACAGGACAAAAAAATATAGTATTGTTCCTTTATATTTAGTTTTACAAAATATTTTTTGGCTTTTTTGCTTTCAAGGGTTAGGGTTAATGCTTCAACTGGAAGATTTACCTCAGGTAGTCCTTCAGATGGGGAAATTCACAAGAATATCTCTCACTCACACACACACACACACACACACACAGGTGCATATTGATTTTTGGTTTATATATACATTTTTTTTAGATTGAAAAAGTGCTGCAGTCACAACCATTAAACAACTCCGAAAACACGCACTTGTATAAACAATCAAATAATGATAATAATATCAGCCAAAACCGAGGGAGAAATACAAAGTAGACTCAGGGCGATAACATTAAATGTGTTGTATAAAAAAATTATTACATTGTAGCCAAACGTTGAATTGTATATATCACCTTTTGTATCTTATTGGATCGGGCTTAGCGCGGTCAAACGTCATCATTAAGCGACCTCCTTCTTGGGATTTCGTCCAATCACGGCAACACGGCTACCGGAAGTTTTGAACGAATCGTACGCGGGAAATTACTAAAAAGTCTTCGTCTTGACACCAGAGGAGGTAAAACACTAATTGTCTTCTTTTGAAATAACTTTAGTTCTAATGATAAGCAGATATTAGTCGGGTAGATTTGCCACTAACATGTTTCTACTAACTGTATCTTTGACTACGTCTGTCTGTTTATGTCACATTAGCCGCAAATCATCTCACAAACCAAATTAAAACCGCTAATTTTTTTTTGCTAACTTTTTTAGCTTGTTGTAGCATTCGTTTCGGGTGACTTTAGCCTAATTTAGCAACTTCTGTCGTTGGCTCATCATATGTTAGCTTTTGTGCATTTGGCGGTATGTAAAAATAACCCCGAGTTGCACGATCACCTTACGGTGTATTCGTTCTTATTCCCTCCTAATCTCGGTGTCGGTCGTGAAGAAATGAAGGTGGTAACCTGTGAAATTGCATGGCACAACAAGGAGCCAGTCTACAGCCTGGACTTCCAGCACAGCTCCGATGGACGATTTCATCGACTGGCCACGGCTGGAGTGGACACCACAGTCAGGGTGAGTTAGAAAAGGAAAGGACGTGTCACCTTCCCAAATATAACAAGGTAGTTCAGGAGCAAAACATTTTACTCTACATTGAACTTTGAAGCTTCTTGGTTAATGAAGTAATTATTTGGAGAAGACCCAGAAAAGGTGCGAAGTATTAGTTTGAGTGCTGGAATTTTCTTACCGCTTATAATATAAACATCAACAGCAGTTGTATGTTCTTAAGCAGGGGACAGTGTTTATTGACTTTTGTTTCCCTGATGCTGATGCAGCTGTGGCGGGTAGACATGGGAGCAGATGGAAAGGCAGCAGTGGAGTTTCTGTCCAATTTGGCTAGACACACCAAGGCTGTCAATGTAGTTCGCTTTAGCCCTAATGGAGAGCTGCTTGCCTCAGGAGGTGATGGTATGTCTCATGTGTTAGATGGATGCCTTACTATTTATTTGGCAGTGATGTTTATCTCACAATATGGCAGAACTCTTTAAAAATTAAAACAAATATTTTGTGCAGATGCTGTGATTCTGCTGTGGAAGCTCAATGACTCTAAGGAGCCTGAGCAGGCGCCTGTGTTTCAGGAGGATGAAGATGCTCAGCTAAACAAAGAGAGCTGGTCTGTGGTCAAGACACTGAGGTATACAGCTTTGACTGTTTTAATCACGACTTCAAGACTCTTAGACTATTTTCAGACGGTCAGTAGCACTGCAATAAGGCAGGGTCAAAATATAAACTGTTAAACCTAGCTTAGGTTTTTCTGTAATGCAAAAATGCCCAGTAGATAATGGAAGGGCACATTTCTGGTACATGCATTTGCGAGAGAAAACGTTCTCCCATTGTGATAATACTATATAAAATATAAACTTACTCATAAAACGTTTCCTTGTAATATTATAAATCACTGCTCATACTCATATTGTACGTAGTATGTTGGACAACTCAGTTTTTCCCCCACTGCACTTAAATCACTAAGGTTGAGACATTAATTTTCCAGGTTTAAGCTTCTAAGAGAAGCAATACTTACTCACATATACAGCAGCATTAAACCAGACAAGAGAAATAAAGTAGACATGACAGGTCACAGGCTAATAATTATTTTATTTCATTATTGCCTATAATCAAAATAATTACATTTCCTGAGATTGCTTTGAGCGTGGAAATCTATTTGTTCTGTGTTTAGCATTTTGCTCTCTGGTAAGGTTTTGATTTTGCTTTCTCATACCTCTGTGTATATCTTGGTTCACACATGATACAAACATGATTTTGTTTTATTTAAATTTCTAGCTATAGAGAGCCATTATTTGGTCTGTTTTTAGGGGTCACATTGAAGACGTGTATGACATCTGTTGGACACGGGATGGAAACTTCATGGTCTCTGGGTCTGTTGATAACACTGCTATTATGTGGGACATCAACAAAGGTTTGCATCTAGTCATGGATACAAAAGATGTGTTGCTGAGATTTGTTTTGTTTGATCTGCTAAGTACTTTGGTCATTCAGAGCATACTGCATAAGGTTCTGTAAAACCTCATGAGACATTTTTTTGATTTGAATTCATTATGTTGGCTGCAACTCTTTTTGTGTCGTAGGACAAAAGCTGTGTATCTTGAATGACCATAAGAGCTATGTACAGGGGGTGACCTGGGATCCTCAGGGGCAATATGTTGCCACACTCAGCTGTGACAGGTACATGAATACACTTTTTAAATTGTTGCAGACTATTTTTGCCTGTCATTCATTGAGCTATTGCATTTCCTGTTGCTTAGCCAGTCACTAATCACTGACAGTGGAGTTTCAGTAGCTCAATGCTTATGATCTTTTTGTTTATCCTCCCCTTCAGAGTAATGCGTGTGTACAGCACTCACACCAAGAAGAAAGCTTTCTGTATCAGTAAAATGAGCTCAGGACCACTTGCAGAGGGCGAGGTCAGTATAAATGAGTTTTTTGTATGTTCAGATGAGTCAGATATAAATGACGCAATTTTATTTCAATCTGTTTTTTCTCTGAAAATGTGCAACGAAACCCTTCAGTCAACCTAATACTTAAATTTACATGTCTTCTAGTTTTCTCACTTTTATGCTTCAGTCTTGGCCACCTGATGATTAAAATGTTTACAAAGCTCCCAGATAATAATTTTATTGTCGCTGACATTTATCTTTTAAATGATCATATTCAATTCCATCACATCTTCAGAGATGTTCTCAGTCCCACATATATATCTTTGCAGGTTAAGCAGTATAGGATCTTCCATGATGACAGTATGAGATCATTCTTCAGACGTCTGTCATTCACACCAGATGGGTCTTTCCTGCTTGCTCCAGGTACATAAACAGCATTCTCAAAATGCTTTTTTTCTGCAATTGTCTGTTGGAACTTGGTGTTGTAAAAACACTCTTTTTTTCACATCTTTTTAACCTCAGCTGGATGTGTGGAGATTGATGAAAACATCATAAATACTACCTATATCTTTTCCAGGAAGAGCCTCAAGAGGTAATTAACATGGTTGAATTCAGAGTAAGCACTGGCCTCTTTAATGCTAGTAGATCAAGTACAAATCTCTTTCTCTGCTAGGCCTATCGCCCACTTGCCATGCCCAACTAAAGCTACATTGGCTGTGCGTTGCTGCCCTGTATACTTTGAACTGAGAACCAAGAAAGGAGAAGGCAAGGCCACACACCTCCAATTACTTAAGAGACAAAACTGATCGTCATTTTTTTATCGTCTCTACTCTGCAGTTCTCTTTCCTGTCAATATTTTCTTCATTCTGTTCTATTTCTATTCGACAGATGGTTCTGTCCAGGCTCTCCCCAACATATTCCAGTTGCCATACCGTATGGTGTTTGCAGTGGCATCAGAGGACTCCATCTTCCTTTATGACACTCAACAGGCCCTTCCTTTTGGCCTGGTGTCAAACATTCACTACCACACACTCAGTGATCTCACATGGTGAGCTCGAACTTCCCTCTATTGGCTTTGTTTATGGATATGTTCTTGCACAGCTTAACGCCTTTTGATATGAGTCACTGTTGACATTCATATATGTGTCTTTGGCTCAGTTGCCTCTTCCTTTCATTTTCAACGGCCAGTCACTCGTGTTAGCCGATCTCTTGTTATGAGGGGACGCAGAGTGATCTAGTTCAGAATGGTTGAAGGAATAAATGAGATGAGGAACCAAAGCCCACCTTTTTGGAAGTGCATTATTCCCGTTTGCAATATACACCAACAGCAGCTTTGAAGAATAGGGTCACATTTTTTTCTCTGTCTGTGTCAACAATGCTTACATGTATTCCTTACACACAACATTAGTTAGAAATGTCAAAGGGATGTGTGTATTACACATGCTTTGCAATTACACTGACGTGTTTCCACAACATCCTGTTTAGGTCTCGTGATGGATCCTTCTTGGCGGTCTCCTCCACAGACGGCTACTGTTCTTTCCTCTCCTTCTCTCCTGGAGAGCTTGGCACTCCCTTGAAGGAGCCCCCCACACTGGAGGTCTTTGTTGCAAACAGTTGTGAGAAAAAGGGCAAGAAGTCATCAGCAGGCAAGATATCATCTCCTGTGTCCCAGGCATCAAGCTCAACCCCAAGTCTCACATGCCAAACCAGCCTCGGAAAAGATGCCCCTTCTGTTAGTCCCCCAGAGGAGAGGAAGAACACCCCCACTACAAAGTCCAAACCTCAGCCCCGTAGGATCACGCTCAATACCCTGGAAGGTTGGGGAAAGCCCACAACCCAGAAAAATGCTGCTCCTTCAGCAGCTCAGGCATCAACATCTGGGAGCACAAGTGCCCCATCAACTCCCCAACCACACATTGCCCCCCGCACCCCAACCAGCTCCTCCAAAAACCACATGTCCATCACACCCCTCGGTCTCTCCACCCCTAAAAACCTCAACAGTGCTAATAATTCTGGGCCTACCACTCCTAAGGGTAAAACCACCCCAAGGTAAATATAACAGGAACTGGATGTTTGATTTTGTCAGACTAAGTAACGGGAAACAGAAACAGGAAATTAATCTCTATACCGCTCAACCTTCCTCTGAGCACAGGAACATTGTGATAATTTGAATGTACATTTGTTTAGTCGCCTGAGGGCCTTTGTTTTGCAGCTCTATCACTTTATTGGTTTAAATATTTCACCTATCATTTTCAGAAAATTGGTGAATACCTTTTACAATAATCTAGATCTTGCAGAAAAGTAAGATTCATTTGTAGTTTTTGGGAAAAGTCACAAATCCTCATATTTCAGAACTTAATGTATTTTTCATTGACTATATCCACGTTACAAAAATGCAACAGTTTGTGAAAGAATTGGAGTAGGAATCAGTAAAATTCATGATACATTAGCAAATACATTACCAGATCAGAAGCCGGCATGCAGGTTGTATGGTGATGCTGTGAAATTTCATGTAGGAAATTGGGAGAAGAATGCATTAGATTTTTTTTCTGCAATGGGATTATTCTAAACTTTGAACCCACAATGGGTCCTGAAAATTGGTTTTAGATGTCCTGTCGATGAAGAAGGCAGCCGTACCCCCATAGTATGGTAATTTATGGAAATGCTTTAAGTATTCAAATAGGTTTTGACTGCAGTCAGACTGAGGAAGTAAATCAACAGTCGTCACCCAAATGATAAGCAAAAATAATCAGATTATTTCCACAGATGCAGCATTCTGGGCCTTAAATGTTCAATATATATGTTTGTTTGTGTGTGTGTGTTAATAATGAGCTTTAAAACCTATAAAGCAGTTATCACTAAGTTATTAGTTATAAGTAGCTTTAGTGGGCTTGAGCTGTTTTAGTTAGTTTCAATGTACTCAGTACTGGCAGCAAGAACTGCGAGCATTTGTTGGACCCCCCACTGACAGTAAAATAATAATCTGTCTGCCAGACTGTTGATAGAACAATGCCAGTTCCATGCATGCATGTGTGCTTTGTATCTGTAACATGGGGTGGGGTGGTTGTTTTGACTAGATGTAACTACTCTAACAGTTGGCAGCAACTGAATCAAAAAAAAAAGAAGATGAATTGCAGTGGAACGAAGTACATTTTATCTTATTATGTGCCTGTGTTTTCCATTGATCACCTTACCATTCATGCTTTATCTGTTTGTTTTCAGGAGAGTATCTTTGACTCCTGTTGGATCTCGATCTCCAGCTGTTGGTTCACTCTTCAGCACTCACTCCTCCAATGACGGCAAACAGAAGGCCAAACACGGTTAGTGAGGGCAACTTCTTTGACTGTTGTGTTTTTCATTGTAAATGTCGCAAGAGAGGTTTGACAGTTTTGAAACACATATACGTATTCATTAGAGGTGTGCCAAAAAATCGATTCATATAAGAATCATGATTCTCATTTACTATGATTGATGATTCAGAATGGATTTAAATTGAACCGGCTCCATCCTCGTTGAAGGCAAAGATTTGGACTAATTTTGGTTTTTACCTAGAGCCCTTTAAAATATGTAAATCATTTTTTCCCATTTCCATTGAAGAGCATGATAGTCAACCTCTTTGTTAAGCTCAGTGAGTGACTCTGGTTTGAATTAGCACTTAGCACTCAGATACATTCCTTTTTATTCTGGGGGGGAAGACCGGGGACCAGTCTCTACTCTTGTCTTGTCAGGTCGGGTCGGGTCTAGTCTTGTCTCTAGTCTCTGGAGGGGTCTGGCCTGGTTGCTGTTCGACTCGTTTCCAGTTAGCTAACATGTTCAGGTGCCCCCACTGGGAATTGAATTGCGTCACCACATTAATTAATTAATTCATTTATTTAGTTATTTAGTTATTTATTTATTCATGGATAGGGGGGAGTGCATTATTAGTGACCCTCACAGAGCATTTTCCTGACAGATACGTTCTTTTTTTTATTCCGGGGGGAACATTGATGCAAAATGTCCACCAGATCTGTGTTATTCTGTGTTGATTTCCGTTTTTAATGTCTAATTCTGTGATTGAGGAATTTGTATGGCCCTATTTACTGAATGCCTGGGAAAACTGAGCTTAACATGAAAACTGAGCTTAACATGAGCTTCAGTGTGCAAAGTTTGCAAAATGAGGAACCATGTTTTTTTTGTTTTTTTTTTTTTATATAAAGAGACATTTATTATTTTTATTATTATTTATTATTATTTTTGTTACCTAAGCAATATGTGATATTGCTTTTCTTCAACAGTTCAATCTAAGCATGGATAAATGTTTAAAAGTTAATAAATGTGAAAAAGACACTTTAATGTCTTCATTTGTCATTCCGTTTTGCAAAGCAAGCTGGACTAGATCATTAGGATCCTTTGCACACCTATAGACTGAAGCAGAAATTGTTTTGAATCAAATCATAGCCCCAAAAATCTGAATTGAATCAAATCGTAAGATAGTAAAAGATTCCCACCCCTAATATTCATTGATATTCATTGATGAAAATTCATGATCAGAAATGCATCTATCCATCCTCAGTTTCCCTGGGAACAATTTGGGTACATCAACACTTTTTTTCCAGTTTTAAAACTTCACAACTTATTTATTCAGGTCATAGTTACAAAACATAATGTGAAGCCAGGAGTTTCTCTTTTCTCTTTTAAAATGTACAAAGAAAATATATTGACTGATGATGAGTTAAAACATAATCCTAAGATATATGCACGTATGCAGGCTTTTCATATGTAACTTTCTGTCGCTGTGCTCTGTATTTTTTCAGAACGTCCTTCTCCTCCCACGGATCCAGTGTGCCAGCCTCCAGAGTCCAAACGGCACAAGACCAATGACCTCCCAGCAAGTCCCAGTGTCACTCATGCCTAGTGTTAACGCAAAACAGTGTGGTGCTATATTAGAAAACTGTACATTCAGCAAAGCGCAATGAAGCTTTAAGACGAAACGTCTGAGGCTCCACATGAATATCATGCAATAGCATGGTCTTTAGCATTGACATGTCTGTACATAATCCAAACAGATGCAGCTTGTACACCATGAAATTTCCTCTGCTAAATAACAACACATCCTCAAGTTAACGCTTCATTTTGTTTAACATCGTACAGTAAACTGGTAACAAATGAACTATATTATAATTTCACTTGTTTGACATTGAGATACTTTGTACTGTTGTAAAAAGAAAAAATGTCTCAGTCAATCAAGAGCGTGTGCTTGTGAATTTACAAACCTGAAGAAGACTTCCTATGATGAAGACTGGTGCAGCAGCTTGGGTAAAAAGCTCAGAACTGTCATTTAAGTTTCTCTTTTACTGTCTAATAAAGGAATTTTTGTATGCAGTACATGTTGCAGTGGTTTGCGTGGAGTGCTGGGATGATTCATGCTTTCTTGACAAGCACATGACAGTTATGTAAAACATTTACTTCTATCAGAAAAATGATCAGGACAGCTAAAGGTTTAAAGGAACCTTTGTGAATCAGGACAACATTGTAAATATAGATCATGGCGTGCGTACCCTGCCATATATACTACACGAAGCTGCTGCTCTCCAAAAAGCATCAGGATTTAAAACTTTGTTGTCTCTACGCCTGGGCTGCCTGACATCAGTCGAAAAATTAATTGCCAAGGTTTTGTCCAAGTGTCTAAGCAGACAATGTCAGGATGTCTGTCCATCTGCCGCACAGTAGAAGTGAGAGATTCTTGCAGTGGGATCAATGACCCTAAATACCAAATTTCAGTTAAGTCACATTACTAGATGTGCTATATAAAATAAGATCACCTACCTTCAAGGGTGACTGAGTCAGAGGCGAAAAGTGTGTTAACCTCAAAGGAAACCAGACATCCTCAGATTGTCTGTACTGAAACAATTCTGTAGAAAGAACTATCTTAAGTTTGGCTGATCTGACAACAGCGAATGAAAGAGCTTGTTTGAGGTTACTGCTATCAAAGGATTTACTTTTCCTCTAGCACTGTGGCAGGTTGATGGGTATGTTCACTATTGACCTGAATCATTATAACCATGTTTTACCTGAGGCACATTGTGTTTTGCTGCATTTAACTCTTTAGATGAAAATCAGATAATACAGAAAACCAGGTCATTCCAAAGGGGTTTACATACTAGAAGAACTGAGGAACTGAAGAATGTAAACTACCCCGAGGGTGAAAAACCAGTAAAGTGAAAAATAAATGTAAACGACACAAGTGTTTCAATGGTAGTTATTAGTTCATTACACTGCCTTTTGGTTGCTCTGACTCACTTTCACTATGCAAACAGCCAAACTAACTTGTTGAAATCTCTTTCAAACTCTCTTAGACTCTCATTCCTCAAAAAGTACACACACATCTTATTTCATAGTGGTGTAAATTTTCCACAGGCATTATTGAAACAAAAGCAAATTAAAATTGGGAGTTTCTAGACAAATGGACGTTAACAGTAAAGTAAAGATGCAGCTAAGTGCCATCAACGTCATCATCATTTTGAATGACATTTGGGTTTATTTGTTGTAAAAATGTAAAAAATAGGAGACAACCCCTCCTATTTACAAAAATTTAGTTTTTGTAAAGTTTTCAAATAAGTCTTCATCTTTCGTAATTTTCCCCCCTCATTGCTATTTGTCTGTTATATCTTGATTAAATAACCACAGTTTCTTTCTGTTTGACTGCAACATTCAGTGTTTGATTTCAAATACAGCAGTGGTGTATTAATGTGATACATATGTTTTTCTGTTACATACAACAATGTCAAGCGATTTCAAGTTCTTACTATTTTGTAGCAATGCAGCCAAAGCCACTGGAAACAAAATAATAGTAATAATAATACTATAGTGAGATAATGTGGATGACATTGAGGCAGAGGATTTTCTGATTTTAATTTGTTCTGGCTAAATGCCGTCGTCCAATTTTCAGCAGAGTGGGTGCTCCTCCGTGGTTGTGGATGTGGGGACCGTCCGCCGGGTGTATCAAGTTTGACTGGACTCTGTGTGTGAAGCGAGCGAGCAACCTACCTTGAAAGGCAGCGACCGAAACTACATGATTGACGTCTCCCTCAGCCAATCACGTGTCGCCTCGCCGAAGCTCTTTAAAGCTTCTGCTAATGGCTTTTGTCTGAAGGCGGGGAGGAGTCGGGCTGGTTAGGCTGCTAACTAGCAACAAACAGAAGGTTACGAGTTTGAAAAATCCCATTCTTTCAGCGCCGGACTGGCTTTACGGGACCGGAAGCGGTATGAACCGGGTCGGGTTTCCGACCGGAGCTTGTTGGCTGGCTTTTGAGAGGCCCCCGGCGGTGATTTGCTACCTTTCGTGCTGATCGCGGAGACAGCCTCGCGTTTAGGTCGTTTAAGTGGCGATGCTGAGCTGATAGCTGCGTCATCATGTTGCTTCCGACTCGAGTTGGCGAAAAGAAATCTCAAGTTAACGCCGGAGGTGAGGCTGCCCGCCGTCGACCAGCCCCGGAGGCCACTCCCGACCCCTGAAGTGGAAGGGAGACGGAGCTCTGGTGAGAGGTCGGCGGGGAAGGCTGCGTGCTCGGCGCCCGTGAAACTGGTGGACCTGGCGCGGTTCTCTCCCGGATGAATTTATCATCACGCTCGGATGGACGGTCAAACATTTCTGTTGACGTTGCGTAACGTAAGAAACCACTACATTTTTTTTATCCTCCAGAAATAAGACCTGACGTCTTCGAAGCGGAGAGTGCTGCCACGGGTTATATTTGGGGATGTCGGTCGCTTGTGCTCCGGCGGTGAGAAGTGATGCCCGCAGTGACAGTGAGGTACAAAGCAGGAGCTCTCCGTGAAGTGGAGCCGACCCGCATCTGAAGGAAAGAACTATCTTTATCCACCCCACAATGAGAGACATTACGGTTCATTTTAGCTGACTCACACCCAGGAGGAAGGGCTACGGAGCCGGGCTATAAGCCGGGTTTGGAGGGGGCTTTGCCGGGGCTCATTGTTAGAGGAGCGGGGGGTCTGTTGTTTGCTGTCACCGCATCCACGTGGACTTTGTCTCGGGCCGGTGGGTAAACTTTGGTCCGTAGCTCACCGACCTGGCCGAGCCAAAGAGGAAAGGGGCTTCGAGGCTGGGTACAGTTGTATTTTAATATAGAAGTGTTTTTGTTTTTTGTTTTTTGTTTTTAAATAATAATAATAAAAAATGGCCGGCGATTGCACACATACAAACGCTCCTTACGCGAACTCTGGGACGTTTTGTCCGTCCAAGCCCTGGTCGGATGGAGACGCAGAGAGACCCGGGGACATGGAGCCAGTCGGCCGCCTTTTTCCCGCACGCTGGTCACCCAACTTCGAGGTGATTGACGGGCAGCTGTACCGCAGGAAGCTGGAGAAGGGCTTCATCAACTACCGGGAGGTTTTGGACGAGGACCGTAGGCACGAGGCCATCTCCACCTTCCACCGACGGAGGCAGGGACACCTCTCCCTGGAGGAGACCTACAAATGTGTGGCTGAAAACTACTGGTGGGAGGGTATGAACAACACCGTCTTACATCTGTCTCCATAGGACAAGATCTGACTTCTTCTTACTGGTTATCTTTTCCACATCAAAGTGGAGTTAATTCCTTCCTTATTGTTAGGAAGTGTAGGCACGTTTGAAGCAGACTTTTGGATTGAATCAGTGGAAGATCAAGAAACATACTCTGTGATGAAAGATAGTTGTTCATTATGTCCAGGGCTGTTGTTGACAATGTATTTCATTTAATCTCTTTCATCAGGATCAAAAGCTAGTTATACAAGTGTAGCTGGAGTATTGAGCCTTTAAAGTTATCATGCCCAGCATAAATACGGGTCCTTGTCTTTGCTTACCTGTTGTCTTCACAGGGATGTTCTTCCAGATCAGAGATTTTGTCCTGGACTGTCCAGAGTGTCAGACCCAGCGCACTAAGAATACTGAGGTAAAGGAAGGTTAAAGTAAAAAATGCTGATGTGACAAGTAATGTTTTTTTTTTTTTTTTTAATGAGTGCCCAGTTTTTCAGCACGCCACAGATTCACACTTTCTGACTATCACTTATTCTTGAGCTCACACTTGTCTCACAAGTGTTTTGTCACATGTCCGATTCCTGTAATGACGAACACTTTATCTGCTTTTCTCAGGTGGTGGGTGGTAGAGGATGTGTCACAAAGACAATGGCATCACATAGCGCTGACATGCTGAGCAAACTGAGGAGTCAGCGGGAGGCGGGGCTTTTCTGCGACATCACCCTGCGGACAAACGGCAGATCCTACTCGGCCCATAGAGCGGTTCTGGCGGCAGTCAGTGATCACTTCCAGGAAATCTTCACAGAAATGGACTCGAGCATGAAAGCCGATATAGATCTCACTGGTAAGAGCAGTAACCTATGAAAGTGCCACTAAAAAACATCACTGCGTCCTTCTCAATTTAAGGTGCTTGACCTGCAGATACGGTCAGACTGAGCCTGTGTCTTCTCTTAACTGATGCTCTGGCCACCAGCATGACTTATTTTAAGTTTAGTGTGTTTTATGCCAAATTATGTTTTGCCAGACAAACTATGGTTGCCATCAGACGTTGGCATTGTTGCAGAGAAAAGGCAAATCAGCAACTCAAACCAAAACATTCAGTGTTCATAAGTATTCACAAGGCTTTTTTTGCTGTTACAAACAGAATTGGGTGCCATAGCTATTCTCAGTTTTAAAGTGAACTAATTTTAAGATTCAGATTGTAGTTTCAGTTTCCTCCACACTGTAATGTTTAGCACTATAACAGAGTATGTGACAGAATTTTATGCTCAGTCATGGGATGTTTCTTGCCAAACACACCTTGGAAATCAAACTTGGCAAAAACCCTGAATGTTTAGTGTACAAAAACCTTTACTTTTGTCTTTTCAATGGTGGAATCTGATCATTTGTGATGCACGTTATCACTGGGTCTGTTCATCAAAAGGGAAGCGTTTCACATTAATAAGAAGTACTCCCAACTGTCAGTTGTATGGGGCACCCCAAAATAGTTCCTCCCACATCACAGCTCCATTTTTGTCTTTTTTTTTTTGTTGTGTGTGTGTGTTGCGAACAAGCGCAACTCATTGAACATCCTCACAGAGAGACTGTCAGAAAATGCACACAATTCTCACCACAATTAAACATTGCATCTCTTTATCACACTCGGATTCCCTGCCCGGTTTTCAGTCTACACATATAGATCTGTGCCTTCTGACCAATCTTTGTCTCTGTAAAATGAAAAACAAACATCTTCACAAAGCTCATTTGATTTGAACTATGGTGAAAATTTAAAAAAGAAACTTGCAATGGTTGGAATATTTGGTGAAGAAATCAATAGGCTACATGAACATTAGCCAATATATAATGAAAACAGTTTTGATTGTTTTTTGTTTCATTTTCCATCAATCAACTAAAAAATTCATTGACTAATTGTTCCATTGTTGTGTTAATGATACATTGAATTATAGTCAGTAATGTTTCAGTCATGTCTTTTGATTAATATAAACAAACTAGGCTCTCATTTCCATCTGCAGGGGCTTTTTCATTGATGTATTTGTTCATGCATTAAACAGTGACTGGTGACTTCCTCAATGTGAAAATCCGATAAATATGAAGTCACTTGATATCTGTAGGTTTACAACTTAAAAGTTCATTTCATTATCCCCACAGTTTGTAGGAAACTAAGTACTGTAGAGGACACACTGCTGGTGTTAGATAGTTCAGGCCAAAGTCCAGCTGTATTTTAAAAGACATTTTGAAATTAATTCAAATTGTGACGTGTCCTGTCCAGAAGTTCCTGAAATAGAACACAGCCTTGTTTTCCCATTTATTTATGTCTTTGATGTAGAAGTGTCCCTGATTGAAGCAGTTGTATTGTCTCCCTCCCAGTCTGCACTGTCATGTTTACACTTTGCTGCCACTCTTGCTGTTTTTCTCTGATCCCCTTTGCACAGAGTTACTTTCATCTGTCTGATCTTACTCACTGATTGAGCAGGGTTCAACATATCTAATTAAAGCCACCCTTTTCCCTCTTCAGGTTTCAGTGAGGACAGCCTTCTGTCACTGCTGGAGTTCTCCTATTCGTCAACACTGCGTGTTCGCCAAGAGGACCTACCTGAAGTCATCGCCATGGCCCGACACCTGGGCATGTGGCCTGCAGTGGAAGCATGCTCTGCTCTCATAAAGGAGCAGGAACAGAAACTCCAACCTGGCAAGGGCTTTACCTCAGCCTGCACTGGTGCATATCACGAGCGTCATCACCAGCAAAGGGAAAGCAAAAGAAAGAAAGCTTTGGAACTGCAGAGGGACATGAACAACAGCTTCAATCAAATGCTGGCTATGTCAGATGAATCTTCAGAAGCAAGTCCCAGGCGCAATTTGCGCAGAATGGCAAAACCCCAAGGTCGTAATGGCCTTCCTCTGAGTCCCTCACACAGGATGAAGCTCATGGACTTTAAATCGCCCTCTTCCAAGAAAGCTACTATACCTCGACACACCATAGCCAACCTTCATTCACAGCGCTACCCAGCCATACCTCCATCAAACACTCGTCTTCTCCGCTCCACACCTGGAGCAGCCAAGGAGGTTCAGAGATTGCTGCCGATGCTAGAGAGCCCGCGACAAAACAGAAAGCCTCATTCTGTCACTCGGCTTTCATGCACCTCCAGGTCAAGGCCCAGTACAGCATGCAGCCCTATCAGAGTGAAGCAGGAAGTAGAGGAGGTCGGAGAAGATGAAGAGGATTATGCAAGAGCAGAAGAGAAGTACAAGTTAATGAATGTTCTGGGGTTACAGAGGACTGCTCTGCTCCCCAGACCAGAGGATCTGATTGGCTGGAGACAGAAGAAAAGACTGAGGAAGCTGAAAGCCAACAACTACTCACTGACCAAGCGGAGGAAACCCCGCTCCACTTCCCCAGGGCAACCATACGGAGATGTGACACTGTCACTACCCCTTTGTAACCCTTCTAACGCTCGCCTCCTCAGCAAGACAGCAAAGGCCAAGCCTGCAGGCCTGTTGTGCACGGAACAGGTTACTGCAAAGAGGCCAAAGAACGTCCTGCGACGTGTCCCTCCAAGTGATAGGAGCATGCGGAGTAAAGGTGTGCTGCCAGATATGTTCCAGCCCTCATCTAGGCCTTGTTTCGGTGGCAGAGAACTCAGACGGTCAGTGAGGAGGGGTGATGGTACCCACCTTCCTGCCCAGCAGCCTCTGCGACAGAGCACAAAGCGAGCTCTTGTACAAAAGACAGTCAGGATCAAATCAGAACCAACTGAATGCTCCATCTCAGGTCTCACTGTTTCATCAAACAGTCGTCGTGGAAACCCAACTCACAGAACCGCGCGTTCACAGCAGACACAAGCCAGAAATAAGGACACTGTAGAAACAGTGAGAACACTGCGTTACAACAGTGGCCGACCAGCAACAAAGGCCAAACTAAAACGTGGCCACACGAAAAAGGTTGAAAAGACCAAGTGTCAGCCCAGAGAGGAAGGTAGGAAAGTGGGGGGGCAGGGGCTGAAGGGAGTCATGGACGGAGTAAAGGATAATGACGGTGGTAGTCTCCAGTTTTCACAACATGCACCTCCAACTTCGATCTACAACCACCCTCTGTACAAAGTAATTAAAGAGGAGCCGGCAGACCCAGTGCCAGTTGTTGGACCTTTCCCTGATCCTCCCTCACCAGACCTGGGTAAACGCCAGAGTAAGCCCCCCATCAAATTACTGGATTCAGGCTTTCTGTTCAGCTTTTGTCGCCCAGGAGGGGTGCCCATGGCGGGACTGAAAAAAGAGGAGGAAAGTGTTGATATATGCTTAACACGCTCTGTGTCACAAGTTGGGGAAAAGTTTGGAGCCCCTGAAGAGCCCCCGCCCAGGGCACTGAGGGCCAGGGCACCACCTACCCTGCCTGTGGTGAAGCGGGAGAGGGAGGAGAGGAGGGTGAGCCAAAACAGGGCTCCAAGACCCAGGGGAAACTCCAGAAACACCACTCTTCCTCTGGCCAAATCTACTGGGCCCAAGGCCACACGGACAGTGCCAAAGGTAGATAATAGGCTAAGTAGTAAAGTATGATGATGTTTGCAAGTTCTTTAGGGACCTTGAATAGGCAATAAACAAACAACACTGGAGGAAATCATTTGTCACCTCATAGTGCTGCTTTTCTTTTGAGTGTCACACTAGGTTTCATAGTATCATTTAGGGTGCAGAGTCTTCCATTGCAACCCTTTATTTGTATGTACAAAAAATTTTGTCAACTCATCCACAACCTTCTTTTTTCCCCACTGTCTTCTCTCCAGCAACAAGGTAAACTCCATGCTCTCAGGAGCAGGGATTGTGTCATGCTGGATGCTGTAAGACGGGCTCGGCTAAAACGACTGCGAGGGCCTCGTAGTCAAGCCCCTAAAGTCCCAATAGCAGCCCATTCCTGTCTGCAATGTCCAGCCACCTACAGGGACTGTGATGCTCTAATAATGCATCGCCTCAGGCACATTGAGGGCAAGCACTGGCCCTGTCCGGTAAGACTGCCTTTCATAATCTATTTAGAACACACCTGTTGTGTGTTTCACCTTCTCCTTTTATTTGTCTTCATTCTGACTTTGCATAAATGGACCAAGAGCTATAAACACAAAGCTATAAACACAGGCTCTCAGGCATAGTTTTACTATTTCTGATGCATGGACCTGGGGGCGTTAAAGTGTTTTGATGGTGGGGCTTCAGTGATGTCTTTGTATATCATAAATAAATAATGAAAAACCAACTGATAGAATACATCAGTCCCCTTGTATAAGAAACTGCTAAAATCTGCTGAGTAGAACATGAGGTTGTTTCCCCCGGTCTGGACATTATGGCATGAACACTGGCCCATCAGAGTGGACCAGTGTCTACCCTGTCTTTGTCTTTACTGTTTATCTGTCTTAACCACCCTGCACTCCACAGCTCTGCAGTAAGACGTTCTTTCGACTCAAGAATGTACGTAACCACATTCGCACCCATGACCCCAAGTTGTACAAATGCCGGAGCTGCATTGTTGCAGGAACCTGATGTGACCAGAGGGTCTGCTAAGCCAGCAAAACCTGGGTACGTAAAAAGTGACAAGCCTGAGCTGGATTATTCCGAATAGCTAATGGGAATTATATTGTTTTCACATTTCCATGTTGAAATTCTGTCAACAGTTGTGAAAAAAGAGGCGCACGCATTTAACTGTGATTATTAATGCAGAAAGAGCAGTCAATACACTTCAGTGTAGCATCAAACAACCTCAGTATCTGCATAGATTTTCTTTGGAGTACTTTGTGCATTTCTTTACGCAGGTTTTCTTTTGCAGGATGAAGGCTGTTGGTGTCCAGCACAGGCGAACAGAACTGAAACCAGAGGCACATGATCGATCAGCAGCTTGTACATAAGGCATTTGTCACACACAAGCACAATGGTCTGTGGAAAGGCATAATTACTCAGATTCTAATCATTGCCGTTGTCAGTGATTGCTAATGTAATTTAAATAACCAAACCAAGGTTGCTGTTCCAGTTTGTGTTTCCATAACTACAGAAGGTTAAACTTGAACATTACACTCAGGGGGTGGGGAATGTGATGCCACGGTATAAAGTGATATAACATCACAGTTGTGTATAAAATGAAATGTAAAGTGATTGTTATAATTATTACCGCTACCTATTGTTATCATTATTTTTCTATGTATAGAGGATTTTTGAGTGCACTTATATAGCTTATGTTGTAAACCTAAGAAGTGGTATATAATTGAAGGTTTGGAGTGCTTAGCAGGAATACTTGAAGTGTTGCAGGCATTAGAGGGAATACTTGAAGTTGGAGGCAGTGATAAGAGTGAGACTACTTTGGGTGTTCCAGTGGGTCTGTGTCCTTTGGTGTGCTAACTTTGAAATGGTTTAACTATTCTCTCCCTCCTTTCGTATTGCTCTGCTACTTTCGACCAGTCCAGAGTTGGGGTTTTGACTCTGGGCTTGTGTGATGACATCACTGCATGTGTATTTGCAGGCCATTTGTAGTCCACTGTCTTTTCTAAGGCTGCCAACTTTAAAAAGGGAAACGTCTCGTTTTTAATGTGAATTTCTGAATAGTAATCAACACATCTGTGTCATTACTGATCTTTTATTGACTTTTTCTTCCACCTCAATCCAGGACACCCTTGTTCTACTCCAACCCCCCCACTGAGTAAATGCAATGTGTGCACATAAAAAGATGTTTCTTTCAGACTGATTTTAGAAATAATTGAACTGTCTCTTGCTGTCTGGTAAAAGACTGAATAAATTTTTTCCTTTTACATCCTGTCAGTCTTGCTTTAATTAAACATTTGCCAGTGAAAAATGCCTTGACTAATAAATAAGCTTTATTATTATATTTTATTATTTTATGATTGAACCTATTCAAAAGCTGTATTGAGTTGGGACTAAGAATGTGGCCTACCTAAAATCATGGTGGACTCCTTCCTGCAGCTTCCTGCAGCTTTCTTCTGAACATCTTACTAGTAATTACTTACAGCAAAAATAGATGTCACATTTTCAATTAATTGCAATAAGTTGCAATATGTTTTTGGCTCTTCTTTGTTACAAGGCTGCAACTCATTTCACATATTGATTCATTTGAGTGTATTGATAATTCAATTGATTACTTCTTAAAATGTTTGAAGATTGAGCATCTATTTTAGTCCTCCACAGCCTAAGGTGATGCCCTTAGAAAAGTTGCTTTGTTGGATCAGCATTTGGGGGGGGAAAAAAAAAAAATATATATATATATATATATATATATTCAAATTAGACTAATATATAACAGAGTGGGGCCAAACATAAGGAACTGAACTCAGCAAATTTTCTTGTCTTGTGAAAATTTTAATCGTACAATTGCATGATTATTAAAGGAGTTTCTCTTGGAGTAACTGACTAACTTTCTGATCCTTGTGCATACTCCCTTTCTAAAAGTGAAATGGGGTTGATGTGATTGATGCATCTGAGGCACTAATCCAGGCATCAAGGGAGGAGGAGGAGAATGGGGCAACCATTCTGAGATGAGAGAGAAATAAGGAAAACCTGAACAAAAGAGTCCCCTTTCTTCATCCTTCCTGCCTGATTTGTCATCTACAGAATTATGTGAGTTGGCTGCGTCAAATCATTTTGAACAGTTTTTCAGATAATGGAGTAACAAAAAGTTTGCAGCACAACCAACAACAGTAACACAGTACAACAGGAAAACAATTGGCACGTCAGTCCTGGTGTGACTTGCAGAAATCCAGACGTGAGAAAAAATTCTAAATTTTATAATGTGTGAAACTAAAAACATCTGATTTCTAGAACTTTTTTTTTTTTTTTTTTTAACTTGAGGGGACATATCCAGGTGTACATATTATAATCAAATTCACAGTTCCAGAAAGAGAGTAAACTGAGCTAATTTGTTTCTGTGCTCATCTGCCATGTAGAGACGAATGGATCAAAAACAGGTCAGGTAAAGCATAAGCAAAGGAGACTTTTTTTAACCTCAGATCTGCAAATGCACGTTTTATTTAGGTCCAGGCGCTGCTCTGCCCTGAAGGCACGCAACACTCACACACTTGGTCATGTGCAAAAACAAGAATACAAAGATATTCAGTGCATGCAATGCTTCAGTGCTGAAAAAAATTTAAGTTTGTTTTATGTGCTTGTGCTTGTGGATGTGGAGAGTGACTTGCCGTAACAATTTGACACCTCTGTAAATTTTATTTTGTGCTTTTTTTTTCCCCCACGAGTATCAAGACCAGTTTATCTTTCTCCTCCACACCACTGTGAATACAGCTCAGAGGACACATTTCCAGATCACAGAGACCTGGGGCTGTTTCCACTAACGTCGATAAATAAAGATGGGCTATTCTAATAAATCCAGGCTGAAACTAGCCCCGTGTCCGGATTAAGCCTCAGATTGTTCCACTAATGCAGTTCAGGCTTGTTTAGTTCTGGCTAATTCAGGCCCAGTTTGCACAGCCGGGTTTTGTGCTCGTCTCCGAGCTGTATAAGAAGCCCTGATGACCTGATGGATGAAAAACCGATGAAATTATCCACCAAGGGGAGAAACCCAGAGCTCCTTTTCTGTTTCAGCCACAGGATAAAGGCCTCTAATGGATCTCCATGAAGAGTAAAAAGTGATCATCACATCAAGGCATGGTAAACTACTGCTGTCAGACTGAATTTGTAAGTTGTGCAAGTCCACCGCTTTGTTTACTGTAAGGTCTTTTCAGAATAAAGTACTTTATATTGCCTTCATATGACATTTTCTGTACTAATTAACCTTTTAATTTTATGAATGAACGTTCGCCCTCCAACCCGGAAACGGATAATTTGGATGTGGATCACTCAAATATCCAAACTTGATATTATCACCAGTCTGTCTTGTTAACTACAAATACATGAAGATTTTTGATGAGTACCAAATGAAAAACATATTTCAGAGTGGTAAGTAACTTATAAATAACTGTATTTTTTCGTGTAATTTTAAGTGGTGAGCAAAGGAGCTGGCATCCGGCTCCAATTGTTCACAGATTGAGGGAATAAAAAGGGGGGGGGGGCTCGAGGTGCTTGGGAACATCATGTTGAAGGTTTTGCCCACTGAGTCCTCTCTGCAGCTGTTACCATTTCATTTTTTTGTCTGTAAAATAGTGATGGAATGCTTCTATCTGTAAGTGAGAGGAGTCACTGTTCATCTGCTGGATTCCCCAACCACTGATGCTGAAGCCACACCTGACCGATGTATAAGAAGGTCCTCTTTGGTAAAACACTCAGCATCACGTGCACCCAGGATCTCTCCTGCCTTAACAACTGAAGTGATGCTCTATTTGCAGTTTGATGGCCCCAGCACTTCTCAGGTTTTTGATGAAGAGACGGTGTTTGCGGACAGTGAAATGCCAGAGGTAAGCCTAAATGTGTAATGCTTTGGGTGTGTCTGCATCAGTGCAAACAATTCTGCTGATCTGCTGATCATTAACATACACACTGCATGACTGGAATGAGAAGGCAATCAGCAAAGACTGACCACAGTAACTCTTCTTCTCGTGAGGTCTGACATATTTCCTCCATCACAGGACATTCTACAAAAGAAGCTACTCTTTTCTGTTGAAAGAGAAAAGCGTCACATTCAGTACAAGAAAATGCAAATAAAGAAAATTAGCTTGGAGATAAGCAAATTGGAGAAGGATCTTTATGGTGTTTGGGTGTTAATTACACTTAAGCTTTTTATGGCACAATGTTCTTTTTACTTAATTTCATCTGCAGGAACTAATATTAATCTCATTGATGGAACGAAACTCCCACTTAACTGAGTGAGACTAACTGAAATAAGTGCGGTTTTTCCTTAATCCTGCTTTGTGGAAAACACATCAGAGGAAGCAGGAACATCTTTGTTTGGTCCATGTTACGGTAAAAGAGCCCATGACTTACCTTCACATTACTCACTCTGGCCCTTTTTATTTACTGCCAGTCTATCCATCACCAAAACAAAAACACACCATCCTGTCTTCATATCATCAGTTGCCGCACAGTTTGTAAACCAGTGCTAATCCAATTTTGAGTTTGCTACGGATTCCCCCTCTGGAATACAAATTACCCTGTTTTGCTTCGTTAAACCCACAGTACCCAAACTCAACACTAGATGACAGCCTACTCTAGTGGATAACAATGGCTGCTCAGTAACAATAAGACTAATGCAAAATGGTTCCAACCATATCAAACCCTATAGCTCTGGAAAGCTCAAAATACTCATCTGCACTACCTCAGTCTGAGGACAGAAACAGGAGGGATCAGGTTATTTTATGAGTGAAAGCCTTTCCATGACTAATACCTAGGCAATGTAAATATGATAATGTTCTTTCATTGAATTAACCCTTGCAGCAGCTATCACATTTCTAATGATTTAAAAACTGCAAGCAGTTTGAATGAACTGTCCCTGTCTGCAGTAAAGTGGTAAGCAACAGAGCAGAGCATTTCTAAGTTATACATGTATTACGCTGCTCTGCTCATGTGCTCATACTAAAATAGTGCATTGCTGTTTGCATTATGGAATGTTTTCAAAAACGGCAAGTATGTTTACGTCCGTCTTGCATTACTGTTAGTGTTCAGTGTCTGTTGCAGTTTATCGTTGGACTGAGACTCACTGCCTTCCTGCTGCAGAATGATTCAGGGGCCTTGGTTTACTTTTTCAGACTCATAACCAACAGGGCTTACTTGGGTTACCTCTTGTCCCAGCAGCGACTGCATATGTAGGCTTATGTGAGTTTAAGGAGCCATGGAGAGTACGCCCAGGAACAGCTGACAATTTATGCTAGTGGGGCCCCCACATTCTCAGAGAGAGGGAGAGAGAGGGAGAGAGAGAGAGAGAGAGAGAGAGATGAAGGGGGGAGGGAAAAGAAGAGGGGGATGGAAAGTGCAAGGAGTGAGGACGGGTGAGTTCAGAGCAGACCTGGGCTGAAAGGGTGAAGGAAAAGAGAGCAAGGGAAGGGGAGGGAGAGGAGAAAAATAAAGGGGGGAGAGAGGGAATGGGAGGCTGTCTTGTTTGTAGCTTGTCAGCAATTGCTTGAGACAAGCTTCCCCTCCATGTGTGAAAGCTACTTGGCAGGAATGCTTGGGCCGTACCAAGTGTGGCCAAGCGAGAGGGGGGTTCCACCAGGAGGAACAGACCCGGATTGAGGGGCCAGTGTGTAGTTGAAGTAATCCTTCGTTGGTGTCGGCTCTTTGATGTTGTATCTTCGTGGATGTGTGTGTGTGTGTGTGTAGAGAGAGAGAGAGAGAGAGAGAGAGAGAGAGGGAAGGGAGGGGGGAGCAGTGTGTGGGTGTGAATGGGGCTTGAGAGAGTGCTCTGTATGGATATGTGCTCTCTCTCCTCAGTAGCAACAAAAGAGAGGGAATGAGACACCCCCCACACACTCCCCTGCTCCTCTCCACCCCCCTCCAGGACTCTCAAGAGAAAGAAAGCAAAAAAAAAAAAGGGAAAGATGATGAAACCTGAAGTGGTCCTGCAGTGTGAATTGTGTGCGGGCCCTCGCATACGTGTCTGCGTGTGCCTCCGCGTGCCAGTGTGAATAGCTTGTTGGATTTAATCTGTTTACTAACAATGTGTGTGTATCCCGTTTGTGCTGTTTGTGCGTGTCTGTTTAGAGCTACATCTGTGGGTGGGTTTCTGCATGCAATTGTCCCTGTGTTTGTGTGTGTCAGTGTGGTCTTGTTATGTGTTCTCTCCCCAGTAGGGGCTGTTATTGTCTTAAGAATGCATGCGTGCGCGTGCGTGCATGCACGGGGTCAGTCTCCAGTAGCCTGTTGCTTTCCGCCTCTGACTGCTCTCAGCTCAACATCAGGAGGAATGCACACTGAAATAAATTCCTGCAGGGTTCTTCTTCACTTGCTTCATTATCCCCACTGCTTGCTGCTGCTGCTGCTGCTGCTGTGCGCACACACACACACACACACACTTTGGCTGCGTTGTTGACACAAGGCTTAAGATCCAGCATTGCCATCTTACCTCTATCTTAACGATCAACACACGACCAGTTTGTTTCTACTCCCATAACTTTGAACGCTGAACAACCAAACTTTCCTTTATCTATTCCCATTTCATTTCCTCTCACTCACTCCCCTATCCCCCTCTCTCTCTCACTCTCAAATGTACTTACACACACTCTGATGTTGGCAGTCACAGGGTTTTTATTTCCTCACTCATCCTTTGTGTGTGTGTGTGTGTGTCGAAAGGCAGTTAAGTTTGAGAATGTCCAGTCAGCAGCTACTGAAGAGCAGCAACCTTTACATTACACAAGGAAATGAAAGCTCCTCTCATTCCCTCACCCCTGCTCATCATCTGTTTCCAGCCCTAGTGGAAAAAAAATGAAGCCATGGCCAAGAAATGGGATGCAGTTTTAAAATGAATTAGGCCGTGAATAATTTTCAGGATGTCAAAATGTATTGGGGTGACGACGTTTATGTAATTGGAGCACTTGGTTTCACTGGTATACAGCTTTACAGAGGAAATTCTTTATTAGGACTGGAATGCACCACACATGCAACCCATAATGAATACACACACAGACACACAGACACACACACAGTTTGACAGACTCGCATGTTTATTTTGTGCATGCATGTCTAGGCGCACACTTACACCAACACCTGAATGATGTGCCTGATGTACTCAACTGTGCTGACCTCATTTACATGTCCTCTTGAGTTGGTGCACTGCAAAGAGGAGAGCAGAGGAAAGGAGGGAAGGGGCAGGAAAGGTTAGAAAAGGAGAAGGAAAAAACTAAAGAGGTGAGAGGTAAGAGTAGAAGAGGGGATGAGGAAAGGAGAAATTGAAATTAGAGGAAACAGAGGAAGAGGACAGCAAAAGACGAGGAATGGACAAGGAAAGGAAATGGGTAGGCATGAAAGAAGAGGAAGAAGGAAGAGGAGGGAAAAGAAAAGGAGAGGATGAATGTTAAGCAAATGGGTGATAATGAAAAAAAGGAGCTGTGCAGAAGAACGAAAGCAGAGAGAGGAGAGGTTGGAAGGGGAGAAGCGAAAAGAGATGATGAAAAGAATGAGAGGTAAAAACGAAGGGGAGGAAAGGCTAAAGGAAAAGGGAGGGAAGGATAAGGAAACATGGCAGGGGAAGAGGAAGCAAGGGTGGGCGTTTGGGGAGGAGAAAAAGATGGGGTGCAAAAGGGTAGATGAAAGAGAGGGAAAGTTGAAAGGTAAAAGGGGCGGAGAAATGAATGAAAACTGTGGCGAAGCAAGGCAGGGATGGAGCGAGGGAGGGAGGCTGATGGAGGAAGGAGGGACGGAGGGAGGGAGCGAAGGGAAAGGGAGGAGGGTTGATCTCTGGGGTTTGAAGCACATTAGTATTCATGGGGAAGAGGAGGCCACAGACAGCAGAGAAACAGAGGGACCAGACTGAGAGCAGCACACCATACAGACACACACACACACACACGTATGCACACACGCGCACTTATAAATACACTCACTGCATGTAAGCAAGAGCTCACACATCTCTCTGTATACCAGCCCACACACACACACACACACTGCTTGCGTGTTGTGTGGATTTAGATGCTACAGTGGGCCTAACCACTCTTTGTGAAGACACACACACACAAAGCATCAGACAATTGTGCTCCATCTTGCCTAATATCTCCAGGTTGCACACATTAATGTGCAAACAGGCCCCGAAAATCCTCCCAGGAGATGGTTTATTGGTTGAGGCCTCTGAAACCGCACGCACCCCTGCTGGCCTCAGATCGAATCCCGCTTCTGAAGCATCTCTCCTGTGTTTTCACCGCTTCGCATCCCTTTCCCTCCTACTTACTCTGTCAATAAAAGAAGAACATACTGGAGGGCTGGAGATGACGCCTGCCTGCTTTGCTTTTCCTTTTTAGAGAAGAAGACCTTAAGCCACTGTGTACCTACAGACGTCGAGAGGAGCGGTGAAGTGCAGGTGACTCATTTCACTGTGGGAGAGGTGGGCTGGGCTGAGCTCTGGGGAGAGGGTGGAAGACAGAAAAGATTCCTATCATGTTGGAGGCCACTCACAAACCACCGCTGACGGTGGCAGGAGGAGAGCAGAGAGAGGGAAGAGGAGGTGGAGGGAGAAGCGGCAACACTCTCCGGGTGTTCTATTCTTAGTCTCTCTCTCCTCAGACTTTTGGTGTGTTTGTGTGTGTGTGTGTGTGAGAGAGAGAGCATGTGTGGGCGGGCAGGTGGTGTACAGCTGACAGTTGATTTGCTGTGACACCAGACACACTGGCTGCCTTGGACTCCCGTGGCCTAGATATCAGACTCTCCTGGAAGCCCCTCACACTCAATTTCACACACACACACACACACACACACACACACACACACACACACTCATGCATTGTCACACACAAACACAAACACACGCTCTCTCAATCGCATGCACATGCTCATCTGTGTCATTCTCTTTTTTTCCCTCCTGTCTTTTTCGAAAAGGACCCACATATCACTTTCTGATTGGCATGCAGGTGGTCTCTCCTGAATGTACTTCAAGGTTCTTGGGAGGGAGAAAAAAAAAAAAACCAACAACAACAACAAAAAAAAAAAAACTTTAGTTGGTATAGATAACAAACCAGCAGGTAAGAGGAGCCAAGAGAGAGAAAATGAGAGCTGCAGAAAGAGAAGCATAGAAAATGTGTGCAGAAAGATAACTAGAGTGAGGAAGAAGGAAAGGGCAGAAAAAGAGGAGTGGACTGATAGAGCACAGGAAACTGAGGGAGAGAGATGGAGTGAGAGGGAAGAAAAGAGTGAGATCCCATCATGTAAACAGTCTGAAGCACCGCATAGAGATGGAGGAGGCTGTTGCCATGGCGGCAGAGGCTGCATCCTTTTGTTAAATATGTCACTCAGGGGGAATCAGGGCTAATGAGGAAGGACTTTGCGCCTGTGTTTGTGCGTGCTTGTGCGCGCGCACGAGTGTTTAGCCAACGTGTGTCTGAGGAAGACGGTCCACTGGTATTCTGAAGTGTTGGTGCTATAGTGATTTCGCTACAGCAAATAAAAAAAGAAAAGATGATTGTGAAAAATAGAGCTGAGAGCGGAAGATTGGGAGGGGGGGAATTAAAAATAGAGGAGAGCTGAAGTCAAGCAGGGGTTACGCCGTCCATATAGAGAAATGTCAATGTCACTGGTGAGGCAGTGAACTACAGATGAATGTGTGCGTGTGTGTGTCAGCATGCCCGAGTGAACTCCATTGAGACTTGAGCAAGTGGTGTGCGCGTGTGTGCTTTGCTGCGTAGGTGGTTTGTTTTCTATGTGCTCCTCATCTCGCTGCAAATTAGCGAAGAATCAAAGGGAAACAGGTTTCATTTAATCCCTCCCTCCCTGTCTCCCTCCGTCTCCCTTTCTTTTTCTCTTTCTCCTCTCTTGTCTTTCCGTCCTCGGCAAACAGCCTTGAGCCTCCCACAGAGTGAATGCAGACATCTGCCGGCACTTTCTCTCTCCCTCTCTCTCTCTTTCTGTCTTGAACCCAACACACACACACACACACACACACACACACATTCAAACGGAGCATTTGTTTCGCTGTCAGCACTGTCATCAAAGAGAGTGAGAGAGGTCTTCGCGCCATTCCTTCCTTCTACTCCATTTCCACCTCTCCTCACTCGTTTTTCCCTCTTCCCCTCTGCCATACCCCTATCCCTCACCCCTCCACACCCCCCTCTCCCTGATCTTCCTCTCTCCCCCTCTCTTCCTCTGCCTTTATAGACAGGGATAAATAATTTGATCTGGAGGGTTTTGAAATTCCACCACTCTGAGAGGCGTGACGTTAATCTTTTATTATCTGCTCTCTCATTCTTCCTCTCCCTTTCTCCTCCATTCCTTCTTCCTCCTTATCTCCCTAACAGACCCCCCCCCCCAGCCCCGTCCTTGCAGTATTCTAATGATTCATATTTCACATCCACTGCCTTTTCATTTAGCCTGTCTACACTGCTTCAGGGACAGCTACTCACGATCTTAATTGACTGAGGAGATAGACGGACTGGGTAGGTGGCAGAGGCAGAGCCACCATCCAACCCCCACCACTCCATCCCACCCACCCCCCCCCAACCCCACACAGTGTACAAACAAAACCTATGTATGTATGTGTGAGACTGAAACAGAGAGAGACATGCCCGCTCTCTCCTGCATCCCCACAGTTGAGCAAGAAGGAAAAAAAAAAACAAAAACCCAGCTCTGGCTTGGCCATGCAGATTTGCACACTGTGGTAATTAAGTTGTCGATTTTTCTTGGGGTCAAGGGAGTGACGCAGGAGAGCAGAGAAGAAACGATGATGTGAGGGAAAGGATGCTCAGATGAGGAGAAATGACTCCCTCCCTTTCTCACCTCCATCGCTCTCCATCTCTGCCTCTCGCCTCCTCTCCCTGTCTCTGTAACCCCCCCCCCCCCCACACCCCCAACAACACACAGTATACACCACCCACCACCTCTCAATGCACCCTCCCACAACCCATCTCTCTGTCTGTCTGTGCCTGTCTTTGATCTCAGCCTCTGTCCCACACTGCATATTAAGATGCCCGGGCCCCTGTTTGGTATTCTGAGGCGGGCACTAGGATGCCAGTCTCCATATCCTCTCCTCGCTTCTCTCTGAAAGAGAGCAAAAACCACTCTGTCTGTCTCAAGATGCTTATCCCGCTAAATGGGTCTGAAATAGCTGGAGAACAGGGCGGGGGAGCGGTGGTGGTGGCAGGGTAGAGAAGAAGACAGAAGCATGGAGGGGGGGAGAGGGCGGTAGGGGAAGTATTAGACACACCACAGACGGGTGGTGGGAGAGGAGGGGAAGGGAGGCAAAGAGGGAGGGAGGGAGTGGAGTGGGACTGGAAGTAAAGCAGGGTAAAAGAAGCAGAGTGATGGGGCTGATTTTTAGCTGAGAGGATAATTAAATGCTATTATCACAATGGGCCAGTAATACAGCCAGCTTGTACACAGAGAAGCCAGCCCTCCCATGTTTGCCTCACTAAAATGAGAGAGGAAGGAATGAGGGAGGAGGGGGAGGAGAGGGAAGCACAGATTAATAGGCGGAGGAAGAGCAAGAGAAACAGAGATGGAGGGGAGAGAGGGAGAGATGATAAAATAGGCAAACAGAATTAGAGCGGGAGAGTGGGAGAGTTTTGTGGTGGGGTTTCGCTCAGTGTTTGGGATTAGCATGACTCTCCCTCTCCCTCTTACCCACTCTCTCTCCATATATCGCCCTCTTTCTTTCTCTCCCTCTCCTTCTATAAGCCCTGGGGATGGCACAGCTTTAGTTAAACTGCTCTATTAAACGGCGCCTGCTGAGAAAATCAAATTATAACTTCCTTTAATCAGCGAGTATCAGTGGCCCACACAGGAGCAGCCAGCTCTGACAGCACACAGAGAGGGAGAGCGGGAGAGAGGGAAGGAGACTGTGACTGTGAGACCTGAGGGAGGCCGATATGAACCTGTCTCCCGTCTGCTTTGGTTCCCATGGCAACAAGATAGAGTGAGGGTGAATATGGGTTGTGGAATGTCTGCATCTATCGTTTCCTCTCCGTAAGCATTCATACACAAAGATAGGAGAGGCGAAGAGAATAGACTCACAGAGTCGGGCCATTCTTCTGTTTGGAAAACGCATTCACTATTATTGCCAACTCCTTCTGCCATCCCCTGTGAGACACTGGTGAAAAGTAACTAAGACCATACTCTGCTTCAGTGCAATTTTGGCCTTGAAGTAACAGTCGGCTTCAGAGGGAGATGCAATTCTTTTCAAAAATCACACCACATTCAATAATTCAAGTTCATTTAGATGTTACATGAAAAAGCCTTGAAGATTAAATGCTAAGCATTTTTAGAGATCCAACTACTGTTCCCAAAATTTTGGCTTGTAAGCTCATGTATGAAAAAGCAATAATGATCCCTTCTCAGAGAAATTAACCTTATATAATCACAAATGGTTCTCCTGCTTGCTTTGTGCTGACAAAAGTGATTACTGCCTCAAAGTTCACAGGCACCCTTTAGTATTTGTGTGAATGAACCTCTATATTTTTTTAACTGCACCAGCGTCACAGGGAGGTGGCTTGAGCGGATGGAGGGTGCTAAAAAGTGCAGGGCTGAAACACCAGAGATCAGGACTTACATCCTGAGTCCTGTCTGTGGTTAATCTTATACAACAAAAGAAATTTGGTTTGAACTGGAGAAATATTGTGATTCTGGTTAAATGCTAGCAGTTTTATGTCCCGTGATTTAAGTGACCAGACGTCTTTCTGTATTCAGCCAAACAATCATCTCCTGCAAAAACCTTAACGGCTAGACGGCTATCATACTTAGGCTTGGACTGGTTACTGTCAATTACAAGCATTTACATTGCATCAACATTTTTTCAATATAACAGACACATCAATTAGAAACTGCAATCAACGTATCCTTATGCTTGCTTCAAAATCAAGTCTCACGTTTGTCTGATAGTTGATAGCAGTTCAACTGAAGAGACATTCCCACTACAAACATCTCAAGTGGTTTAATTAAACCTAGTGCTCGAGGCCAATCGAGAATATACCATTTTATATTTTTAAAAAATCCAAAAGTTGAAATTCGTGCAACCAATCCTTTTTATTTCCTGTCAACATAATATAGCTATAATATTTCAAGCAGCTACAACAGTAAAATGCTGTTTACACATTCCAACATCTATATTAATGAATCAGCCTTCAACAAGTAGAATATTTTACTGAAGTAAAGAACCATCTCTTAGCACTTGCCTTGAGCTTAGTCTCTGTTATCACTGTAAGGGCCTCAGCCATATGTGCATAATGGACTCTTGCAATCATAAATCCTTCTCGTTAGGAGGCGATCTAATCGCTCTTGCCTCTGATTAGTCATTAACAGTCCAGTTAGTGAAATGGTGAGATGCAGGTGGGTGGGCAACAGCTTAGATCTCTGGGGTATGCCTCGACTCGTTAATGATTGGTTAATTAACATTGCTTCAGTCCTCCAGTTTGTTTACACTCACCTGCCACAGGGAAGAGTCAGAAAACACTGCTGCAGGGGACAGTAAACAAGAGGAGGAGGGAAAAATGGCTGGGCAAAAGGAAAAAAAACCAGACTGGAACAATCTTGAAACTTTGAATTTCATCCATTTTGTTGTTTATGATTGAAATCTAACAGACGGAGAGCTGCTTAAATAAGAGCAGGGCTGTTGGAGGGAGGGCTGAAGACAGAATCAAAAAGATTAAGAATAGAATAGGCCAAGAGGTAGCATCTCAGTGCCTGAGCCATCATTAGGGATCTGTGAGGCACTGCTTGCCGCTGTTACTCATAGCAACACTGCATACCATGATAATAGGCTGACTGATGATTGGTCAGGCTGCCACACTCTGGCAAGTGACCTCACTGCTGTGTGAGTGAGCTCACTGTCTCAGTATTTTGATAACCCAACGTTTCTCAGTGTTCTTCTCAGCATCGCCTTCATATCTGTTAATGAAGAAACCCTAAAACAAACAGCCTGCAGCTCACAGCCCAGAAAATACACAGCCCCATTACCCAAATCCACAGCCACTGGTCCGAGAACAACTGTGTTTCTGTTTCATTGTATTTTAACAGAGTTACCGTCTTTATTCATATAATGGCTCATGCCTCCAACCCACCACCTCCTCTTTCCTTTCTGTGTCTACAGTGTCTCCCCAGCATAAGACTTGTTATCAAAGCTTTAAATAATGCAGATGGTAATATGATAAGTGAACAGTCAATGTTGGTATCCTGCTTAAACACGCACTCACACATAGATGATGCATGCACACCCACGAGTTGCAGGGGACAGATGGGCAAATGCATACTAACAGCACACGGTGGAATAAATAAAATTCCGTTTTTCCAGTTGTTTTATTGAAACATTGAGCAGAGCCTTGATTTTGTTTTGCTGTTTCCAAAGTATTCTAGGTTAGTCATGCCCGAGAGTTTCAGTGCTAGAGAGCCAGAACATCGACCTGAAGAGCTTTGCTAGTGTGCATGTCTAATGCAACCCAGTCTGGGAATACTGCCAGTCTACTGTTACTCCACCAGTGGGGTTTATCATACACACATGCACACACCCACACGTTTGCACGCACATACACAGATCTAGGCAGGGAGGGAATGTGTGTGCTGTGAGTGTGTGTGTGTGTGAGAGAGAGAGAGAGAGAGAGGCAGAGTTTTGTGGTGTGTCACTGATCTCTGCTAGCATGCACAAACATGTCTAATGTAGCCATGGCCTGCTTGTCAAAAGTCACAAATATGCAGCTCACTTCCCATGATTTTGTGTCCTATGTACAGTGTCATCCTACAATGCTCATTGCCGTAAAAGGCTTCAACATAGCTGATGCTCAACAGCCATCAACAGCCTATGTGTTCATGTTAATATGCACAGAAAGAATAAAAGGACCCTAATTTGAGGTCCCACTGATTTATCAGTATGCAGGCACAAGTGTAAATGATCAGTGGCCTGATCAATTTGTTGATCCACAACTAACCTGTTTTATTTATCAGTCATATCTAAGACAAAATGGCTAATATATTTTGGCTTTTTCGACATCCGCCTTACATGCCAGTCAATTTAAATTAACTTGGGACGGGGAATTGTTATATACATTTCTCTAATTTATTTATTTATTTATTTATTTAAATTTAAGCACACAAACCATTCACAAGAAAATAATTTGCAGGTTCATCTGATATGGTTATAGTCATATTTAAATGCTGTAAGTTTTGAGCACAAAATATGCTAGTAGAACATTAGAACATGACATTTCAAACTTTTGTGTTGAGTGTGTTGTCGGCCTTTGTCACGCTATTTTGCCATTTTAAAAAGCAATGGACAGCCTGTTGCTAACTCAAGCCTTGTGACAAAACCCCTTGTGTAGAAGCTCAGTAAACATAACACAATCATGATTGTATATTTAAACTGTGTGGATATAAACTGTGTTCTCACCCTCAATATTGCTCTCAGTTTGCAAAAATATCTTCACTTTGAGAATCTAAATCAGCTCTCACCAACAGAAAAAGCACTAGAAAACAGACACACAGACACACACACACACACACAATCAGGCCAACTAATAATGTGCACACTTAAACACCAATTCATTCAATCCCCAATTGCCCTGATTATACATTTGGGTTAGAATTGAAATGTATCTTGATTAAATATTGAGAAGGATCACTCTCACATTGCATGTCTTTAATGTTTCACTCTTCCTCTGAGGCTTGTGATAGTCACTCTGTGACTATCACAAGCCTCAGTCACTCTGCGACTATCACAAGCCTATCACAAGCTGTGTGTGTGCGCGTGTGCGTTTCTTGTGGGTGTTTTTGTGTGTGTTTGTCTGTGTACATGAGCTGCTAAACATTAATTTATAAATCAAGTAGCATCTGCCTAATTTTTTCATCAAATATCATCAGATATGTTGCTCAATGTGAGCTATAACCACACTGTACTGTACTCATGGCTTAATGCTTCAGTGTATAATTCTACAGCTTTTCCAGACCATTACTTTGTCATTCATGGCAACTTCACATTGTGAGTGGTCAGACAAAATGCGCATAGGTGAAAGAGTTCCTTAGGTGTGAACTTTTCTCTGCTCGCTGTTTTCATTTGTAATGATTTGTGTGAATGATAGAGTGCAATAGTATGAAAGTCTTCCAGGGGGACAGTCTGAAATTGTGTGCATGAACTGAGCCTGGTGGACTATTCACTTGTGTTCACTGTCTATAACAGTGACAACTGTTGTATAATTTCTACTAAGGCTCTGAAAAGGATTTTTTGAAATGTATGTCTTGTGGATAGTTGTCACTCATTTCTAACTCCAAATGTGGCATCTTCATAATATTATGTATGTTATGAAACAGTCCAATACCTCAGACTTATCTGGTCACAAACTATGTGCATGTCATTTTCCTTCCAAAGGTGTACCTGTTGGACTATGAGATGTCCTGCTTTGCTGAAATGTGTGCAGGTTTGTGTGTAAGTTGCATAATCAACCCATATAGACCAAATTAGTTTTGATGTCACAAAAACATAGTCTTATATCTTAAATTCAAATTTAAGATGAAGAGATCTACACTTTCAGTTGATAAAAACACTGAAAGCTGCTTTCTAGTACTGGACACTGTAGACCTAAAAGAAAAGAAAAGGAGTAAGCAAAACACATTTTTGAATGGAGGGATATTCAGTTCACGGTCCTTCAGAGAGAAGCTGAAACTGGCGAAAGTAGCAATTTCTTACTGGGAAATAGCTTCCAGTGGAAAATTGATTATCAAAATACTATACTACATGATTAATCAATAAATCAACAAGCATACTCTAAACACCAATGATGCTGTTTTAAGTAAATTGAAAAGATACCATGGATGGATGAAATCAGGGCCCTGAGCACAGACAGGTAAAAGCCCCCATGCCCTCTAATTTGCAGCGACCCCTCGACTGAAAGATAACACAATTACACTCTTTCAGTTTCTTCTCTTTTGATTGTTTTGTGTCTCTTTGTGGTAGTCTGTATCAATTTGTTGTTTACTGTAATATCTGTGTTCCTTGTATATATCTTAGTGGTCATCGTGAGTGTCTTTGCATTTCTGTAGCTGGTGTGTCTCTTTCCATCCATCCTGTAGTTGTGTGTTGCAAACTTCTTGCCAGTGAGTCTTTTAAAACTTCATTTGTATCATCATTTCAGTTGTTATGAATGATATGTTTGTTTGTTTTTTTTTTAGTTCTCTGGACATTTTGGTTCACTTTGTGGTTAATTTTTGCATCCATTTTATTTTATCTATGTCTTTATATTCGTTCTGTTTTGTCTTGTGGTCAATTTCTCAGTTTTATTGTGTCACTTTGAGGTTGGTTTTCCCCTTGTAGAAATCCTTGTCTATCCTTCTAAGGTCACTTTGTACCTCAGTGAGCTGTGTGACTTTTAAAAAAACTAATATTAACACTGATATAAGCATACAGATGCTCCTCTGTCCTGGTCGCCTTCATGGCTGCTGCCCCTCTTATACTCTGCATGAACTTCCACAAGTTGGATGCTGAACTGCTTCCATGTTCTTTGGACGTCACCAAAACAGAACATGAGCATTTCTCAAGCAGTTCATATGTCGTTGTTTGTTTGTTTGTTTGTTTGTTTGTTTGTTGTTTAGTATGGCACACAGCGGTTTCCATCCGCACCACGCGGAAAAAGAGCAGTGGTGTCCCGTGCTGGTTGTCCGACAGTAACGTCCTCACTGGCACACAGACCTGACCTAGAATTGCTACTTAGAATTCGGACTGAACCATCTCGCTGAAAGCAGAGGGGGGTTTTAGTGTTGGTGTGTGTGTGTGTGTGTGTGAGGGGGGGGGGGAGACAGGAAATCTTAACTGGGATGTAATGGAGTAGGACCACTGGAAAGCTCGGGCGAAAGGGGGGGAGACACATTTCTATTTTATAATGTTACCGTGCTAATGTTGTGATTTGATAGATGTGCGGTACATATCCGTTGCTGGAAGAAAACGGAGATTGAGCCAACACTCCAGGTGAGTGCTCCTTTTCCCCCCAAATCCAGGCGGAAAGTGTCGGTACCGCGGCTCGCCTCCTGGCAACGGGCACACGCGGGTCCTCCTCCCGGGGACATCTCACTCCGGTATCCGTTCTTCTCTGCCTCTGTCCCCGAAGGCTGGGTAGCAAACCCACGTCGCGTCTGGCCTGGCAGACAGTGAGCACCATTTCAACGGTTAATGCCGATTTTTTTTGCCCCCCCCCCCTCCAGTCAGCGCAACAAAAGCGGATTATTCACGATGTTTTCGGCATGGTGTAAAACCCGCGGAGAAATATTGGTTTTTACCCCATTATACTGGAGGACCGCCCGTGCTTCGTGAAAATGAAAAAAGGATACAATGCAGCATGCATGTTTTGCATTCTTCGGGAGTACCACGCCGTCGGTATAGTATTTCCTTTATTAAAAATTAGCTTGGTGTAATTTATAAACGCTTAGCGAGGTTATAGGCCTCGGCTGCTGATTGTGTCGGCCAGCCCTATCATCTGCCGAGCGATTTAATTGTTACATTGTTAACGGAGCTAGCACAACTTGAAAATGAACGTTTTGCCTAAGGAGGCCCTGGATTGTTTTATCAGCAGACAAAGCCTGAAAACGAACCTCATTTTTCCAAGTGTGTGTGGTGTTTTTTTTTTTTTATTATTATTATTTTGGTGTGTGTGTGTGTGTGTGTGTATGCTTGTGACCGACGTCGTTGTTCTCGCTCTCAGCCGCCGTCCAGTGCCTCCCTCTTCGGGGAAGACTTTGTTTGCGCTGGCCGAGGCTCCATGAATGCAAGTGCTGAAGTCCTCCCCCCCCCCAACAGTTCTCTGGCGAAACAGGAACAACTTCTTTTAGGAAAAAGAAAAAAAAAGTTCCTGGAGTTTCAAGCGCCATGGAATTACTTTGTCCGCCAAGAGTTGTCCAGTGAGGCGCTGAGATTTCAGGGGGGAAGTGTAGTCTGTGTCGTTATTGAGTGCTTTACCTTTTGAGTTGCAGAGTTTTAACTTTGTAGATGTCTATTTTAGGACGACTTCCTCGAGTAGACCCGTTTGTGAGAAACTTGTATGGCATTGTGGTGTGTTACCTTGCCAAGATTAGAGAGCTAAACATGGCAAAGAATGTGCTCAGTCTTTTAGTTTTAGGAGACTTTGTATAACTTGACTTGTGTGTGTGGGGGGGGGATCCACAGGTCCTATAGTGTAAAAATGTTAAGTAAAAGACATTTGATACCTGTGAATCTTTTTTTTTTATATATTCCCTGATTGGATAAAGTCTGCTCTTGCTGCCTTTTAGGACCCCATTTAAGGACTAGTCCCCTGGCATTTTGCTCACTTTTCATTGTTTAAATTTTTTCTCCATTTTACATTTTGCTCGGACATGTCAAATTTACAACAAAGTCCCTGATTAACTTGCGAGGATGGTATGTTATCTCCCTCATAATTGTGGAGTGGAAGTCTCAGCAGCCTTGTTTTTGCGGTTGCAGTTTTCCCTTTAGTCTTTTAGTTGATGGTGCTTTTTAAAGCAACTTGTGAATTCACAGGTAGGAGTTCACTGTCTTGTCAAGGGGCAGCTTGGAAGGCATATATGCCCGTTACTGAGATCGAACTGCGGACCTTCCTGTTGTAGGACTCTGGTCTTTTCAATTGCTAGGCAACAATGCTGTCTGCCATGAACATGCATCTGTTGCATAGTCTTGAGGCAATGTCATATTCGTCTTCTATGCTTGCGACCTATGTGCTATTTTCTTTGCATTGTTGACATGTTAAAAAAAAAGCGGGAAAAAAGTCATTTTTATCTCCCACAGGTGATAATTAGAGGAAGGAATAAGTCCTTTTTGGTTGCAAAGAGACAAGGAAGCTCTTGACTGAGTATCATATGCTGTCTTGTAGTCCCTCATGTGCACATTGGTCGATAACTGAAGTATAAATGAGTGTCTGTATGAGTATACGCTCTTACTGTAGCCCCTAATGACCCAAGCTTTACACTGGCTATGTGTTTGTTACATGTTGGTCTTGTCAACACGAGCAACTGAGTGCTTTTTCTTGCCATTTTCTTGTTTGTTTCACCCAATGAGCAAAGTTCTCTCCCTCTTGTCCAGGTGTGAATGACTTGTGGCTGTAGGTAGGGTGCTGTGAGTGGGCCAGGTTCCTGCACAGCCTCCGTGGCTGACTGGGAGGAGTCAAGTGGAGAGCAGACATCAGTGCCCAGGGGACCTGAGGCCTGGTTCTCCATATGAGGCCCTGCTGAAAGGGCAGGGGGGCTTCTGAGGTAACTGGCTCACTCTTTTTGTTCTACACTTTATCACACAGTTTTGTTTTTTTTTCATGCACACATCACAGACACATGACTACTAAATCATTTTGGGTTATCCTTAGTTCCTTCATTTCTTTACTTCTCTCTAAGTGTAACTTTGGAAATACTAAGACATAAAAACTCGAAGACAGGGCAGAAACTTATGGCCTTTTTGCAGAATCACTCCCCTACTTAGTGAATACTGCACACTTTTTACTTTTTAAAAAATTCCCACAATTATTAGTCACATAAGTATCCAAAATATTGATTTTTACTACTCACTGGAGAGTAAACTACTGAGCTGCTACTTTGTGGGGAGTAGTGAACGAATAAACAAAGGATAAATTCAAACTCAGACATTGTTGTGTATGTTTTCTTTGTACTTGGGAATAAAAATAGATAAATGGAAAAGAATCAGGAACCTATGTATTCAGATAGCAGATATGCATTTTTAATGGTTAGTACAATGCAAAACATTGCACTGACACATCTTTCTTGAATTCAAAGACACACTGCTGCCATATATTGATAGCTTAACACTGCTATGATGCAACAGTGTCGAGACAAGGGCCAGCTCTTCCAAACATTGGTCACTGTCTCTTTGACATTTATCAGCAGGGTGCCTACATTGATAGCTGCATTTTGATCACAGAGGCCTTGAATTGTATTGTTACCCTGTACAACTGCTCTTGATGCTCAGGGAATCAGCATGAGGGTAAGGACTTCAGAGCTGTGCGACTAAGCACTATCAGTGCAATGTTTGGTCTTATTCTCTGATCTGCACATGTTGAGGACACAACACGGTCAGGTCACTCATTCTGAGAACGCTGTGCACTCTGTTTATTTATCTGCTATCTAATCCGAAGTGTGTTAACCAAAAACCACAGCGAGGTGAAGGATACAGGGTAATGGATATTGATGCAAAGTGGCAAAGGATTTATTTTCTCCTCTGTGTATTGGCCTCTCATGTTTCCATGCATTTGTTTTTTTCATGGGTTTTCTAATTAAAACTTTCATTGCTTATGTTGTATATAACATGGAGGGATGTTTTGCAGGGGCATCTTATTGTCTGAGAAGTGGGCGGCAGGGACCTCCCTCTCCATTCATAAAGTTGACTCTTTTTTCTGTTGCTTTAAATAATTATTTTCCAGTCTATATGCTCAAAAATAAAGAGCTTAGTAAAATAACTATTTCCCATTTACCTGTTACAATGGTTAAGACATCCACTCACAATTAATTAGAGGCCCCTGAATGACTCCCTTAATAGTCAGAGCCCCAAAGTACAGTAATTATGTAGTGTTCCCTAGAGCAGAAAACATACTACTTAGTTTGTAACAGGTTCATTTCTCCCCTTTTTGGCTTTATCTATCATTGTAGGTTTGCAAGATTATGAGACTTGTTTGGAAATTCAAGTGATATTGAATTTAACGTATTCATTGAAAATATTTCCCCCATTATTGTACATAATAAATGTGTTTAATACATTCTAAGACAGTATAAATTGATTGATAAATTGATTCTTTTCTTGTCATATGAATTTAAAATCTTGCAGTTGTGAATTAAAGTCACCTTTTGACAAAGTAAGAATGAAGTGTGAGTTATAGATTCACTGTTTGCAGCAAATATTCAGCCAATATTTTCCTGAAGCAGTCATAATGGGCAACCTTTCTCATCATCAGAAATAAGTAGTGCTGTCACTTCACACTTTGGATCAGTATAGGCACCAACAATGACTGATGCGTCACTGATCCATATTAAATACTGAATAGCTGCAGATTGATTAACTTGGTGGGATGAGTGACAAATAAAGCGGGAGACTATAAGACAGTTGAGTTTAAGACATAGGTGACCGGATAATAGAATGGTAAAATTGAAATAATACAGATATGTTAAAAAAAAGACACTTGAGTAGCACAACCCAGCAACACCAGTTATTAAAAACCTTGAATGTATCATCCCATTTTGAAGTCATTCATGCAACAAAGTATATCAGCAAATACAAGAACAAGTTAATTGCTTCTAGTTAGTATTTAGCAATTTCTGTGTGTGTAATTATAGACCAGTCATCTCTTAGAAACATGTTTAAGACAAAATGAAGACAGGGGGACATCATTTCAAAAGGAATCTCTGAACTCTAAGGACCAACCCTGAGTAGTAAAATCTTTGTGGCAGAGTGTACCTTTCCAGACAGTTACAGCTGTAAATATGAATATGCTGTTCTAAAAGCCGCTTTTCATATCTTTTTAGTGTAGGAGGTGTTGGTCTCATATGTGCTGATCTGTGGTGGGATTGTTGCCCACACAGGATCCTTAGGGATGTGTCTGGCTGAGTCAGAATGTACCTATCAATCTGCTTTCATGTTATTCTGCTTTGATTGACACTTATAGCACAGTTGGGCTGCTCTTCCTGCTCCGAGGGGAGGGGTCCTCACAAACAGAGCAGCTCTCAGGTAGAAACTCTGGGCCACTGTGACTTGTAGTCACATCAACTATCTTTGCTTAAAGCTGCAAGCTATAGGCTGCAATGCTCTCCAGCTAGTTGTTGTAAGTTAGGTCAGGTCAACAGCACCACAACACATTACCAATCAGCAAAAGTTTAATAGAAAGAATACCACAAAGAAAAAACACAACATTTTCACACCAGCAAACTAAAACTCAATGCAAGCATTGGGTTGTGATGGTACTCAAGAAGTAGAACAGCACACCAACCCTCCTGGAATATTTCATTTCTTTTTAACTTTAAGTTAACTTTATTTTTGTCCAAGTAACTTTCCAACAAGAACCATGTCAATTTCCCACAAAACTAGATGCATATCACACAAAGTGCTTGAGTTGAGTGTCTCATTAGTGGTGGTGGGTCAGAACATTGTAGAGCATTGTCTGTCACCTTTCACACGTCACAAAAATAGGAAAAGCTTTACAGCTGAATATTGTTTGCAGAGCTGAAATGAGTAATCTACTTATTTCAATCTACTAATCAATTACTCAATTAATATGAACTGGTAATGGTTTTTAAGTAACTTTATTGCAAAAATACTATAAGTAGCATATTTGAACATATGGTTAACCTAATTTCTCACTCAGGGAAATTTGCATTGTTCCAGCAGCAGGATACAGATGAGAGGAGTTATCAAACTTAGTTAAGAGAGGAAAACAGAAGCCTGTCTTTGTCATGAGTAATGATAAAATAAATGTTTGTGTTGGATGCGATGAGTGAAGATAACTGAAATTGCCACCTTATAATTGTAAAAGGATGCAAATGTTTTTCAATTTACTGACCAAATCATTTAATTGAAATGATAAACATCATCAATAGTGAAAATAATAGTTCATTGGAGCCTTATATCTTTAATATAATTTAAATATAAAATGTCACATGGAGAAATAATTCAAAATATGTAAGAGGGGCAGTTCAACAGATGTTCAGTTTAAAACTTCTGAGACATACTTTTTAGGTTAATGTATTAATAGTCCACTGGGATTTAAAAATGTGAAAACATTGAATAATATATTCCAACTGAATGCACCATTTAATGATAATCATTCACATTGCTCATTTTGTCACACCAAGAGAAAAATAAAAATATTTTAACATATTTGTTGTGGTATACAATAATAGGGAAATCAAAGAAAAACGTTAGCTGAATTTAATATTTTTTTGTTATTATTGTGTTAAATTTAGATGTAACTTGTCAGTTACAGTAGGGGCATTGCAGCCATTTTGCCACCTATTTTAGATACTTTGGTTGATTGTGTTTTTTTTTTTTTTTTTTCCCCTCCCCCACTTTGAAAACCACAAAGCTGTGCAATCACATACCACAACTCATAGTACATGAATTGATTTTTGTGATGATTTTTGTAGAAATATTGTCTTAAAGGCTTGAAAGAAGTTTCTTAAGGTGCTAGTTTGAAATTTGTATTTTTGGAGTACAACAATTCTGTAGCAATTAGAATTCAAAAGATTAAAGGTGCTGTTCTGGTTACGGTTGGTGTGTGTAGTGGTATTTTGTGTATTGTTTTTTTTTTTTTTTTTTTGATGGCTTCATGGAAAAGTTGTGTGAATTAACCCTAATAGGGCAAGCTACAATGCACTGGAGTCTGTTGGAGAGGTATTTCAGCAGATTCTTTCCTATCTGCTCCTGCAGTATTAGTAATGGTTATTGTCCAGTTGAATACACATGCTTGTTGTTTGCTGTACTAATTTAGTTGTTGTTTGCAAACTGTTGCTGTTTTATTCAAATTCATTTTCATTCATTCAGATATTTTGTGATATTAACAGTGATGGAGTTTAAGATGGACTTACAAACTTAACATACCGCATCCTCTTTTCTTTCCTTTTTTTTTTTTAATACAGTGTTTTAATATGAACTGCTGCCTTTGCTTATAATCAAAGAGATACATTTTTTCAGTGTCTCAGTTGGTCAATTTTAGCTTGAACATAAAAAAACAACTGTATACCTCAGTAATTAAGTGTCACAAATTCAAGAGTCATTTGTGAACAACCACTATCCCAACTATGTTGAGCCTTGACAAAATGGTGTGTAACACCATTATTGTTCGCCCTCCTGAAAAGATAAGGTGTGAAGTGTAAGGGAGGAAATTCATTGTGGCTCTAAAATAATAATTAACTGGCACAATACATTTTACATGGGATACATGGGCAGTACACTGTATGCTTTCAACATATTGCCCTGGGGGTAATAGCATGGTCAGAATGTCTTATGTAAAGCATTCAGTGTCTCAGAGCAACCCAAAACAGGCTCCTACAGAAAAGCAAAAAGCTTTAACTCATGGGAAGAGTAGATGGCATGGAGTTTTCAGTGCATTATCATATTGCAAGTATTGACACTTGAGTATTTCAATGGCCAGTAACGTCTGTATGTATTTCTCTGTGCTTCTACCTTGAATTGGGCAGGTCTCAGCCAGTGTGTTTAAAATTCCTTGGAAATGACACACCAGCACAAACTGGGGTAATTCGGGAACACAATCTGGCTCGTATTCTCTCCAGAGTGCTAATTTTGCTGTTTGATAGCAGAGAGGAGTCCGCACATCTATTGTATACTCCATGAGTGTTCTGCTCTGAGTTAAATATATTTTTGTCTGTTTTTATGCCAGGTCAGTAGAGATGCCTGAGCTGTGTCACATGGTTTGACAGTTTGAGATGCCAGTTGTTTCTGTTACTTAGTGATTTTAAATGTACAAAAGGAATCTTTTTTTAATTTTAACATTTCATTCCTTTCCAGCCTAATGTTTTAACTGCTCTAATTTGAGGTTTTGCACAGCGTGGGTTGTGTTGACTGTTTCAAATGTGGATAGTTTGTGTTACTGTGCTGTTCGTTGTGTGGTTTACTATCAAAATATTAATGACATGTTAGTTTTTTATTTGAAACAACTGTGTGTAGTATATTGTGGCTTGCATAGAGAGTCTTTTGACCGGCAAACCAGTAATGCAAATCTCCTGTACACTCTTCCTCAGTGGTCTGCATGGCCTCTGAGGGGCCTGGCCGTTGGGATTTCCCACAATGCTTTTGGCCACAGGGAGACGTCCTCCCAGCATGAGCAAGGGAGGAATGTGGCCTGAGTGTGGGAGCGACTGTCTAGATGGAAGGAGGGAGTCATGGACCAGAGAACACAGTCAAGGGAAGGGAGGAAAGAAGGGGTCTGCAAAGAGGGCAATAGAGTTTCTCTTAAGCATATGCTGTTTTTCTTTGGTTTGTCATTTGATCCACAAATCAGAGAAACTTGGTGCATGGGGGGGAGTATTTTCTCTCTGTTTGTGGTTTTTTGCACTATGATAGTTTACTGTATACTCATAACTACCATTAGTTGGGTAAATTAACACAACACAGCACTTCTGCCTTTTAGCATTTTTATTTTGCTTTGCCACCAAAGAACAGGATTGGTCAATCTGGTTCATCTGAGCAGACCCAAATAAGGAAACCACCTGATTGGTGGTGCAGCATGATGGGCCACCATTCAACTAGCAGCTGTAATTCAAAACAGTAGCAATATATAATTTTCGCCTGTGCTTCAGTTTTCTCTTATTTCAAAAAAACATTTTGCCCTGCAGAGTGACACATACCCTACAATCACAGCTGATGGCTAGATCAGGGAGAATAAGTATAAATTGGCCCTTGCCCAATTTGGATTCATTGTCTGGTCTCTTTCACTAGTGTAAAATATCCCTGATTTCCACTTGCCAGAAAAATACACAATAAAACAGTGAAGCAGTCCATGTCTGTCTAGCAGTAGCTACTGCAGTACAACATGGCCCTCTATGCTAACATTTGCTCGTTGGCTTACTGAAGTTGGACCTGTTTATGGACATGGAAGAGAGCACAATTTTTATCTGCTTGACAAGAAATTAGAATCTCTGTGTCTCAGAATGGCACATATACAGTAGATGTTTGTCCTCACTGTTCACACTATCCCTGCTTGTGGAGCACAGTGAGACCAATAACCTCTTTGTTGCTCATTTGTAGTTGTAGAGGTGTGGGCAGTGTGAGTGGCTTGTAAGAGACCAGTGTAACTACTGCATTGTCACAATTGTATTTGACATCAATACCCAAGAAATAAAAACTTGTTTGAATGATGAGTAAAAGTCAAAGGCACTTGGCTTAATTTAAAGAAACCTCTAATCAAATGTCTTTATTCCAGTGCATGTTCATAAAAATTGCATAATGCTGTTAACTGGTCATTTTCTAATAAAATCCAACGTATGATGTGGTGTGAAATAAATAGCACTTCATTTGACAGTAATGGCAGTTTTTCAGGAAAGTGTGAAATGTCATGAAATACCATGATATTTATTGGTCACAATCACCAGAGCATTGATAGTGGCACACCTCTGATTTTCACCCACGCTTGTTGTGTGAGAGAAATAATAGCTCATTGTTACCAGTTACCCAGTCTCTTTGTCTGTTATTGAGTGGAAAGGTGTTTGTACGCGATGTGCACACACACAATTAAGACACACCCACTTAACCAGGGATGTGGAAACGTGGGGCAGATGGAGAGGGATGGAAGTGAAGGGTGAAGTGTGTGAGATGGAGATCAGAGCAGGTTGGAGTGCTTAGTGCCAGTCCTGCTGCTGGAGCTGGCCGCCACACATGGCACCGTGCCCAGGCTTCGCCAGCAGATGTGTCAGTAGTGAGTCAGCTCTGTGTGTGTGTGTCTGTCTGTCTGTCTGTCTGTGTCTGTGTCTGTGTCTGTGACTGTGTGGGTGGGTCGGTGTCTGTATGTCTCAGACACGGGCACATACTCTGTGATGACATCAACTTGTGTAATAACCCCCTTCCTCCTACAGGTATATCTGTGTCACAACCCTTTCCCTTCCTCATGTTTTCATTGCCTCTTCTATCATTGTGATGGACATGGCAAGGCTTCTGTCACCACAAGATGATATGACAAAATGTGACATTGCACACATGTTGCCTCCCCAGGGATGGAGGGGCATCGTCTGCCAACCAAGGAAAAGGATGAACCAAGTATGGCAGAGTGGTGACGGTTGTTGTAGAAATGCAGGACAGACAAACTAGAGGAGAGACAGCTGTGACAGAGGGAGTGAAAGAGAATAGCTACCACAGATTACAGTGAGCAGAATTGCTTATTTGGAAAAGAATGGAGATGTGTAACAATTGTAGTTTGGAAGTAGTCAAGAGATTGGAGGTTGTGAAAAAGTTTAAATGTTTATTGTGAATATTTATGCAGCTTGGTTTCAGTAGAGGAACAGCTCAGTCATACTTGTGTCTTTCCTGTTAGTAAATGTATTATATCAAATGTTACGTCCGTGGCATCACAGTGCTATCTTTAGTTATAGTCAGCATTCCTCACATTCTGTGTACGCCAAGGGAGCTGGGTGTGGCTTGTTGGGATAGTGCTCTTTGGAAGTCACCTTGACAGGTGAACCTGCAGATGTTTCCTCAGCCACATGCATGCAGTTTTCGGTCCCATTACACTTTTGTTTTTTTCCATTACACTCTTGAAATGCTGATGATGGTGTTAAAGCATTTTCTGAGAAGTGTGGAATTTTGATTGTGCCATCTATCCCGCAATTACCACCTGTGGCTTCTTTTCATTAAAAGTTATTTGGCTCTCCTCAAGATTTGTAATTATTCCCATCTTTGAAAGTGTTTTAAATGGTTTCATTCAGCCTTTGTAAGGCAGTATTTGAGAGGGGCCTGCAGCTTCTTCAGACTGAACGGTTCCTTGCTGATGGCTCTGAGTTTTTATATATTCTTGCAGAAAATGGTAAGGAAGGGTGGAAATAATGCTTCTGATATTACCCTAAACAAATAATGGGCTAAAGAAATTCTTGAGATGGAGGCCGAGCAGACGGAGAACGGGTAGGGGAGCTAGAGCATGAGAAAGAGAGAGCAATACTCCATTGTGACTGAACTGCAAAATGGGATTTGCATAAATAAGACTGAAACATCAGCAGGCCCTTTTACAGCCAACAGCAGGGCTGAAATGGGGTGCGTGTGTTTGCACTTGTGTGCCTGTCCCGCTCTTTTAAAATGAATGTCTTTGTATCAGTGTTGCGTTTTAAAAAATTGTAGGATGGCAGATGCGGCTTCCTACCACAGGAGTATACCAATGGATACTACACTGGTATAAATCTTCCCTTCTCCCGCTCCGAGGAATTTGGGTGACGTAGCCAGGAAGGGTCTACTCTCCACCCTGCACTCCGCCGGCGTATGATGGCTGTTACATAAGCATGAAATGAAATGCTCCCTTTTAGTGCCACCCGCATTGGAAAAACCCAAATCTAATTGAATTGAACTATTTTCTGCCCTCCTTTCATGTGGAACCTCATATTTATATCAGAGGCAAAAAGCTCAATTTCAGAGCCTCATTATACTGTTTTCCCATTAACTTGCATGCACTGTAGCTCCTTGTGTGTGCTGTGATAGACAGTTCAATGTCTTTACTGGAGATAAAGGAAGCAAAATCACTCTGAATACCTCTTCCTTGCTTTGTTGCGTGTGTTGGATGGCGACATGCTTAAAATTTTGTTTGCCAATGCATTCTTTGATAGTCATGTCAGCAAGGTGCCCAATTAGTGTGTCATTATCGTGAAACACATTATCATGATGGAAGGAACAGGTGATTGACAGGTCATGCTGTTGGTTTCTCTATGCATGTGCCTACTTGAATTGAATGCATTTGTGTATCATCTGGTTTAGGTTTACTTGACACTCCTTGAGGGAATACGTGGTGGTAGGGCCTGTGGATGAGGTTGGCGGCTGTTTCTTTGACATGGAACAAAGAACCGTTAGCAAACTATTAGGTGTTCCTGGACATTTGGCCTCCACGTCACTCTTCTCAGTTCTTATGACCTTGTCTCACAATGGAGCAATCATGCCTATATTGCAGTCAAGACAATGGAGTCTCTGGCTGTCCACACCTGCCCACTGCAGACCAGAAAAGTAACATTTTGAATCACCCCTGTTACAGCTGCTTCCATTACATTTGTATGGACCAATGTGACTATGCAATGTGACTTGTGCGTAGTTCATCATAGGGCTCAATGGACTCCTTTAATGGGATCCCACTACCTGTTTTATATGCAAATAAACACATGCATTGTTTTTGTGTGCATTGTTTTGCCAATCATATGAGCAGCTTCATTGATCTGATTTTGTATGTGTGAGAGGAAGAAGAATGATATGGTGAGATTTACAAAGTTTTATTTCGCTGCTCATAGCTTTGCAGAGAAATATGATTTACCTATTAGATTTTGTTTGTGTTTCATTTAACTAAGGATGTTGTTGAAGTAGGTGGTTCTTCAATGCAGCCCAATGCATTTCTATTGCTGAGAAAGTGGCCACATGTGGCCTATCTCTGCAGTGGTCTGAGTTGTCTGATATCAAATGTCTTCTTGATGTGTCTTGGGTGCATTCACACCTGTATTAAAAGCTGTTTACTAAGCTCACCCTAAATGGATGTTAATACCATGCTTAAACAGGGACTTGACACCTGATTGGTCATCCCAACTTTGAGTTTGGTAATTTGACAGCTTTGCCTTCAGTAGACGGACAAACGGTAAGCTGCTGCACTGTGGCTCTAAAGATTTGTTTTTGTGAGAGCAGTAAGCAGTTAGTTATGTTTTGATGACATCTCTTGAGCTGTGCTCACTTCAGTGCATTTTATCGTAAGTTGCTTCAGACAAAAGAATCTTCCAGATGAAGTATGATGCATGTGTGCCACTCACTTCTGAAATGTGTATTGTAAATAGTCAGGAGTTTTGAACAGACTGTCCACCCCCGCCCCCCAACCCATCTTTGGCAAAAGCTTAAAACCCTGCATGCTATCATTGAGAATGTTTTGGTTCAGAGTGGCTCTCTGGCAGGTCTTTCCCACTGTGACTTACAAAAGCCAGCGCTTCACTTTGATGAGCAAATAACAGTCAACAGCAAGATCAGACTGCATCTGTTTTTGACACCCTTTCATCACGACCTCCCTCATACATTGTTTTCCTTCCCATAATCCAAACTCAGCGCTCTGAAAAACCCAGGTTCTAGAAACAAAAGAGAGGGTAGTAGTAAATGTTATACCCTTAATGTCAGATCTACAGTTTGAGCAAAAACTTGTGTGTGTTACATCACAGCTGCAGAATTTTGTGTTGCAATTCTTCTTTCCTCGCTTGTATATCAAAGCATCTTGTATTGTAAAATAAAACATGTCATTTCAATTAGAGTGGTGTTCTCTCAAGCGCTGCAGTTTGAAATGAATATGGTGCCTAATCAAAGTTTAGTCATCAATAATCTGCACGACACAGCCTCCTCTTGTGACACTTAGTGTGTTTTTAAGTAAGTATAGTTGGAGCCATTTGGATACACACGGCTCCTCAGTCTATCGCCCTTTTCTGTTGTTGTGCAGAAGCCAGCTTCTGCTTGTGAGCAATAGGAATCTGTGGCCCCAAGAGTTGTAAATCACTTCTCCTGTAGACCAGCAAGACTTGAAAATGAACCCCCCCTTCCCCTGTAACCCCCCAAACTCTCCACCTCCCTCTCCCCAGGGGAACTCTGGAGCCAGTTACAATGTTGAGTGTTTTTGGAAGAGCTCCTAAATATTTTCAGGATGACAATATAATCTGACTGGGTCTCTCTTTCCAACAGGGTTCTCATGCAATTCTCATGCTCACTCACTGAAAAACACACACACACACACACACAAACACAAGCAGAGACACACAGCAGTCGTTTGGTTTGGACCACAACATGACCTCTCTCGCTCTGCCACAACTCCTCATCGTTTGCCACACTCACAATGTACTTTGTATAGTGAATATGAGTATTTAAATATGCCAGCTTCAATATGTGAGAATTTGCTTTTTACACAAACACAGACACAATAAATATCTTTTAATAATTGCTCAAATTCTGTTTTTATAAATTAAAGATATTCACCTTTCAAGTGAAAATTTTTGCAATTATAAAATGTCCCATTAAGTAATAAATGGGAGTGTTTCTATTTTAGCTAACAAAATATATTTTACTGTTTATTATTACTTACTTACTCACAGACATAGACCACAGTATATTGCTGGTCTATCAAAGATTGAATGGAGGGTTGAAAATTTGTCTTTAAGTTGTCAGTAGTGCAAAATGTGCGCGCATATACACACACACACACACACACACTGCCAGCTGGAAACAGATAAGTGGTGGAAGATGAATGAATAAATGATTGAATCTTCACTGGAGGAGTTTAGGGAAGTTTCTGTGATGATTTGAAAACGTATCATCACAACTGCCCTCTACTCAACTTTTTTTGTTTGTTTTATTAACAAGTTGTTACCTGTCGTGCATACAATGGTAGATTTGATACTAAAAACATTTGGGGTGAGGGTGTTACTTTAAGTTCGGTCAGACCAAAGTTTCCTTTTCGGTTTTGTTAACTCTACCTTTTTCTCTCTCTTCTCTCCACAGTGTGCCCAAGGGCCGTTGAAAGCCCCCTTGGGGGAGTTTCGTAAATATATAGCAAACAAGAAAAGACTCCTGGACTATTGTTATTGTTTTTACACACCTTCTCTCTCACACGCACACACGCACACACACACACACACACACACACACACACACACACACACACACACACACACACACACATATAGACACATAGACACACAGACAAGGACATAGAGAGAATGTTGGAGGTCCAAGAGGAGAGGCCAGCGGCGGCAGGTACAGCAGCGACACATTTCACAAAGAAGGAACGAGGGAAGAAAGAACGAGAGGAGGCCAAAGACGGTCGGGGAAACCTCTCGAATATTGGGAATCCTGTTCCTGGCTCAAGGAACGTGCGTGCAAAAGCGCCGCTCACACACACAGGCAGTCCTCACCAGCTCATCACTCCACCCTGTTCTGTAGTTCTAGGAGCCCCATCAATGCACTCCAATAGGCTAAAGAATTCCCCGTCCACCAACACACAGAGGTAAGGTGAAAACATGTGTCTAACCTGATGTGTGTGTGATTTGTTTTAACAGCCTAATCAGCAGACACACTGATCTGAATGTTGGTGAACACTGTGCATTTAATCCAGGCTGACTATAACCAGCAGCACATAATTTCTAACTGCACGGCAAACAGAAGTCAAATTTCACCCACATTGTGATCAACAGATTGTTCTGATTGTTTTGCACAGCAGTGTGATCACCTGTAACTGACACTAAATCAAGTTTTTACCTCTCATCGTTTTTATGTACTACTAACTGCTGATGACTGAACCACTTAGCTGCATTATTACACATCAATAAAATATAACCAGACATTATTGGGGAAAACACAAGCTAGAGTCCAGTGCATAAACCTGCTTCAAGTAATTTAAAAAATAATCATGCAATATCAAAAATGAATAAACATTAACGGCCTTTGAGTATTAACAGCTGGGAAAAGAGAAATGCAAACAACCAACTGCCTTTAAAACAGAATGAAGTGAAATAACCAGTAACACTGAGTCTATTTTGAAAATGTATGTGCCTGTTTTCTGGAGGAAAAAAAGCTCTCATGCATTTCAGCCAAGCACACATGCCAATTTAAGAAGTCTTGTGACTGGTGGGACTGGTTTCAGAGTGATTAGTGCATCCCTCATTATAAGGTTTGGTATTTTGTGAAAACTCTTTTCTTAGCAGTTGCAAGGTGCATAACATGCTGAGTTTCAAATTTTGAAAAAGCTGATTAGGGAAAAGTTTACATAAAACTCAAACCATGGCTTTTATACTGCATTTTTTTTTTTTTATCATTTTATTAATCCATGTGGGCAAATTTTGCCCATCCCAGCTATTTAAATACAGTGAACAACCATTTCTCAGTCCAGCGGTTCGGTCAGTGGCAGAAAGCTGTGTTACCAAAAATGCTTCTTGGCAATCTTGACAACGTGGTTTAAGGGACGCAAACCGGAGAATATTACTTTGGTTGAACCAAAATATGTTTTAAAAAGCAAATGTTGGTCAGGTGTAATGCAGATGCAGAAAATAGGATCCTCTTCTCTGGACCATTATTTTACCTGAAAGGTCTTGATGTGCGATCCAGAGCCGTTTTAGGGTCAGGGAGTACACTGTGCTTGGAAGTTTTCCCTGCTGACTCATGATTATGGAGCCTCGGGAAACGACTGTCTGGACTGCCAAAACTCTGGCTTTGCCTTTTTCTACTAGCTGTGTTTCTGTGTACACGTACATACAGTACGTGGTACTAGGTTGCGGCTGTGCTTTTTGGACATGTTGGCATTTGTTTCATGCTACGTGTGTGTGTGTGTGTGTGTGTGTGTGTGTGTGTGTGTGTGTGTGTGAGAGAGAGATTAGGGTGTGGTTGGGGAGATCTCTGCCAATTGGATGTGTCCTGCTTGCTTAAACTGAACTGCTCTCATAACTAGTAAGCAGCAGTGATTTGTTGATGGCCTATGTCTCTAAAGTCTTTTCCTATAGGTTTAACTGTGTGAATTGAATTCCCAGTACTTGTAATGTGATATTATGTACATAGATATCTTTTCCAACTATTATATGTCATCATCATTGAATTTAGTGGCAGCAAAGAGAATGAAAAGAACAATAACATTTTCTTTTTGGTCACCTTCTTACCACTTCTCCTTCCTACCCCTCTCCCACTTCACGTTTGGTCACAAAGCAAAATCTAGTAGTGAGGAGCAGAGAGATATCAGACTTCATGGATAGCCAGCTGCCTGAGTATGTCTGGCTCGTGACCAATTCCAGAGCATGATTACTGGGCAACCCAACTTCAAGCCTCAGGCTTTTTGCTTGATATGCCCCATTTCCTCTTTGTCCTGTGTTTCATAAATGGAAACAAGGTCACAAATGTATCAAGGAAGACAAAATGTAACATTTTGGAAGGGTGTACAATTCAGTGTTGCATCTGAATAACTAAACAACCAGTGATTTAGCTCTGTTTCAATTAAAAAGAAATGATTTGTTCTTCCATGCAAGCATAATGTAAATGAATTAAGTTTTTTTTCTATTTTCTATATCCTTTATTTTTCAGCCCTAAACCTAAGACGGAGGCCATGGTACGATCACCTCCCGTCATGTCCCCTTCCACGGGTGCCCAGATGGACACTAAAATGCCCAGCCAGGGGAAACCAGGGAGCACTGGCAACCAATCACAGCCCTCACCCTGTGATCCCAAGACCCTGGGCAGTAAAGGGGCTCAAAATGTGGCAGGGGGCATGGGGCTGAAGAATGGCCAGGGCCTGACTTCTGGCCCGAGCTCCAAGGTTAAAGTCAAAAGGGAGAGAAGCACCTCAGTGGAGTCTTTTGAACAGCCAGAGAGTGGCACACCCACCAGTGAAGAAAAAGGTATGAACCACTCCAGTTAGTATTAATCAGAAATTGTGGGAACTTTTTTCTAAAGCCTTTTTCAGTTTTTTAAAATATTTGGTATTCTGTTCTCCCAAACTTTGGTACTGAAAGCTGAAAACATGTTACTACAAAAAGGCCCTGCACATATATTATTATTATTATTATATTTGTTTCTTTGGAATACAACACAAACTGCCCAGTGAAAGCAACAGTTAGGCATGCTGCAAAATACACTTTATGTCCTCATTGTCACTCACACTGAAAGACCCAAGCTCACAAGCTCTGTGTGTACGTGTGTGTACACAGACAGTAGCAGGGTGAAGAGGATGTGCGTGGCAGAGCGTAGGCAGCCATATAGTGGAGCTGACTGGTGCTCTGGGGGAGAAAGTGACGAAGATGACAAAGGATTCTTCAGTAAGTGTGTTAACGTGTGCATCCAAGTGTGTGTAGCAGTCACTCCACTGATCAACTTGTCTTATGACAGCTCTTCAGTAAAACTACATTGCCTATGAGCCTTTGCTGGTCCTAAAGCTACAGTCCTTGCTGTTGTCTTCCTGTAGACTGTAACTCCAGTGATGTGAAGCCCCAGGACTCAGTCACACATTCTACCTCCAATGCTGGACTCAGTCGCTCCTCCACTCCCTCCCACAATACACTGGGAGGTCAGGGCTCTACAACAGAACCTGCTAGTGGCCAGAAACCAGGCTCAAAACTTGTTTATGTCTTTACCACGGAGATGGCCAACAAGTAAGGACGCTGACGTTGCTATCTTTTCTGACTAGTATATCTTAAATAACTGTTGGGGTCAAGTTTTAATAATATGCTCTGACAGGATAATTAAATTATCTCTATGTAGAGTTTTGTTTTTTTTTGTTTTTTTACGTTGGGGTGTGAGCGCATGTTTTTACATACGCAAAGCATGCACTCAGAGAAAGCCCATATGTGAAATTATAGTTCAGAATTAAATGGAATTATGACCAATGTCAATTGCCTTAAGTATAACTCTGTGGCCCTGTCATGAGAGGATGTTGTTGTCGTCTTTGATGTTTGTGTATATGCCATTAAGTTTCTTGCTGCCCATCTCTTTTCTTCTTTGCCCCAGCTTTCCTCCTTATGACCTAAGTCAATTTTATGTACCTGCACAAACATGTATTTCTCAGTGGGAGCATTCCCTCAGCTTAGATTAACAGTCACTCCTAAGGGAGATCAAAGATGTGGATGCTCACGGAAGGTGTGAGTGTACGCAGTACGTTGCCTAGTCTGTTGACCTTGGGATTACCTTCATGGTCCAATCTAGTACTCATTCATCTCGCCCACTGTATACACACACACACACACACTGTGTCTAAGTGATATCTGACTGTCTGCCTCCTTGTCCTCAGGGCAGCTGATGCAGTTCTAACTGGCCATACAGAAAATATCATTGCCTTCCACATGAAAAACATCTCCAACAGCAAGGACAAAGCTCACCTCCTCCTGGTAAAGATGTGCAGAGGGCCTTTTTTGTGCTTAAATACAGCATTGTCCTCTAAGTGTCACAACCTAATCCGATTTCTGTTTATTTCCGTTAAAGAACAATGCAGCAGCTGCCCTCCGGAATGACTCCAAGCCTCCCCAGCAGCCTCCATCTCATGCCCAAGATCAGAGCCACCAGCCTGGATCCAAACCGTCCTTACCTGGCATGTCAGAGCCTGCCCCTCCCCAGCCTTCAAACCAGGGGAGCCAGTCAGGCGTTCTTCCACAGGAAGGGTCATCTACTACAGGCATGGAATCCAAGAATCTTCCCGGCAGTAGTCCCAGTAATGCTGCAGCTGCAGTTGACCAAGCCCCTGTCACCCAACCTGAGGCAGGCCTCAACCCTCCATCAGCAGGCGAAGGAGGGCAGGGTGGAAGCACTGGTGGAGCAGGTCTGACGCCACAGCAGCAGCAACAACAGCAGCAGTTGGCCCAGGAACTGCTGAACATGGAGGCCAACACAGAGGGTCTGTCCCAAGAACAGTTGGAGCATCGGCAGCGTTCCTTACAAACCTTGCGAGATATCCAGCGCATGCTTTTTCCTGATGACCGTGATGCCCCACCAACTGGGCCTCCACAGTCCCATAGTGGACCCCATGATGGAGGCCCTGATGGTGCACCCCGGAGATCTGAGCAAGGCCCCCTACAGGCTATGATGGCGCAGTCGCAGAGCCTTGGGCCACCAGGTGGACCAGGAGGTCCCCGTCCACAGGGTCCACCTTTTGGGCCACCTCATGGTCCCAGGGACATGCCTCCATTTCCACAAGATGAAATGGGTCCACATATGGGGGGTCCAGGGGGCTGTGGAGAAGGAGATCAGATGACCCCAGAACAGGTGGCTTGGTTGAAGCTACAGCAGGAGTTTTATGAAGAGAAGAGGAAGAAACAAGAGATGCAACACCGGCCACTTCCTCCAGACATGATGATGCACCCACATGGTCCTCGTGGTATGATGCGAGGGCCCCCACCTCCGTACCAGATGGGCCCAGGAGAGATGTGGGGAGGACCAGGTGGTCCGCCAGAGCACTATCAAGAACGGATGGCCATGGGCCCTGGCCCCAGAGGTATGCCACCACATATGCAGAGGATGCCTGGCTTTTCTGCAATGATGAACCCAGAGATGGAGGGACCCCCAAGACCTGGAATGGGTTGGCCTGACGATATGCCTCCCCGGATGGGAGATGGACGAGGCTTCCCTGGAGGACCTGGGGGAATGTTTGCTGGTCCAGGGGGTCGTGGTGAGCGTTTTCCAAATCCTCAGTCAGTCCAAGAAGCAATGTTCCACCAAGGAATGGGTGGAGAGAAGGGCCTCCCTCCTGGGATGATGATGGACATGCAAAGGATGATGGGGCATCAAAGAGGTGGAATGGAACCTGGTAACGGCATGGGTATGTTTCCTAGAATGCCTGGTGACGGTCCTATGAGTCCATCATCTAGACTCCAGGGAATGGGTGGCAGGGAAATGGGGCCTGAGTTTGGGATGGGTCCCGGCCCTGGGCCAGGACCACATATGCACCCTTCCAAAATACGAGATCCCTCTATGAATATGAGTCCAGATGAGATGATGAGAATGAGAGGAGGCGGGGGACCTCCAATGGAGAACATGGGTCCACAAGGCAGGCCCATGCAGGGCCCTGTCTTCCCTGAGCAGACACAGCCAGGAGACTTTCCTATGGGGCAGGGACGGCCCTTTCCAGGGGGTCCTGCAGGAATGAGAGGTCCACATGCTGACCAGGCCTTTGGCCCAGAGCACAGATCTACACCAACAGGAGGTAATGGCCGTATTAATCACCTACCCTCTGCTGGTGGCCCTTCACAAGGTCAGAGGGGCCGCAAGCCAGCAGATCTGAATGTCCAAGCAGGAGGGGGAAACTCTCCCAGTGTCAACCCACTTAAGTCCCCGCCTCTAAGGCAAGTACAGTCCCCCATGATGGGCTCTCCCTCTGGAAACCTAAAATCCCCTCAGACGCCGTCCCAGCTGGCTGGTATGCTGACTGGTCCCACAGGCCCCAATGCCCCTCCACCACCACCAGCTTCAGCACCAATGAAGTCCCCGCACTCCATGATGGGATCAGCAGGTGCCTCTCCTGTTCACATGAGGTCTCCATCTCTTCCTAACCCCTCCCCAGGATGGGCCTCCTCACCAAAACCACCCATGCAAAGTCCTGGAGTACCACCTCAGGGTGGCAAGCCTCCCCTCAGTATCACCTCACCAAACATGATGGGGAATATGGAACAAGGTACAACAAGCTTTTTTTTCTTTACTGTGTTCATCAGGACAAGTGCCTCTGCTATTTCTTCCAGTATCATATTCACTGTTATTTTGCAGTTAATTTTTCATTTAGTTAATATTGGGAAATCATTTGTAAATGGTTTGATTGAAAAATATTGGATGTCAACAGCCTGACTTTTAATCCTTTGAAAACAAATCTATAAACCGGAAAACTAGAAAATAAAAGAGCTGTAAATGAAATAGATGCGGAGGCTGTCTCTCATATACAGCACACCAGTTTTAACACATCTGTACGAGGGGTGGGGTTGGTGGGTAATGGTCCAGTGGCTCCCTCTTGTGGCTACAGGACAGCATTCCAGGGGGTTAAGTAACACCCACTGCAAAGGTTATCACCGTTGCTCATATTTACAGAGATAAGTGAATCTGTTAGAGAGAGGAAAGTCTCAACTCAACTTTTTTTTGATTATATTGTCTTCCAGGTGGAAATGGTCCTCCCTCAGCTCCTCCTTCATCAGGGGCTACGTCTGGCTCCATGTCCCTCCCAGGCAATGTCCCGTCTGGCAGTCCATACACCATACCCCCTGAGCCAACACTATCCCAGAACCCTCTCTCCATCATGATGTCACGCATGTCCAAGTTTGCAATGCCCAGCTCTACTCCTCTCTACCATGATGCCATAAAAACTGTTGCCAGTTCTGATGATGACTCCCCACCGGCACGCTCCCCTAACCTGCCTTCAGTGAATAATAATGGTAAGATATCTGAAGTGTTTTTGTTCACTGTTTAACTTTTTCAGTTAGTATCAGTTTTTCAGTAACAGTTTCAGTTCCATTGGGCTTGAATTTTGTGTAAAACTTGCTTTATAATGGCTTGTGCTGAATGTATCATCAGCTTTTTATCCTGCATATTCAGGTATGGCAATGAACCACCAAGGAAATCCACGTATGATGGGACCTGGAAACGCAGGACCCATGCCCGCCCTCAGCCCCCTGGGTATGAATCCAATGGGATCCCAGCCCCTCTCCCATGGCATGCCTCCGCAGATGCCCTCTCCCAATGCTCCCAACATGGGCCCAGGGATGATGCCCCATGGCATGATGATACCACCAAATCCACAAGACCCTGGAATGGCAAACCCTCAAATGATGCCCCAGGGACGCATGGGTTACCCGCACCGAAGCCAGGGATACCCCCTTACCCAGTCCCCGTCCCAGCAAGGCCCCTTCTCCCCACACAACGGTCCTGGTCCTCAAGGTTTTCCTGGACATCCCATGGGCTTCCAGGGAGAAGGAGGACCTATGGGTGGACGGATGGGGAACATGCCCCATGGGGGAGGGGGTGATGGGGGCATGTGCAAGCCCAATACTCCTGGAGGACCCGAGTTCAACAACATGCAAGGTGGATTCAGCGATGCAGACCTTCATGAGGTGATGCGGCCAGGGGCGTCCGGCATACCTGAGTTTGACCTGTCCAGGATAATCCCGTCAGAGAAGCCTAGCCAGACTCTGTCTTACTTTCCTCGAGGTGGAGGAGATAACCCTGGGGGGAAACCACCACACCCCTCTGGCTTCCCCATGCAGGGCATGATGGGTGATGGCCCACCAAGGATGGGAATGTCCATGCAGGGTATGGGGGGGATGCCAGGGGGGCCTGGTGGGGGAATGGGCCCACAAGACATGCCAATGGGCAACCCTGGCCACAACTCAATGCGGCCACCAGGATTCATGGGCCAAGGCATGATGGGCCCCCAGCATCGAATGATGTCTCCTGGGGGCCCAGGAGGGATGATGCAGGGGAGACAAATGGCACACCCAGGCCCTGGTGGCTCACCTAACATGATGATGTCACTACAGGGCATGGGTGGCCCCCCACAGCAGACAATGATGATGGGGGGTCAGATGAGGCCACGTGACATGGACATGGGATTCAGTCCGGGCCCTGGAATGTTCTAATCCAACAGAAACCTTGTATCTAGAATGTTCTTGGACAAAACACAAGGATGGAGTAAAGATCATGGCATTAAGGGAGAGTTTAGAACACTCTGATGGACTCAAAGAAAGGAAGTATAATACGAAACAGTAATGTCCTGTGGGACCTATTCCAATGGAGACTCGGACAGGCCCCGATTGGAGTACAATTGCCACAAGAACATTTAATTTTGACTCATGAACTTCAGAATGTATGGGATTGTTGTGCATCAATTTCGCAAAACTGTTCTTGTGTTTTTTGATTATCTGACTGTAAAGATGACTTCATCGTCAAAGAGGAATCAACCTAACTAAAAGTCAGCGTGGAGATGCTACAGTATATGTCTACTTTTTTCAAATGTCATGAAAGTGGTATGGAACAAGAGAAAGGAATAAGAAATTGTGCTTTGTGAAGACTTTAGTGGAACTCCATCTTGTTTCTCGCTCCATCGTTTTGACTGTTTCTGTACAGTATATACGTGAGAGAATGTGTATGCGTGCTTGACAGACTGTATGTTTGTGTGGTATGTATGTATGTGTCTGTATGTATAGGCATTCTATCAGTGACCTCTCAACTCCTCTCACCCAACTTTCACTGGGGGAGGAATGCCCCCTTAAAATACTGTACTGTTTACCATTGGTGGGCTATTCGAATTTTAGTCTATTTTAATTTCCTTTGTAACTCCAGTGTATAACAAACCAAACTATGACCTCATTAAGATAATAGTATTATTAAAAAAGCACAAACATGGACCGTCTGCAGAAAGTGTCTTCTTTCTCTATTTTTTCCATTGAGAGCAACACATCAAGTGCGAGGAGCTTGTCAGCTTTGCAGCACAATCATTATCACCTGCAGTCTATTTCGAGTTGTGGATGATATTTGAATTGTATGCTCCAAAACTTTCAGGACTCAGCTTTCGCCAGCGTGAAAAATACTGCTAATACCCAGATGTGCTTTGTGTGTTCTTCTTGTTCCTGTTGTGTTCCTGTTTTGTTTTGACTCTTGTTGACTCTGGGTAATAATCATTCCCACAGCAATAAACCCCCAATGGTCAGCAGAATGGGACAGGAGTGGCTGATTGCCACAGCAGGTATGCCAGGTATTATAGAATTAGAGTTAGGTAGATCTGGTTAAATTTAGAAAGGCAGGTGTGGTGTCCAGAGCGAGACACACAAATGTAAACACGTACTGCTTACCATCCAGTTGACTTCCTCTTTTCTCTATTGTATAAGCTTGTCATGTGTTTCTCCATTGGCTTTGGTGCAGAATAGCCTACCAGGGCTGTGGTGATGGATTACAAATAAAAGATATTGTTTTGGTATATACATGTGTCCCATGTAGTGTGTGCGTGTGCATGTGTCTGTGCGGCTCTTGGCTATTCAAGTCTGTCAGTTATGCAGATTAGTTATTGTATTTATCATTATTCACGTCAGACCAGTTTACCAGAATTCAGCTAAACCAAGTCACACCAAGGCGCGGCAAATCCAAGCTGACATTTTATCAGGAGGCCCTTAAGTGAGCGCTATTTTCAGAGGACACCACACTTTCAAAATAGATGCAAGCAAGTTGATGCATTTGAACTCTACCAAACTAGTTGCTTAGTTTGCAGATAGTAATGCTAAAAAAAACCTTCTCTGTGGCATAAATAAGAGACTTCTCATTGCTTAAATTGTTTATTTATGTTTCACCAATCTGAACCAAATAGCAGCAGGGGATGAAAAACTCCCACCGATGAGTTACAGTACGTTCTGTTATAAAATAACACTCAAGGCTATGTAATGGGCATGTATTCATGCATTAAAGAATACTATGGTCTGATACTACCAAATCCATAAGGGGGCAACCTGAAAACAATCAGTTGCATTATAATTCATTTACAGCTGTCTCGTTGGTTATCGTACATTCTGCACCCCTTTGTTAATAAACATCACTGACAGTACATGAAAGGCTTAGTATTCCCCTAAGGAATGAAATGACTGAATTGCAACAGCAATTGCATACATGTTATTACATCACATTGTCCATACAGTTCAGAGTCATATTAAGCTGCAGAGGTGAACTATCATGACAAATGCTGATAATCTGTATTTTTACTGTCAACAAATCCCAAAAAGGGGCAAAACCAATAATGTTTGTCCTCCCTAATATTACCTGTATGGACGCAACATGATTTAGTTTAATCCTCTGTGCCACACCCAAGCATTGTTCTTGGAAAAACTTAAAAAAAAAAAAAAAACACAAGAAACCCCTTTAATGGCTGATCTATTCACTACAGTAAACAGGCACTTTTACCCCCCTACAATTTATTTTTCCAGCAATGTTTGCAAAATTTGGTAGTCTTTTTAGGATTACTTTTTTTTTAATTAAGCCATTTTATTTTTGATCATTGCTGAAATATTTTTAATGTAATGAGAGGTGGGCAATTATAATATTTTAGTTGGTTGTTGGTTTTTTTTTTTTTTTAAGATTTGTTGACTAGGACAAAAAGTGCAACACCACAATGTATCCAAAAACAAAACCAATTAGTCGCATCCAAAGGAAACCTAAACACTAAAAATCTGAAAGAATGCATACACTGCATAGCAAAGTCATTATGTGCCATCACCAATAACCTATTTGAGCGATATGGACCATTTGACTGCTGTGGGTGTGTAAAAATAAAATAATTGTGCACTAAAAGGTTTCTGACAGTGAGGTCGAATGATGTTGGTGGCTGGATGCAGGGAACTTATTTTCATATTAAAAAATATGTAAATAGATAAAAAGACATGATGTGTGAGCGTCAGATTGTAACTTCCCTGTTGTCAGATGTGATGGTCTTCAGGGCTCAGTTACGCCCCCTGTGCTGTTACAGAGTGACTGGTAGGTGTCAGAGCTCAGTGTGTAGGCTGAGAGGGCCTGTTTAAACTCCCGCAGGGGGCAGTAAACTCCACTACAACCTGGAATGAGTTGATCCTAAAGAAAGATACAACTTCAATAAATGACACATTTAAATGAATTAAAAATCATTTGCAACAGCTCATCAAATGTAGATGTATTTTCACCACCTACCTGGCCAATGTATGACAATTTGACAAATGCTTCACTGGTTTGCCGGTGTTGGTACAGCTCCAGAGTGATATCAGCTGCGTATGGTGGCCATGTCTTGTCAAAAATCCCCAGAGCCATCAGACAAGGCATCAAAGTGGTGTCGTGGGCGGAGTACAACAACAGCTTCCTGTTTGACAGGGAATTATAACAATTATAATAGTGACGCAAACACAATTGTGCACATGTGAAAATGCGGATGTTCTTTGTGAGGTGCCGTCCCACCTATTCGACTCTGATGAAGTGCCCTGCAGTTTCTCCTCAAAGTTGGTTAACAGCGTGTGCAGCAGCAGTCCCACACACAGCTGCAAGTTTTCCCTGCCAACAACACAGCAGAAGAATTAAAGGTGGCCTGCTGAACTTGATACGTGACTGGCAAACTTTCCTCATCTATTTCCTCTATTGACAGAGGGTTATTATCAAACCTCATTCTTAAAATCACTCTGCCGTCTTTGTTCCACCTTACCTCTTGCTCGGTTCAAAGACATGGCAGATCATGTCCACTGCTCTCTGTTCCACTTTATTCCTCCATGTGCTCAGCACCGATGGGCAGGGCAGACCGTGTGTCTGTTTATGTGCAGAAACAGGACACGGTCAGCTGTGAAGTGCTGCAGTGAGGTTTCCACTTGCTCTTTTCCAGCTTTGTTATCACACTATAAAACATTTGCAATTTTCCCCTTGGCCATAATTATTTTCCACAAGACTGTCTGTGTCTGTTGTGAGCGACTAACACTTGCCAGTGCCAATATTAAACCACTTCGATGATTTCAAATCTTAATGTAGATTTATTTTCTGTTTAATTAGAACATGACTGTATTGAGAAATGCGATAATCTGTATGTTAATTGGTGGGCGTTGCAACTGATACCAGCTGGATCATATTAGTAAGAACGTTGGGCATATTCTCAGTGTTTGGGTGATGAGGAAAGGGGAAACATTTAGCAAGGCTTACAACTGACGCCCAGTGTGTCTTCTTTCAATTCTTGCAGTACAAAGATGTCTAACTTAAGGCTGATTTCATCCTAATTTGACCTTCACAGTTTTTAGACATTCTTTTAAAAAGTTACCCGCAATTACGGTATGACTAATCTCTGAATGTTTCAGTCAGTCAAGTTTTTTGTAACACAATTATTCAATTCTAGAAAGATGGTAAATTCTGATTTGGAGTTTCATCTTAGATAAACAGCTTGGTAGGTTTCAGCCTAGTGTCCTAATAATAATTATACTGTATGTTTTCTGATACCTGCGACTCGCAAACGGACAAGCGGTTGAAGATGAATGAATGAATGAATGTATTCTGATATCTATTGGTGGGACCTAATAAAAGTAATATGAGTCATTGCATGGCAGTGTCACCTCTCTGGCAACCATGTCGTCCCTAATGAGGATGAAGTCGACGTTCTGGTGAGCAGCGATGCCCAACGCTTCCTGGATGCTCTGCAGGTCTGCTGCAATATCTGGCAGAGTGGATGACTCTGCCCAGCGGTGACTGCACATAGAGCATGCTGTGTCAGCCACCAAACATTGATAGACCACAACAACCTGTCAGAGGCATCTCAGCCCTGCTTAGAATTTTACAGAACACATTATGCAGGGCCCTAGTTTGGGTGGCAAATGCACAGAACGGTCTGGGTCTGACTGTGTGCTCGGTACAAAAATATCCTTTACATACCTGCCAACAATTTTGAGCAGCTTGCATCCATGGTAGTTTGGATACAGGATTTCAGATTCTGCTTCTGTTGTTAATATGTGCACAATATCTTCAAGGAAAACAAACACACAAAAAGGTGAGACAAGAAAAATAATAGAATGAATCGTTTCTCCATGTTGGTTTCTGCCCTACCTTTTTGTTTTTGTTGGAAGAGCCCTGCTATCAGGCACTTGGCAGATTCAATGGTCCTCACAATGTTAGTGGAGCGCACACTTAAAAAGAAATAAAAAAAAAAAAGGAGTCATGGAAGGCAAGACATTTAAAAGTAGGTGCACATTTGGGCAGAATATCTCATAAATGCAGTGCATTAAAACTGTAGTTGACAGTGAATTAGAACATGTGCAACACTTACTACACCTCAGCTGGGCTAAAGGTGGGGCTGAGGAAGGGAATCTCCTCAATGTATTTTCTCCTCAGCCTCTTGCCCAGCTCATACAGCTGCTGCATGCCCACCGTGGTCAGCTGACCAGGGTATGTGCCACCCTGCCCAATGCAACAAAAAAGATGTTTTGCTCAGGCCTCAGTCAAACAGACACACACCTACGTATGATAACATGCAGGAATCCAAAGTGAAGCATGGCAGGAGTCCAGACTTCCAGATTTAGTTTGCAAAGCTGAATCAAGTGCAGTCAAACAATAAAAGAAAACAAACAAGCAGCTAAGTCGGTACGGGAAACTAGTGTTAATGGACGCAGTTGGCTGGCTTCGCACAGGTCAGCTAAGAGAGAAGTTGAATGAATGAATATGGCTTAGTGTTATACATCGTCTTGTAATATATCTTAGCAGTCAATGGAAGCAGTGAATGCTTTTCTAAAAGTCTATAGGTCCAAGGTTTCTTGCTGGTGGCCATGTTACTCATCAGATATTAACTTGATATAGGGAAAAAAATAAAAAACAACATAAAAATAAAACTGTAGAAGTAACCATAAGGCCACTCGGGGTGGGGGGGTCGTTCTTCCATGGCACCACCACTGCACAAATAGGTTTTGACTTTTTATACCACCTAATCATTGCAGCTGAATGTTTGAATATTTACGTCAAATCTGGTTGATTTTCTGTTATAAATTGCAAATCATTAAAATAACTATGGGGTACTAACAGTAGATGGATGAGACAGTGGGTATCAATACATCCCAAAATACCTTCTCACAAAGCGTCATAACGGTTAGCAGCTACACAAGTTCCTGTACCTGAAGCTGTTCCTCCATCTCTTTCGCTTCCTGACTGAGTTCAACAACACAAAACACACCTACTCACAGTCAGCGTGTTTCTCCGGTAGCTGTCTTCAACAGGAGCTGCAGGTCTGGGGCCACCATTTAGATCAGTCACCACATAGTTGATGTGGGTGTGTGCTGGAGGCTCCAAGAGGGTGGGCACCCACTGGGCCTATGACGAGAAAGCAGCATTATATGGCACAACTTCTTTTAAATGTGCATTACATGACTTGATTAAAACAAAAAAAAGGAGCTTAACCTCCAACACATCAGGGATCGACTTGAGCGGCGTTCGAGCTCCATGTCGGAAAAGGACTTGGACCAGTTTTAGTTCATAGAGAGAGCTAGCGTTTCCACCTGTAGTGTCAGCAGAGGGGCAAGACGAAGCAGCCTGGTCCAAATCGGACTTTTTCTGTGACCACAGCATTGAACAGAAAGCTATGGATGCTGAACTTAAAACACCTGCTTTGGTCCAAAGTTTCTTCATGGCTGTGCTGTGAATGAGAAAGATATATCAGGTGGTTTTGCATTCCTCTGGATCTTACCAAGGACCACAGCAGGTGTGCCTTTGGAGAGTTTTCATTCTCACATTCATTCTCTTTTATTCGTCACCAATCTGTAGTTCTTTCCTCATTAAATACACCAGCTTCATGAATACTTGGCTGTGTCTCCAAAGATGAGGTCCGTTCTCACACACACACACACACAAACAAACAAACAAACAAACAAACAAACAAACTGTGCTTGTGTCTAACAGCAGCAGGGCTGCCAACTCTCTGAAACATAAATAAGGCACACACAGCCGGCAGGCCCCGTAGCAGGTCATGTTCCACACGGACAAACCGGACAGAGTGTCCGCTCTGAGGGACCCACGGGACGGTTGGAGACCCGGAACAGTCCGATCATGAGCACCCAAACACGCCTCCCTCTTAAAAAAGTGAAGTTCATCCTGATGTCAGCGGTCAAAGGTCAAACGGCTTCGGCTCCTCACACACACACACACACACACACACACACGCACACGCCGCACTGACACTTACTTTTTGTGCACAGGAGGTAAAGCGGAGATCTTTCCTCCGAGGCTCCGGACAGAAGATACGACGTTTAATTCAACACACACACACACACACACAGTATCACTTCATACTCGGATGCTCTCGCGAGTGCTTAAAACCGAAATGCATGACGGGACAAGTAGCGAATCAGATGACGCTCTAGGATGGATGTGGACGCGAGAGCTCTGAAATTAAAACTACATTTCCCGACTTCTGTGACACCCATGATATTGTTCGTCGTCGTTTCTGAGGTTGGTGTCGGATAAGACGTATCAAAATGTGCTGCTGACCTCTAGAGGACAAAAGTCTCTCTGCATGGCAAATATTCACATCTGATGGGCTGAACGCTGCTTTATAAACTATTTCTAATTAGAAATAACGTAAGATGCTAAGTTGTGAGAATTTCCAGTTCCCTGGTTTCATTTAAATATATTTCTATTTTTAGTAAGATTTTGTAGTGAACCAAATTTATGATCTATGAATCAATGATAAATAAACATAAAGAGCAACCACATTTATGCATAGTAAAAGGGGAAGTGATAGTTTCCCTGATTTTGTTGTACATCCTTGGGTAATAACAGCCAAGACCATATGATAAAAAAATTATTAAAAATAGCTACCTGCAACATTAATGTAATTAATTGCACTACTACTGGAGTTTGAGTAACGGTGATATAGCTGAGTTTGATTTAATTTCATTTAAAGACAATACACAATTTAAATACACAAATTATAATAATCCACCAATAATTCTGATGGATTGGATATTTTTTACTTGTTACTTGCAGTATAATGAACAAGTTAAAGTTTTGATTCACTTTTAAAAAAAATGAATCATCTTAGTACTTCACAATATGTATACTCACCATATGAAATGCAAGTTCTTTTAATGTCCTAGTCCCTGCTGTAAGTCAGTTTAAATACATTTTATGCTTCTTTATGGTGTGTTATACAAACCAAAAGACACAATTCACCTCCCCTTTGTCCAGGTGAGTTTTATGGGGAATAGAAATATTTTGCATTGAATAATAAAACTCTCTTTTGTGGGTTGATCAGTGATTTTTGCAATAAATAAACAAACAAACAAAAATGTAACAAAGTGGCAGCATCTACTGTCACGCCAAATTCAGTTTCAGCTGGTGTGGGATCAAGTATGATTCCAGTGCTGAGCTTCCTGGCAGACTTTTTGTTTTGTGTAAATATGCCACATCGTCCCCAGTCTGTCTTCTGCAGGTTTCCTCTGGTGGCAACAGGCTGGAAAATCAAAGTAATGATGCACTACTGATTTTAAAGAGATACAAGAAATATTTAATCTCTTCATGTTCTTCGTCATCTTTGTCTTTACTTCTACGAAGAGTTGCACCCTGAAATCCCAATATACAGCAATAGAATATATACTTCTTTATACTCTGGCACAGAAACAAGGACACATTACTTAAAGCACTTTAATGAATCACACATCTTGAAAACGACAGAGCCGACTGTACAGCTGATGATTTATTCACTTGTAATGGGTTTGTGATGATAGTGTATAAAGGTCTGTTTGCCAGAACCAACATCTGCAGTGTAGTTCAAGTACTGTTGAGTACAAGTACAGTGAGCTGAGCAAGATGACTATTGTGTTTGCTTTGTGTGTTTGTAGGATACAACTTAAAGATCCATTTGCAAGAAAGTCCATTCCATTTTTTTCTGTATTTTCAGTTTGTCGTTTTGTTTTGTTTTTTTACACTTTCCTTTCATACAGTAAGAGCAGACAGTGGAAATAAAATAAAATACATTCAAAGACTTGAAGTGAAACAAGCATTGCATAGGGATGAATTCAGTATTTGCACTATGGCGCCAGGTGTAAAACTGTAAAACATAAGTGCAATGTTGCCACCAAGTGGCTGGATCTGCTCATAACCACCATCCAAGCAGGACCTCTTCATTTGTCCTCTTCCCTTCAAAGGAAAACAGGTTACATTCTGTCTCCACCTCTGCACACAAAGGCTTCTCTCACATTTTTCTTTTTAAGTTATTAATTCTGGGTTTGTTGTACACTTGCTGACTTCAAATAGTAGTGCAATCAGGTTTACAAGTCAATAAGGGGATTATTTTATAGATCATGGCGTTTGGAAAGATAAATTATATTTAAAAAAAAGCTTTATGTGGAAACAGATGGCTTTTGTCTATACTTGGTAAAAGGCACTTCAACTTGATTCACTGCAAATATGCTGTATGTTTCACAGTTTATTGTATCTTCATTTTTGGAACAGTTGTGATTGGTTAGTCTCGTTGAATATTGGAGATATGTGGAATATTTCCTTTCATAATGAGTTATTCACAAGTCAGCTTACAGCAAGCACCATGTGTCATGTCATTCTGACCCCTTTCAACCACATAGTGTTTTGCCTATTTTAAGTAAAACATAAAAGGTAGTATACTTGTTACCCTGTTCTCTTTTCAAAATTATTTTCCTTTTGCAGTTTGATTGTCAGTTTTTCAATCTCTGGGACAAAGTATCGATTCACAGTTCACGTATATCAAGTTAACATGGTCCACTCACATATGCTTACGTATCTCATTCTAATGTGGATGTTCGGTATATCCTCTGTGGACACGTGTCAGGCCTAACCACCAGTATTTGCATAGTTAGTCTGACTTCTCACTTATCTTTGGTTCTGAAGGCCCAGCCCTCCCTCTGCCACTTGTCAGCCACTCTTTCTGTCTGTACTCTGAGTCTATACTGCCAGGTCATCTTGGCGAGCCCGGCTGCTGGTCCCGCTGGTCTTGCTCAGGCGGCGTTTGTCCTTCATGTAGTTGGAGTGCACCAGGGGTGATGGAGAGCAGCTGTTCGGCATCTCCGTGGGCGCCTGGTCGTATCTCATCCTCAGGAAGTCTTCCCCGTCCTCCAGGTTGTCACAGCTGCAATGCAGCTCAGTGGCCAAGTTGAGTGAGTTCTGCTGCAGCGCCAACCTGTTGTTGAAGGGGTGAGAAGCCATGGAGGTCATGGGGGTCATGGAGCTCGGGGCCACCAAGCACTGGTTGAAGTCAGGTGGTGGCGTGCAGGTGGCTGATGGCCGTGGTGGACTGCTGGGTTCCAAGGCCGCAGACACAGACACTGCTACTGCTCTCCGTTTGTCCCTCTGGATTGTCTTGTTGCGTATACACCGTCTCACACTTTTCCAGCCAAGGTGGTAGAGCTCCAGCACCGAGAGCAGCAGAGACACGCCAGCCACCACCAGCATGAATATGATGAAGACATTTTTCTCAGTAGGCCGGGACATGTAGCAGTTGACTGGGTTGGGGCAGGGCCATGCTTTGCATAGATACATAGCTTTGAGAAACACCCCATATATCAAGTACTGCACTACAATGAAAGTCACCTCCATCACTGTACGGATCAGGATGCTGAGAATGTAAGTCCTCAGCAGGGCCCCTTTCAGGCGAACGCGTCCTCTCCCATCAGATCCCGTTTCTTTCCCACTCTCCTTCTGCTGGAGGTACTCCTTCTCCCCCTGCAGGTCTTCTCTGCTCTCACTTCTTGCCTCCCTCTCCTCCTGCTCCCTCCTCCGCAG